>NC_092727.1:55059788-55361339 GCF_047496885.1 Scyliorhinus torazame
CACATTTTAAATTGTTTTCTTTACCTGCTTGTGGCTTACAAACACTAACTGTGTTTCAGAAAATAATCATTTAAAAAAGAACAACATTGCGATTGCATCATTCATCGAATATTGCTGAAGCTTTCGCTTTTTCTTCTGGTGTCACTGAGGTGATTGAAGAGTTTTGAGGGTATTGCTGACTTGCTTTCTGCTCCTGTAAACCATGGTGCCACAGAGAAGGCTGTTGTTGATTTGTGCAGGAAAGGAAGGACAGATGAATTTAAAATGATGAAAGGAATGGATACGGCAGACACTGAGAAACCAGAACATGGGGGCACAATCTTAGAATTAGAGCTGGGAGGGAAATCAAATTGTAGTGGAAATCTGGAACCCACTCCTATAAAAGGCTGTGGCTGTTCGAACTCCACTGGCATTTTCAAGGACAGAGTTAAGTGGACTCAATGGTAAAGGTTGCAAGAAATCTCAAGCAAAACCAGGTGATTACAGCTGATGTATAGACTGGCCATATTGAATTGATTGAAGGAGCAAAATTGAGGCCTAACATGTATTCTTTGGATGTGGGTGTTGTCATGATATTCAAACACACACATCATGATGGACACACTAACAGGCAAATCAGAGCACACAACACCACAACCAATCACAGACAAGAACACCAACCACATAAAAAGCACGAGCACGACACCTGGAGGTCAGTAGGTCTGGGGAGAAGGAAACAAGAAAGAGCTGTTGAAACACCACAAGCAGGGAGCCCCCCACGTGCAGAGTGCAAAGACCAAGTTGTAAATAGTGAGTTTAAATAAAGAAGCGTTGTACCATATGCAACTGTGTTGGCCCTTCTGTGTGTCAGAACACCCAACACCACATGGTACAGGAGTGGATCGATACCTGCCTACCAACCTGCCATTCTGGACATGGACCACACCGGCAAACCGCAGCCGATGCAAGTCACGGGGAACCTAGGCACCAACTGGAAGCTCTACAGGCAGCGATTTGACCTGTACATCCGTGCCACCGAAAAACAGAATGTCTCGGATGATTCGAAGATTGCAATGCTCCTCTTCTACGCAGGCCCCCACCCAAACGATGTCTTTAATTCACTGGTGTTCGAGGAAGGCGAAAACCAGGCCAAATATGACACGGTCATCCTCAAAATGGACCAGCACTTTCAAACTGAAGTAAACGAAACTTTCGAAAGATACATCTTTCAGCAACGCCTGCAAGGTAAGGAGGAGCTTTTTCAACCCTTTTTGACGCACCTCCGGATTCTAGCGCAGTCCTGCGGTTACGGCACCACCACAGAGTCCATGATCAGGGACCACATTGTTTTTGGCGTTGCCTCTAGTGGCCTACGCCAGCAGCTTCTTAAAATAAAGAGCCTCACCTTAGCGTCTGCTGTGGAAGCCTGTGTCCTCCATGAAAATGCTGCCTGCCGTTTTGCCCGATTTCAGGCGTCCGAGTTGGCACGGAGGGGGTCCCCAGCCGTCGAATCGGCAAGCCAGGCCGCCCACGACGTTGAACGCATCCAGGCCGTCGATTTCTTCCCGCCCCACGGCCCGGACGACAGCGGCCGCTTCCCGCGCTTTTCGCGGTCTCCCGCGCAGGTGCGCGCCAAGAATAACGGCCACAACGAGGGACGCACTGCGCAGGCGCACCCACCGCAAGATCGCACTGCGCATGCGCAGTGGCGCAACGAACGTCGTGACGTCATGACGTGCAGCAAGTGTGGAGGTCTACACTTAAAAGGGCAATGTCCTGCAAAATACCGACAGTGCAACAGATGTGCCATGATAGGCCACTACGCAGCCCGCTGTCGTGCGGCTCAACCCATGGATCCGGCGCATCCTCGACAACCTCGCACACGAGTCAGGACCGTCCAGCCCACGCATCACGACTTCCAGTTAAGTGATGCAGATGACCAGGATGACTTCCGAGTTGCCGTCATTGATGTCAACAAGGTCAATGCCATCAATCCAGACGATGAGTGGTGTGCCACCCTGACGGTCAACCGATCGCGCGTCGCCTTCCGTCTGGACACCGGCGCATCCGCCAACCTGATTGCTTACTCTGCAGTCCAGGCCATGAAGGTCAAACCACCCATCACACCATCCCGGCTTAAGATGGTTGACTATAACGGGAACGTTATCCCGTCCGTAGGATCTTGCCAGCTACAGGTGACTCACAAGAGGTACACGGCCACACTCCCCTTCGAAGTTGTGGGCTCATCAAAGGACTCGTTACTGGGCGCACAAGCGTGTAAGGTCCTTCACCTGGTACAGCGCATCATGTCTCTCTCTCCAGATGAGATATCCGACTTCCCGGATGCTGAGTTCCACGCGAATCTCCATTCCCTCCTCGCTCACAACCAGGAGGTTTTTGAAGGCATGGGGACATTGCCACACACGTACAAGATTCGACTCAGACCGGACGCCATCCCTGTCGTTCACGCACCTCGCAGGGTTCCTGCGCCTCTCAAAGACCGCCTCAAGGCACAACTGCAGATTCTTCAGGACCAAGGGGTCCTATCCAAGGTCACGGAGCCCACGCCATGGGTCAGCTCCATGGTCTGTGTAAAGAAGCCCTCTGGCGAGCTCCGTATATGTATAGATCCAAAAGATCTGAACAACAACATCATGCGGGAACACTATCCCATCCCGAAACGAGAAGACCTCACCAGCGAGATGGCGCGAGCCAACATATTCACTAAATTGGATGCGTCCAAAGGATTCTGGCAGATCAAACTGGACCCGGCCAGCCGAAGACTATGCACATTCAACACCCCTTTTGGCAGATTCTGCTACAACCGGATGCCATTCGGCATCATTTCGGCATCTGAAGTATTCCACCGCATTATGGAGCAGATGATGGAAGGCATCGAAGGGGTACGTGTATATGTGAACGATATCATCATTTGGTCCACCACTCCGCAGGAACACATGCATCGTCTTCGACGTGTCTTCACCCGCATATGGCAAAATGGCCTGCGTCTCAACCGTGCGAAGTGTGCTTTCGGCCAGACGGAGCTGAAATTCCTCGGGGACCACATCTCAAGGTCCGGGGTCCGTCCCGATGCAGACAAGGTTAGCGCCATCACAGCCATGCCACGACCGGCTGACAAGAAGGCTGTCTTAAGATTCCTGGGCATGGTCAACTTCCTTGGGAAGTTCATTCCCAACCTGGCTTCTCATACAACAAACATGCGCCATCTCGTAAAAAAATCGACGGAATTCAACTGGCACCAGTCGCATCAGCGGGAATGGGAGGAGCTCAAGCACAAACTGGTCACGGCACCAGTGCTGGCCTTCTTTGACACGACTCGCCCTACAAAGATCTCAACAGACGCCAGCCAATCTGGTATTGGAGCGGTACTCCTGCAAAAAGACAGCACGTCATCATGGGCCCCGGTTGCGTATGCCTCACGAGCCATGACCCCTACCGAACAGCGCTACGCGCAAATCGAAAAAGAATGCCTGGGCTTGTTAACTGGACTGGACAAGTTCCACGACTATGTGTATGGCCTGCCACGATTCACGGTCGAAACTGACCACCGCCCCCTGGTCAACATCATTAACAAAGACCTGAACGACATGACTCCTCGCCTCCAGCGCATCTTACTTAAACTCAGGAGGTACGATTTTGAACTGATCTACACTCCGGGGAAGGAACTCATAGTGGCGGACACTCTTTCCCGAGCAGTGAGCACACCACCAGATGCGGAGGGGTTCGTGCGTCAAATTGAGGCACACGTGACTCTGACAGCAGCAAATATGCCAGCTGATGATCCTTGTCTGGCCCACATACGCGCAGAGACGGCGACTGACCCTCTGCTGCAGCGAGTGATGCGCCACATGACGGAAGGGTGGCTAAAAGGGCAGTGCCCCCAGTTTTATAATGTGCGAGATGATCTCACCAATATAGACGGGGTCCTTATGAAATCGCATAGGATCGTCATTCCACACAGTGTGCGCCAGATGATTCTTCGTCAACTACACGAAGGCCACTTGGGCGTCGAAAAATGCAGACGAAGGGCCCGGGAGGCGGTATATTGGCCGGGTATTAATGAAGACATAGCCAACATGGTGCTCAACTGCACAACCTGTCAGAGGTTTCAGCCAGCGCAACCTCCGGAAACACTTCTACCACACGAGATGGTGACGTCCCCCTGGGCGAAGGTGGGTGTTGACCTATTTCACGCGCTCGGCAGAGATTACATTGTTATTATAGACTACTTCTCAAACTACCCGGAAGTCATGCCTCTCCATGATCTGACGTCGTCCGCAGTCATTGGGGCCTGCAAGGAAACGTTTGCTCGCCACGGCATTCCAAGGACTGTCATGTCAGACAATGGACCTTGTTTTGCCAGCCGTGAATGGTCGTCCTTTGCCGCAGCATATGGTTTCACTCATGTGACATCCAGCCCTCTGCATCCACAATCGAACGGGAAGGCTGAAAAGGGTGTCCACATCGCAAAGCGGCTCCTGTGCAAGGCGGCTGATGACGGATCGGACTTTAACCTTGCCTTGCTGGCCTATCGATCGGCCCCGTTATCCACGGGCCTCTCGCCAGCGCAGCTACTAATGGGTCGCTCCCTCAGGACGACGGTACCTTCCGTCCTGGCACCGACAACAGACCATGAGGCGGTTCTTCGGAACATGCAACTGCAGCGTGATCGCCAGAAAGGTCGGTACGACACACGAGCGACGGACCTGCCCCCCCTGTCCTCCGGAGACAAAGTACGCGTCCATCAACCGTATGGTGGCTGGTCAGCACCGGCCGAAGTCCTCCGACAAGTGGCTCCCCGCTCGTTCCTGGTTCGCATGCCGGATGGTTCCGTGCGTCGCCGCAATCGGCGCGCCCTTCGCCGACTTCCACGCTCACAGCCACACAACACGCCAGATCCTCAACAGGCTTCCGAGGATGACTTTGTGGAGCTGCCGCACATCACGCCCTTTCCATCGCCACCCATGGCCATGCCTGCACAGCAGCCGGTGGTTCTTGATCCACCCTTAAGGCGGTCAACCCGAATTCGTCGCAAACCCATTAGAATGGACTTATAATACAGTTCATATGTTTAATAAGTTGGACAATTTTACATGATAACCTGTTGTTGTTTATCGTTCCAGATGTCGTCTGACTGGACAACTGTTCAAATTTTTTTTTCTTCTTCTCTCGTTCGCATTTCTGTTATGTTATGGTACAACTGGATTCATGTGACGCACTCGACATCGCCCCATGTACATAGTTCCGTCATAGACACATGCTGCACACGACACACACACACTCTTAGATGCACTCACGTCACGATCATATTTATTACCACGTAGGCACATATCTTTGTAAAAAGGGGGGATGTCATGATATTCAAACACACACATCATGATGGACACACTAACAGGCAAATCAGAGCACACAACACCACAACCAATCACAGACAAGAACACCAACCACATAAAAAGCACGAGCACGACACCTGGAGGTCAGTAGGTCTGGGGAGAAGGAAACAAGAAAGAGCTGTTGAAACACCACAAGCAGGGAGCCCCCCACGTGCAGAGTGCAAAGACCAAGTTGTAAATAGTGAGTTTAAATAAAGAAGCGTTGTACCATATGCAACTGTGTTGGCTCTTCTGTGTGTCAGAACACCCAACACCACAGGTGTCATTGGTTGGGCCAGCATTTACTGACCATCCCTAAAAGCCCTTGAACTGAATGGCTCGCTATGCCATTCCCGAAGGCTCAGTTAACAGTCACCCACATTGCAGTGGCGCTGATCTAACATGTAGGCCAGACCACATAAGGATGGCAGATTTCAATCCTGAAAAAACAATCCTTCCCTAAAGGGCCCAAAATCTATTGAGGAAATAACAGTGAGTCACTGTACGTGCCATTAGTAACACACAAATAATCCAGCAATTTGTGGCAACAGAAAGAGTTGCAACTGTCGCAATTTAATGGACAATTTGTATTCTCAGGTTCACAGAAATCTGGGCTTGCTGGCAATACAGTCAGGCGTAGAGTTCTGCACCACAAAAAGATGCCTTTCGTCCCTCATGTCTGCTCTGGCCATCAATCACCTATCTATTAGATTATTTTCCAGTACTTGCTCCATAACCTTGTATGCTATAGCATTTCAAGTGCACATCTAAATGCTTCTTAAATGTTGTGAGGATCCCCGCCCCTACCACTCTTTCAAGAAGTGAGCTCCAGATTCCCAGAACCCTCTGGGCGAAAACATTTTTCCTCAAATCCCTTCTAAATCTCCTGCCCCTTACCTTAAACCTATGCCACCTGGCTATTGACCCCTCTGCTCAGGGAAAACGCTTCTTACCATCTACCCTCATAATTATGTTCCTCTTAATTTTGTCCACCTCGATCATGTCCCCCCTCAGTTTTCTCTGAGCTAATGGAAAAAAACCCAGCCTAACCAGCCTCTCTTCATAGCTGGAATGCTCCAGCCCAGGCAACATCCCGGTGAATCTCCTCTGCACTTCTCGAGTGAAATCATACCCAAGGGTCCAGGAATTGTTGGGTTTGTACCTCAGATACAAATTAATCTGCTGACAGATGTTAGAGCTAGTATTTCACAATATAAGGGGCGGGATTCTCCATCGCTGGGATGCCTCGAAGGCTTTCCTTGATGGGACGGAGCATAGGATGCCGGGGGAAACTTGGAATTGGTGGCGGACACTGATCCAAACGGCAACCTCTGACGCCTCCCCTCACCCCCGCTCGCCGCATGAACAAGGTGCACAATGCGTGCCATTGGGGGGATGTAAATAAATGCAAATGTGTCTTAATGATCCATTTGCATCTATTTAACTGGCCTAGCATCCTATGCTCAGGCCTCCTGTGATTCTCCGGTCTCCGTGGCTGGGCATCACATGAGCGCAGATCAGTTGTGGTTTCAGCAACCGTGAGCCTGATGTGGTGGACTCTGTGGAGCGCCAAGGACCTCGCAGGTGGAGACTATCTGAGGGTCATCCCTCCCAACATTGCATTGCCTGCCCACGCTTCCTCTTGAAGATACGCCACCACGCCTTCCCCATAGGGACCCCTATAATAGTGGGACACCTGCCAAGGATCCCTGTAATCCCCCCCCCCCCCCCCCACCCCCCAGAAAAGGGACCTCTGTCTGGTAGCTAGAGAGCAATCCAGACAGGGGTAGTGGGAAGCATTATAGCTGTAACATGTACCTTACAGCTCCATGCGTCCATTTCTTGAAGGAGAGTAGCTGTGCCAGCGTCTGGCTTCCACAGATCCATTATCTGAAAACCAATCATAGCTTTCCAGTTGTGGTCTGTGATTAATAGCTCTTAAAAACCATCCAGGTTCTTTGATCTGTCCATTTTATTTCATACTAAGTGGCGAAACCCCAATGTTTGTAAACATTGACCACATAAAAGAGATATAAGTGCATTCCAAGTGCTAAGTGCATTCCAGTCACTCATGCATTGGATTTCACTACACTTACATCTCTTTGATGTTGCAATATTTACAAACATTGGGATTTTGCGGCGGCAGGTGGCACAGTGGTTAGCACTGCTGCTTATGGCGCTGAGGACCCAGGTTCGAATCCCGGCACTGGGTCACTGTTCGTGTGGCATTTGCACATTCTCCCCATGTCTGTGTGGGTTTCACCCTCACAACCCAAAGATCATAGAATCATAGAATTTACAGTGCAGAAGGAGACCATTCTGCTCATCGAATCTGTACTGGCCCATGGAAAGAGCACCCCACCTAAGCCCCCACCCTATCCACGTAACCCAGTAACCCCACCCAACCTTTTATTTTTGGACACTAAGGGCAAACCTGCATGACCAATCAACCTAACCTGCACATCTTTGGGCTGTGGGAGGAAACCGGAGCACCCGGAGGAAACCCACGTAGACACGGGGAAAATGTGCAGACTCCGCACAGACAGTGACCCAAGCCGGGAATTGACCCTGGGACCCTGGAGCTGTAAAGCTACTGTGCCAACCACTGTGTTACCATGCCGCCCTGAATGTGCAGGTTAGGTGGATTAGCCACGCAAAATTGCCCCTTAATTGGGAAAAGAATTATTGGGTACTCTAAATTTAATTTTTTTTTAAATTTGGGCCACTTCAGCCAATATATGGTTTTTATATCTATAATGCTCTCCACTGCTCTGTCTCTACTGCTCTCTAGACTCCAGACAGAGGTCCCTTTTCTGTGGAGTGGGGGGGGGGACCGCGTGTGGGAGGAGTCTAATTGTCGGAGTGGTTGTTTGTGTGTCTGAGGGGCTTCTGTGGAAGGGGTTCCATTAGGGAAGATTCCTGTGGGGAGTCCCCATATTCAGTGGTCCCTGGGGGGTCCGCCTATTGAATGGCATGGAATGCCGGATTGCATCCCACTTTATGACCGCAAGCGGATTGTAAAACTGGTGCAATGCACCTCCGGCAGGAATACATAGGCCGAGATGCTCCGGTCCGCCAGCCGGTTTTTCTGGCACGGCGTTACCGCCGGCAGCGGGATTCTCCGTTTCTGCAGCCAGCCAATGGGGTTTCCCATTGTGGCCACTGCACACCGTCTGGGAACCAGCGGGTGTGTGTGCGCTGCTGGTGGACCGGAGGATCTTGCCAACGCAAAATTCCACAGATAGTCTCCCAAACGGAGATTCCAGCCTAAGGTGTCAGGTAATCAGATTACTTGGCGTTCCCAATTGCTGACTACTTTGTAACCAGTTCACAATTGATAATAAATATGCCAAAGTGAAGTGCCTAAAAAGCACACTAAAAGGATTCAAGTTAAACTGGGGAAATTATAAAAGGAAGTCGAAAAATAATCAGAGAACTGAAAGGAAATAAAACGAGCACAGATTATAAAATACTTCACCGGACTCAGCGGTTGACACGCCTGTAAGTGGATGACAATGCAACAAATATTCCTGAGCAGCTGAAAGGAAGATCATCAAATTTGATATGTCGTGATTGCTATAAAATGTACAGATTATGTGTGCATGCAGCAGCTGCCCTCAGCCTCTGAATTAATAAATTCAGCATGAATTAAAAAACAGGCCATATCCTGGATAGAAAGCTACCTGATTCATTTTTCTATGTGTTAGCTTGCAGACACAAAAGAAAACTTCAGGCATATTTTGCTTTCAAACACTTCAATTTATTTGACTAAGGAGAGGGAATATTGGTTCTGTTGTTCAACATGGTCCCGGATGCTCTGGTGACCTCACTGTGCCATTATCAGCTTGTGGTTCAAGCTACTCAAAAGGTAAAATTAATTGGTACTGAAGGGCCAAGGAAAATATCTAACTCACAGTGCTCACCCCGAAATGCCTGTTCCAGCACATTCTGGAACATTATGTAAATGACCCAGCAGAAGGCTATAGTTAATATTAATAAAGTCAGAAGTAGGCCACAGCAGGCAGTTCATTGGCACTGACAAACGTAACCAATTCCAATACTGACCTGTATTTTGGCTGTTATACAAATTTCTAATGTCCTTGTATAACTGGAAAACTCTCATTTTCATGTTTTATGTGTATAAAACAATGCATATGATCATAGGTACATCAAGGCATTTATATGCTTAGTTATATCCATATTATTACGACCAGTCCTCAGCTGAGGCTTCCCACGTTTGTTAACGCAGATGAGAACCCTCAAATTGTTATGCTTCGGGGAGGATAAATGTAATTGGCTCCCGTTCTTTATTCGATCCCGCTCTGCTGGTCACAACAAGATCAATCTAAAAATGATCCCTTTTCCCCAGTCTCAACATGTAGTTTCAAAAGGAATCAATATAACCAGGCTTTCTTAAGTTAAAGGAAGAGTGAGTTTATTTACTACTAAACTCAAAAAAATAGCAAACCACATGCATGTACGTTCACACAGATTAGAAAGTCCAAAATAAATAAGTCAATAAAAAGTATACGAATCAGCCCTTGATTCATGAGGAGTAGATGATTGTATTGTGGACGTTAAAATTTGCGATTACAGGAGCACTGATGTCAGCACTTGCATAGTCAATTTTGAGATTCCAGTGGCTGAGAAGCCCCCCTCTTTCCTTTGGTGACTTGGCTTCCTTCCACTGTCAGAGAGAGAGAGATCTGCAAAAGCTTTTGCAGGGGTGCTGTTGCTGGCTGGAGTTTTGTTTCTTTGTCACATCCACTCTGACATCCCAGCACTAGATAACACACACACACTTGGACGAGCTTTTCCTCTGGCTTTTATTCCAGGCTTTGCATATTCCTTGAAGGCAAAATCCCCAAATCCATCTGGCAATAGTCACCTTCGTTTATATCCCATTGTCTCCAACGGAGATGGCAATTCATTTTACTATGCTTCAGAAGTATCTTTGTATGGAAACAGGATGGGGTTCCATTGTCTCCCTCAGACTATCACCCACCAGCAATTCAGCCAATGACTGACTTTACATCCTCAGCCATCATAGGTGCGTATGTCCATTTATAAAAACCAACAGGTCTTATTTAAAGTTCAATATTTCCAGATGTCATTCAGAGTATTTCCTTCACTATTATGACAATATAAAGACAATCATAGCTCAAAAGTGCTGTTTAAATGTAACTTAGAAATACACTTCTGCCGATAATCACACATATATAATCAAATGTCTCCCGGCCGACTGTGGTGGTGCGGGACACAGTCCGCAGCCATCACGCCGGGTTTCCGACCACTGAAAACACATGTCAACTGCACAGTCGGGAACTCAGTCCATCGGGGGTAGAACATCGGGGGAGCGGCTTCAGGTGATGCGCTAATGCTGTTGCAACAGCGTGCGGTGCGCGACACGATGAAGCCATTTTGGAAGGGACGGAGGAGAGAAAACCGGTGTCAAACCGGCAGCGCCCCCGATTTGGACATCGGAAGGGATTCTCCGCCTGCTCACCGATTACGATATCACCGTCGGGCAATGGTGAATCCTGCCCATAGAGTTTTACAACACGGAAAGAGGCCTTTTGGCATATCATGGGCGGGATTCTACCTTCTGGGGACTAAGTCCCCACGCCCGCCAGAAAACAGACGGGAATCATTCCGGACTTTTTCCTGGAAAGTCAAGGGTGATTCCGCAGCTCCGGCAGCTGGCGGGGCCCTGCAGTTATGACATGGCGGCTGGCTATGGGTCTGCGTGTACACGCAGCGGCCGTCTTTGCGCCGACCCCCGCGCAACATGGCACCGCACTACAGAGGCCCGGCGCGGAGGAACATAGGCCCCCCTCCCCCGGAATGAGCATGCCCGTCGATCGGTAGCCACCAATTGCAGGCCTGGCCACCGTGGAGGCCCCCCCCCCCCGGAGTCGGATCATCTGCTCCCCCACCAGGACAGCCCCCGCAGCCAAAACTCCGAGGTCCCGCCGGGTGGGACCACATGTGAACCACACCGGCGGGACTCGGCGGGCACTTGGCCCGTCGAGTGCGTCGATTGCATGCGCACGACTGCCGTTGATTCTCCAGTCGCCGGAGAATCGTGTGCCAGTGTGGGAGCCTATTTTGGGGAATTCTCCGTCCCCGCGCCGAGCGCGATTTCGGCGCAGTGTGTCGGAGAATCCCGCTCCATGTCCGCGCTGCACATAATAATAATCTTTATTGTCACAAGTAGGCTTACATTAACACTGCAATGAAGTTACTGTGAAAATCCCCTAGTCGCTACATTCTGGCACCTGTTCGGGTACACAGAGGGAGAAATCAGAATGTCCAAATTCCTTAACAGAAAGTCTTTCGGGACTTGTGGGAGGAAACCGGAGCACCCATAGGAAACCCACACAGACACAGGGAGAACGTGCAGACTCCACACAGACAGTGACCCAAGCCGGGAATCGAACCTGGGATTCCTTTAAGGAAGGTTCCTGTGGGGAGTCCCCCTATTCAGTGGTCCCTGGGGGGTCCGCCAATTGAATGGCATGGAATGCTGGATTGCATCCCACTTTATGACCACAAGGGGATTGTAAAACTGGTGCAATTCAGCTCCAGCAGGAAAACATAGGCCGAGATTCTCCGGTCCACCAGCCGGGTTTTCGTGCACGGCGTCCCCGCCGGCAGCGGGATTCTCAGTTCCTGGAGCCAGCCAATGGGGTTTCCCATTGTGGCCACTGCACACCGCCTGGGATCCAGCGGGTGTGTGTGCGTTGCTGGTGGACCAGAGGATCTCGCCAACGCAGAATTCCACAGATAGTCTCCCAAACGGAGATTCCAGCCTAAGGTGTCAATTAATCGGATTAACCTTTGCCACCCTTTCAGAAAGTGAGTTCCAGATACCCATTACCCTCAGGGTGAAAATGGATTTCCTCAAATCCCTTCTAAATCTCCTACCCCTTATCTTAAATTAATACCCCCAGTTATTGAATTCTTTAATAAGGGAAAAACTTCCTTCTTATCTACCCTCTCTACGTCCCTCATAGTTTTGTACACCTCAATCAGGTCCCTCCGTCAGCCTAAGGAAACATCCCCAGACCAACCAGTCTCTCTTCACAGCTGAAATGCTCCAGCCCAAGCACCGTCCTGGTTATAGTCCTCTGCACCCTCTCTAGTGCAATCACACCCTTTGTAGTGTTCATCTGAAGTGTGACTCCTGCGTCCCTCCTCCTTTTCTAGTGCCAGGGCCTGAAAGTGGGAAAACTGTATCTGAAGTCATTGGCTATCCCAAGGTATGAGGCTGTCTGATGATCAGATAGGCTGTCTCACCCTGCCCAGTGTTACTGCAAGAAACATCAAGCATCTGATTTTTTTTTTAAGGTTTGGCATTTTGAAATTGAGCATCATAACCTTGACATTAGATGGACATTATGTGTCGACACTAAGAAAATATGGGGCGGGATTCTCCGACCCGCGATGGGAAGAGTGGCCGCCCGTTTCTTTGCCGGTCCCGCCGGCGTAAATTAGAGTAGGTCCTTACCGGCGGGACCTGGTGGCGCGGGCGGCCTCCGGTGTCCCTGGGGGGGCGCGAGGGGATATGACCCCGGGAGGTGCCCCCACGGTGGCCTGGCC
The DNA here is from genome assembly GCF_047496885.1 of Scyliorhinus torazame. NCBI lineage: Eukaryota > Metazoa > Chordata > Chondrichthyes > Carcharhiniformes > Scyliorhinidae > Scyliorhinus > Scyliorhinus torazame. Next base: position 55,072,763 of record NC_092727.1, read on the forward strand.
CGCGATCGGGGCCTACCGATCCGCGGGTGGGCCTGTGCCACGGGTGCACTCTATTCCTCTGCATCGGTTGCTATGGTCCTCCGCCATGGCCGCGGGGATAAGATCCCCACTGCGCATGCGCTGGGATGACGCCAGCACACACTGGCGCTTCCACGCATGCGCCAACTCGCACCGGACGGCGGAGGCCCTTCCCCGCCGGACGGCGTGACGCAAACCACTCCGGCGCCGGCCTAGCCCCTGAAGGTGCACCTTTGGGGTGGCCTGATGCCGGAGTGGTTCATGCCACTCCTTCCCGCTGGAGTTGCCCGCCCCGCCGATTCCCGCCCATGAAATTCTTTGCTTTCATCATTTATTTTTGGAACAGAAAATTACTAAAGAGTCAGTTCTGAGATTCCAGTGGCTGAGAAGTGTCATGATATGCGGACACACACATAATGATATACAGACAAGCAGCTAATGGACACACAGAACTTGACATGACCAATAAGCAGGCAGGACACTCAGGGGTGGGATCTGACTATAAAAGACGCGAGGCACTCACACTCCGCCTCTTTCCACTGATGAACATCTAGAGAGTCAGTCAAGTGTGTTGTTACAATCTCACACCTCCAGCCCATGGCTAAGAGCTAGGCTGGTTCAGTCAGACAGAGTAACCACACTTAAGTTAGCAGAGAGTCAAATTCACAGAGAACTGTGCTAACTGTGCTATTAATTCAATAAACCTGATTGAACTAACTTCAAGGTCTGGAGTATCTTTCTGATCTAAGCTGCATCCAGTTGCAGCCAGTGTTAGACCAGTGTACCGAACATGACAAGAAGCACCCCTCTTTTTTTTGTAGCGATGTACAGTATTCGTCAACAAAACATAAGGTGGCTTTCATTTCTTTTCATTCATGATTGCAACATGGGCGTCACAGGCTAGGCCAGCACTTATTGCCCACACCTAATTGCCCTTGAACTGAGTGGTTTGCGAGGACATTTCAGAGTCAACCACATTGCTGTGGGTCAGGAATCACATGGTGGGCCAGACCGGGTAAGACCAGCAGATTTCCTTCCCTGAATGGCATCAGTAAACTAGATGGACTTTTATGATGAATTACTTTTCATGGTTTCATGGACTTTTAATTGAATTCAAATGTCACCCTCTGTCATGGTCGGATTTGAACCTGGATGTCTAGTCCATCGATAATACCACTATGCTACCCGTAACCCCTTTGAGGTTTCTGCCATGTTATTTTCCAGCACCAGTGGCAACAGGATCAACGGCAATTTGGTTATGTGATTGCTGCCTTCAGTTTTCTAAAGCGATTGGATAACATAGACTCTGTCCAGAATAGTAATTCCAGTGGATACAAGCTTCACTTGAGGGGGTAGGATACTGAAAACTGATCTGCCAAAGCATTATTTCAATGAATGAATAACAAACCTATGAAACCGTGTTACTGCGGAGATGGTGGAACCAGTTAGTATTCATTTATTCACATGTAAGGAGATTGTTTTCATTCAGAGACTGCTACATTGGCTGAGAGTTTACAAGCAGTAGGACACATGGCATATGGTAAGTGCATCATGCTGGGAGGAACAGGTGTCTTAGGATCTATGGTGTCCAAACCAAACCTCTCTCACAACATTTCCCTTGCCTCATGTCTGCTTCTGTTGGAGTTGAATTGACTGAGAACGATCGCGATGCTTACTCAATAACTCCATTATCCTTGTATCCTGAGATTGCAGGATGGTTGAAGCTGAACCAGAGGGAACCTGCTCGATCTTTGTCCAGCAATTCCTATGTTCCTATTCCAACGCTAACCGTCAGGTCTAATTTAAATGCTGTCGGTTCACATCCCACCCATCCTGGTGGAAAGAGGGTGCAGACCGATGACGGGCAAGAGAAGATAGGGGGCAACTTCCAGGGAAGTGACAGGAAAGGAATTTGAGGGGGTATCTCACGGGAGGAGGGAAGAAATTCAGGGGATGACAGATTATGGGCTAGATTCTCCATTTGGGAGACTAAGTGCTGACGTCGGCGTGGGAAGGGTGGCATTTTACGACTGGAAAAACGGCTCAAAATGGGCACTATTCCTCCGTCGGGTGGGGGGCTAGCAGGCACGCAGCGTAGAGCCACCGGCTCTAGCTGAAGTTCCGTCCGGAGAATTGCTGGGCCTGCAGCGACCGCGCCGTGCAACATTACGCCGGCGCGCGCGGACCTGGCCTGCCAAATAATGCCCCCTCTTTGGTCAGGCTCATCACCCCCAGACCACACCCCACCAGTGTCCCCAGCCCCTGCCAAAACCACCCCTGCCCGCGGATCGGCTCCCCCCCCCCCCCCGACTGTGACAGCGCTGGACTTAGTCTGCAGCCGCCACGTCGAGTTCCCGAAAAATATACCACACACGCCCCACATCGTCGGAAACTAAGCCCATCGGGGGAGGAGCATCGGGAGGAGGGCCTCAGGTAATATCCTGAGGCTGTCCCGATGGCGTGCGGCATACTTCGGTGGGGTCGGAGCATCGCAAAAGCAGCGCCGCCCCCCGATTTCGGCGCCAACGTGGATTCTCCGGCCGATTGTCGAACGCGATTTTGGCATCAGAGACTGGAGAATCCCGCCCCATGTATTTCCTTGTGGGACCCAGACATCAAATCCTCCTGGCAGTTTAATTTTTTTTCTAATAAATTTAGAGTACCCAATTTTTTTTTCCCAGTCAAGGGGCAATTAGTGTGGCCAATCCACCTAACCTGCACATTTTTGTGTTATGGGAGTGAAACCCTCGCAGATATGGGGATAATGTGCAAACTCCACATGGACAGTAACTCAGGGCCGGGATTCGAACCCGGGTCCTCAGCACTGCAGTCCCAGTGCTAACCCCTGTACCACGTGCCGCCCCGGTCCTGGTAATTGAAAGTAACTTATTTAATTCTCTTGCCACTAAGTCAGATCGTGGGTTTTGTCATGATATTCAAACACACACATCATTATAGACACACCAACAGACAAATCAGAACACACAACACCACAACCAATGACAGAAAGATATAAAAGCACAGACACGACCCCCGGTGGTCAGTATTAGCTGCAGAGGAGAACCAGGACACATCTATTGCCAAACACACTCAGGGAGACAGCACGTGCAGAGTATCCAGAACGAACTGTATTATAAGAGTTATAATAAAATAGAGTTGTACCACATACAACTGTGTTGGCTCATTTGTGCACCAGAGCACCCAACACCACAGGTTTAAAGCTGACTCGAGTAACTTGAAATAATTTACCTATATTGGCACGGAGGCGACATATATCTGGTTCATTGCCAAGGCAGCCTATTTTCACGGCCTAAGCACCTCTTAGTTCATCCATAGTACTGCTACTTCTAGATTTGACAATTTCAGTGCTCTCCTGGCAGATTCCCCGCCCCCCTGTTTTTCATTCTATATGAACCTGAGCTCTAGCACAACCCTGCTTCCCGTGTCCAAACTTGCACCAGAACCAGTTTGGCCCTCGCTCTGTGCTTGCTAACATTGGTATCCAATCTGACAAGGCCTCGATTTTAAAATGTAAAATTTAGTTTTCAAATCTCTCCCTGGCCTCATCCCTCCCTATCTCTGTAACCTCTGCCCACTCCCATTCTCGCCTCTTGCATATTCCCAATATTCGTTCCTCCATTGACTGTTGTACTTTTAGTCATCAATCAAGACCCTAAGCTCTGGAACACCCTCCCGAAACCTCTCTAGCTCTCTACCTCCTCATTTAAAGCTCCTTAAAATCTGCCTCTTTTACTTAGTGTAAGGAATCTCCTTATGAGGTGTCAACATTTTTTGATAAAATCCTTATGAAGTACCTTGGGCTGTTTTGCTGCATTGGTGCTATATAAAAGCAAGTTGTTGTTGTACAAACAAAAGCGACCCAAATCAGCTTACATTTGGCTGCAGAATTCTTTTCACAGAAGAATATCCAAGAGCTCTCAAGGCCGGTTGTACAGCAATAGAAGATGGACAGAATAAAAAGATAGTGGAAATCTGAAATCAAAACGGAAAATGCTGGAAATGCTCAGCATGGCAGGCAGCAACTGTGGAGATTGGCAGAGTTAATATTTAAGGCTTGCAACCTTAAGATGAATGGTCTTCACTATGAAGCGTTCAAACTAAAGCTCAATGTTAGTACATGTTTAAAGTGACGATCTGAATAGGATGCTGCGATGTTGTGCAGACTCAAGCCTGACAATATTCCGAATAGAAGGGGACCACTGATGTTGCTGTAAAAGCCACAGTTATTCTTGCGTATAACTCAGATTTCCGAAAGAGTCTGGATGGTGTGTCGCTTGGAGAGAATTTCTGGCTTTTGCTTTTCCCAGGTAGCTGCCAACCAGGTGAGAGTTTTCCTCCTGATTCCCATTGACTCCAGTTTTGCTCGAGCTCCGAGATGGCGCACTCAGTCAAATGCTGCCTAGATGTCAAGGGCAGCCGCTCTCACCTCACCTCTGTCATTCAGCTCTTTTGTCCATGTTTGGACAAAGGCTGAAATGAGGTCAGAGTGACCCTCCAAAATATCCAGCGTCTTCTGGCATTCCTTGATATCATGTGGAGTGAATTCAATTGGTTGAAGTCTGGCATTTGTGATGCTGAGGACCTGCGGAGGAAACTGAGATAGATCGGCATTTTTGGCTTAAGATTTTAGTAAGTCTTCATCCTCACCTTTTGCACTGATGTGATGGGCTCCTCCATCATTAAGGATGAGGATATTTGTAGATCCTCCTCCTCGAATGAGTTGTCCACCACCATTCACAACTGGATTTGGCATGACTGCAGAGCTTAGATTTGATCTGTTGGTGTAGAATCGCTTCGCTCTGTCTATCAGTTGCTGCTTATGCTGTTTGATACGCAAGTAGTCCTGTGTTGTAGCCTCACCAGATTGACACTTTGTTTTTAGGTATGCCTGATATTGCTCCTGGAATGCCCTCCTGCACACTTCATTGAACCAGGGTTGATCTCCTGGCTTGCTGGCAACGATAGAGTGGGTAATATGCCGGACTATAAGGATTATGGTTGAATACAATTCTACTACCGCTGATGGTCCAGAGCACCTCATGGTTGCCCAGGCTTGAGTTGCTAGATCTGTTCTGAATTTATTGCATTGAGCACAGTGGTAGTGGCACACAACACGTTAGACGGTATCCTCAATGTGAAGGTGGGACTTTGTGTCCACAAGGATTGTGCAATGGTCACTCCTACCGATACTGTCATGGACAGATGCATCTGTGGCAGGCAGTTTGGTGAGGATAAGGTCAAGTATGTTTTTCCCTCTTGTTGGCTCCCTCACCACCTGCCTCAGTCCCAGTCTGGCAACTATGTCCTTCAGGATTCGGCCAGCTCGGTCTGTTGATACTACCGAGCCATTCTTGGTGATGGACATTGAAGTCCCCCATCGAGAGTAAATACTGTGCCGTTGTTGCCCTCAGTATTTCTTACAATAGATGTTCATCATGGAGGAGTGCTGATTCATCAGCTGAGGGGGGAGGGGGCATTGTTAGATGATACCCTGGAGGAGATTTCCTTACCCAGTTTGACCTGATGCCATGAGAGAACCTTTGGGGATGAGTGACCATAATATGGTAGAATTCTTTATCAAGGTGAACAGTGAGGTAGTTGATTCTGAGACCAAGATCCTGAACCTCAATAAAGGTAACTATGATGGTATGAGGCATGAGCTGGTAATGACACACTGGGAAACATTACTGAACGGAAGGACAGCAGACAGGTAATGGCAGGTATTCAAGGAACAAACAGGTGAACTCCAAAAGTTGTTTGTTCCTATTTGGCGCAAGAGTAGAAAGAGAACTGTGACTAAACCATGACTTACAAGGGAAAATAGAGATAGTATAAGATTCAAAGAAGCGGCCTACAAATTAGAAAAAAAAAGCAATGGACCTGAGTATTGGGAACAGTTTAAAATTCAGTAAAGGCAGAACAAGGGATTGATTAAGAAGGGGAAAATACAATTTGAAAGTAAACTAGCAGGGAACATAAAAACTGACTGTCAAAATTTCAATAGGTATGTAAAGAGAAAAAGATTTAAAAAAAACTAATGTAGGTCCCTTACTGTCAGAAATGGGGAAATCCATAACAGGGAACAAAAAAATGGCTGAGGAACTAAATTCATACTTTGCTTCTGTCTTCACAAAAGAAGGCATGAATAATGTACCGTAAGTTCTGAGAAGCACAAGTTTTAGTGAGGAGATGAGCAAAGAAATGGGAAAATTAATGGGATTGAAGGTGGGCAAATCTCCAGGGCCTGATAATCGTCATCCCAGAGTACTTAAGGAAGTGGCCCGAGAAGTAATAGATCCATTCGTGATCATTTTCCCAAATTCTTTTGACTCTGGAATGGTTCCTACAGTTTGGAGGTTAGTGAATGTAACCCCGCTATTCAAAAAGGGAGGTAGAAAGAAAACAGGGAATTATAGACCAGTGAGCCTACCATCAGTAATAGGGAAGGTGCTGGAGTCCATTATCAAGGATTACATAGTACAGCACTTGGAAAGCAGTGGCGTAATCAGACAAAGTCAGCATGGATTTGCAAAAGGAAAATTATGTTTGACAAATCTACTATAATTCTTTGAAGATGTAAAGAGTAGAGTTGACCAGGGTGAACTGGTGGATGTGGTTTATTTAGATTTTCAGAAGGCTTTCGACCTGGTCTCACATAGTGGATTAATATGTAAATTTAAAGCACGTGGAATTACCTGTCTTGTCTTGAGATGAAAAATAAACTGGTTAACAGACAGGAAGCAAAAAGTTGGAATAAATGGGTCTTTATATGATTGGCAGGCAGTAACTAGTGGGCTACCGCAGGGATCTGTGCTACGACCCTAACTATCCACATTATATATTAATGAATTAGATGATGCAACTAAATGTATTATCTCCAAATTGGCAGATGATACAAAATCGGGTAGGAAGGTGAGCTGTGAGGAGGATGCAGAGATGCTTCAGCAGGATTTGGACAGGCTGAGTGAGTGGGCACATGCATGGCAGATGCAGTATAATGTAGATAAATGGGAGGTTATCTGCTTCGTCAGCAAAAGTAGACAGGCAGATTATTATTTGAATTGGTGTAAATCATCCTTGTGCATCAGTCGCTGAAAGTAAGCATGCAGGTACAGCAGGCAGTAAAGAAGGCAAATGGTGTGTTGGCCTTCATAGCGAGAGAATTTGAGTATAGGAATAGGAATGTTTTACTGCAATTGTATCGGGCATTGGTGAGGCCACACCTGGAGTATTGTGTGTGGTTTTGGTGTCCTTATCTGAGGAAGGATGTTCTATGGAGGGAGTGCAGCAAATTTTTACCAGGCTGATTCCTGGGATGGTGGGACTGCCATTTGAGGAGAAACTAAATCTGTTAGGATTATATTCATTGGAGTTTAGTAGAGTGAGAGGGGATCTCATAGAAATTTATAAAATTCCAATAGGATTAGACAGGGTAGATTCAGAAAGAATGGTGGGGGAGTCCAGAATTAGGGGTCATAGCTTGAGGATAAGGGGCAAACCTTTTGGGACTGAGGTGAAGAGAAATTTCTTCACCCAGAGAGTGGTGAATCTGTGGATTTCACTACCACAGAAAGTAGTTGAGGCCCAAATGTACTTTCAAGAAGGAATTAGATATCGCTCTTGAGGCTAAAGGGCTCAAGGGATATGGGGGGAAGGTGGGGTCAGGGTATTGAACTTTATGATCAGCCATGATCACAATGAGTGGCGGAGCAGGCTTACAGGGCTAAATGGCCTCCCCCTGCTTCTATTTTCTAGGTTTTGACGTTTCTCCCGATTGTATACTGCCATGCCCCATCTCTGCTGGGTCTATCCTGCTGGTGGGACAAAACATACCCAGGGATAGTGATCGTGGTGTTCGGGATATTGTCTGTAAGGAATGATTCCATGAGTTTAACTGTGTCAGGCTATTTCTTGACTTGTCTGTGAGACAGCTCTCCCAATTTTGACACAAGCCTCCAGACGACAATAGGAGGTCGTTGCAGGGTCATCAGGGCTGAGTTTGCCGTTGTCATTTCTGCCGGCCACACTAAATTGCCCCTAAATTTGAAAAAATGAATTGGGTACTCTAAATGTAAAAAAAAAATGAATAAAATTAAGTGGGTGGCACGTTGATGCAGTAGTTAGCACTGCTGCCTCACGGCGCTGAGATCCCAGGTCCGATCCCGGCTCTGGGCCACTGTCTGTGTGGAGTTTACACATTTTCTCCGTGTTTGCGTGGGTTTCACCATCACAACCCACAGATGTGCAGGGTAGGTGGATTGACCACACTAAATTGCCCCTAAATTGGAAAAAATGAATTGATACTCTAAATTTTAAAAAAAATTAATTTCTGGAACCCTGGTCAATTATGAGTGTTCCGTCAGATTTCATTCATTTGAGTCTTTTAGCAGTTTGACACGGCTGAGTGACCTTCTGGGCCATTTCAGAGGACATTTAAGATTCAATCACATTGCTGTGGGTTTGGAGGCACATGTAGGCCAGACTTGGTAAGCATGGCAGATTTCCTCCCTTTAAGGACATTAGTGAACCAGATCGGTTTTTACAACAATGGTTTCACAGTCATTCGGAGCTGGATTCTCCGATTTTGTGGTTAAGTGCCAGCACTGGCGTGGAAACTGTTGCGTTTTACGATGCCAAAATCGGCGCCGAACCTTCACCAATCCTGGGACCGGTGAGGGGTTGGCAGCCTCACTGAGTAAAACTCCGGGCTCCTGCGGCAAAAACGGCCGGAGAATGGCCGGGTCCATGGCCGCGCATATGCATGACGACGATCTGCAACAGCCGTACAACATGGCGTCAGCCATACGTGGACTCGACCTGTCAAATATTTCCCCCCTGGCCACCCGCTGGCCAGCCCCCATCAGTCCCCCCCAGACCTCGCGGAAGCCCCCTCTCAGCCAGCAGCTTGGCTCCCGGCCGACTGTGGCGGCACTGGAAACAGTCCGCCACGCAGGGTTCCCGACCGCTCAGACCACACGTCCCCCATGTGATTGGGAACTAGGCCCATTGGGGGCGGAGCATCGCGGGAGGGCCTTCAGAAGATGCTCCAATGGCTTGCAGCGCGCGACGCGATGATGCCATTTCGGAGGGGACAGAGAATAGAAAACAGGCATCAAATCAGCGATGCCCCCAATTTGGGCATTGGAAGGGATTCTCCGTCCGATCCCCGATTACGATATCAGCGTCGAGCAACGGAGAATCCCGCCCAACCTTTTTTTTAACCAGATTTTTTTTATTGAATTAATTTCCCACTATCCTCCATGATGGAATTTGAACCCGAGTCCAGCAACAATACCATTATGCCACCACCTCCTCCAGTTGAATCTCATTCTTACCAGTGTACATACCCTGCAGCATAAGGGTCCGGCATAGAAAGGCAAAATGTCGGACTGGTTACAGTACTCGCTGCACTGTGGCACAGAGAAACAGATGACCTGAGTCTGGGGGGCAGTCTTGGACTGGACAGAGATGTGTGTAGAGGTAAGCATGGAAACAGCTCCAAGCTTAGACTATATGCTGTCTGTATGCAGCTACTGGAAGTTAATAAACATTTACTGTTTAAATATATAAGGTTCCAAACCTGTTCATGGGACCGACTGAACTGCAACACATCATGGTGGCAGCGATGACAGCATGGTGGTAACTATTCAAACAGTCCTGAGCAATCACAAAATCCGGAGCAGAAATTTAAAACTTGGAAGATTGAAAAACAAGAATTCTGACCTGACAAAAAGCCTGGAAGCGGAGACGCAAAGGGAAATCGTTTGATCGAAGCTCCAAAACTCCAAAGAAGGATAAGGCAAAATAATGTCCCACGCTGCGGCATTGAATCCCTTTCCGAGCACAATTACACTGTCACAGGTTTACCCAATGGCCAAAAATCCTTTTGCTGTGATCTAACGGCCATGTTGCACCTGACTCGGGATACGACGCGGCCAGTATATCTCTTGAGAGGCCTCTGGTCGTGATCCAGATTTACATATTCAAGGGAGCAGTTAGGCTGCACAGGAGTTACCCAAGGCGCAGGATTGATGGGCCTCACCTCGGAGACCTCGCCATGGCGCCGTTTAGCAATGGTATCCACAAATGTGATCAGGTGTAACGGCACGAGTCTCCCAGGTGATTGAGGGGCCCTGGTGGCTGGGCTCTAGGCAGGGTGGTACCCTGGCACTCCCAATGCCACCTGGGCACACTGGCAGTGCCACCTGAGTACCATTAAGATAATGCCACGCTGGCACTGGTACTGCCAAGCTTTCAGTCTGGCAGCAGCAAGGTGCTCGGGTGGCTTGATGGTGATCGGACCCTGTCCTTATGAGGTGGGGTGCATGAGGCTCGAGGACTCCCTAACAAGTAAGTTGGGACATTGAAGGGGGGGGGGTTCAGAGACCCTGGTGGGAGTCGCGAGGTCAGGGTGGCAGCCACCCTTTCTACTGAGGACGCCAAGCGTACACGTGTGCCAGAGTGATGGTGGCAGGCAGAACTTGGACAGACTCCTCCACATTTTGGTCAAGCCTGCACATGTCCAGGTGTTCCCCTCCTGTCTCGGCAACTCCATCAGCTCTCTTGTGGCCCAGTCCAGAGGTTTGTCAGCTGCATGGGGCTTGTTGTATGATGATTGTGATTGGGTGATGAATATTTGCTGAGAAATTAGTATGTCTGAACCATAACTTGGTTTATTGGATAAACATAACTATACAAGACTGAATATTATTCAATCTTAGCTCTTCTCATTTCACCTCTCAATTCTTGGCCATGTTCCATTACTATAGATGGAACGGAGAATTCGCGGGCATTTTACAACCAAAAAATGGTGCTGACTCCTCACTGATTCCGGGACCAGTAAGGGGCTAGCAGTGGCGCTGGGTAAAACCCGCGGCTCCTGCACCAAAAACGGGCAGAGAATGGCTGGGTCCATGGCCGCGCATGCGCACGGCGACAGTCTGCAGCGGTCGCGTCATATAATATGGCGTCGGCCGTGTGTGGACCTGACCCGCTATCCACGACCCCACAGGCCACCCCCTGGCCACCCCCTGGCCACTCCCCACCAGTTCTCCCAGCCCTCGCGGAAGCCCCCTGTCGGCCAGCGGCATGGGTCCAAGTCGACTGTGGCGGCGCTGGACACAGTTCAGTTTGGTATGTCTTATTAAGTAGTCTGAGCAATTCAGCATTATTCATGAACAACTAGAAACTATCTACATAGGTACCATAAAGGGTACATGCTAGGAGCAGTCGATATGCTTGCTTCTACACACAGCTCTGTCCACCACACTGACCCCTTGGTGTGGGCCATGTGTTCGCTCTGTGGGAGATGCTATACTTATGAGCCAGACTCTTGTACCAGAATATCCTCTTCTCCACCCCTCATTGGGGATATGGCATGGCGGTGATGAGGTCAAAAATACCATTCCTTTTTTGTCATTTACAGTCTGCAACCCAGATTGTTTGAACCACTTTCTCAGCTGTTCTTCATGAATGAACACATTTATTCGATATTTAAAAATATTGTCCAGCCCCTTTGACACCACATTCAGCATAAATGTCATGGGCAGGCAACTCATGATCTGTCGGGCAAGATCTTGATTCCAGTTAGCCTCATTGTTTACCTGTTTCAACTCATTTCTTCTACCGCGGATCTTCCCCAGCTCTCTCACCAATTCTCCTGAAGCATTCTAATGCTCCCTCAGATCATCTCCGCCTTGGTGATTCATGTTTATCAATAATCCTTTTAATTGACTCTTTATTGGCTCACCATTTTACCTCGTAAAATTTCAGATCAATTCAGCTCTCCCCTGTTAACTTCGTCACAGTACCTAATCCTATTCATTAGGCCAATCCCTTTATTTGCACTGTAAACTGACTCTTCTTGTGGCCCCCAATCTTTCTCAACTGCCGGTTGATATTTTCTATTCTTTAATAATGACTCCTTCACCTATTCTCCTGCCATCTTTTCTATTAATTGTGAATAATTCACCTCACCTAAAGCATTTCACAAATTTGGGCTCATGTTTCACACAAATGATATGATTTCAAACCACAGCTTCTTATATAATAAATTTCCTCATTTAATTACTTCCAGTCCATTGATGGTTTTAAAAAATTGTTAGATCAGACAGCTGGGGCGGAATTCTCCGACCCCCCGCCGGGTCGGAGAATCGGCGCGGCATCGTGCCAATCGCGCCACGCCACCCCGACGCCGGGACGCAATTCTCCGCAGTGTGGAGAATCACTGCCATCGGCGCCGGCGCGATCGGCGCAGCGCTGGTCGGGGTGTGCGCCGGCTCTCTGGCCCCAGGCCAGCACGGGCCGGCGCGTCGATTCTCCAGCTCCAATTCCCGCCGGCGCCGTTCTAACATCTTCTGAGCCGGGGGGGGGACCTCGGCCTTGAAGAGTCCCGGGGCGGCCTGTGGGGGGGGGGGAGGAGGGGTCCGACCCCGGGGGGGGGGGGGGGGGGCGAGGGGGGCCTCCGCAGTGGCCTCTGTGCCACCTGGCCGCCTTTCCTCTGCGCTGGCTCCTGTAGCCCTCCGCCATTTGGCGTAGGGGCCGCCGTGGGGAAGAAGGCCACTGCGCATGTCCCAACTGCGCATGTCCGGAACCTGTGGCGCCGAGTTCAGGTCGGGATCGGCAGCTGGGGCGACGGAGGCCGCTCCTGCACCATCCTAGCCCCCTGTGGGCTGCAGAATGGGCTCCCGTTTTTACTCCGGCGTCGGCACTTAGCCGCCCGTTGGGAGAATCCCGCCCTTGTTTCCTTTAGATAATGTCCCATTCTTGTTTTCACAATTAGTTTTATTGGTATTGGAAAGATCACACCATCCATCCCTCCCCCATCACCAGAACGCATGTTGTTCCTTTCACTTTCTATATATCCTGCCACCTCCATGTCTAATTTAAGTGTCCGGGTCAAGATACGCCCCAGCTAAACCAGGTTCAAGGGAGACTTCCTGGCTCCTCATGTATGGGGCTCTCACTCTTTTCAGCCAACCTAACTTAGCGTTCTTTCCCCAGTAGCTTCAAAATTCTGCCTTTGAGAGTGTTATGACACCCTGGATAATTGCGCAGTCAATCCCAGCCACACTCGTCCTGGAGTCACAACACAAATAAATTAACCAATAATTCTGTCTCACAGCGCCGAGGACCCGGGTTCGATCCTGGCCCCAGATCACTGTCCGTGTGGAGTTTGCACATTCTCCCCATGTCTGCATAGGTCTCACCCCCACGTCGCAAGGATGTGCAGTGTATGTGGATTGGTCACACTAAATTGTTCTGTAATTGGAATTTATTTTTTTTAAACAAAAATTCCCAATGCCTTTGGCCCTTGGCTACCCAGTAATTACAATCATTAGGTTTGTAAGTTGAAACACAATTATTGTTTATTTATAACAAGAATACAGATGAAATATGCAGTAAATGCAACTGAACAGCAAAAAGCTACCCTATTACCCCTTTAACTGTCCCTCCCTCTACCCCCACACATAAGACAGACAAACACAGAGGGGAGGGAAGGGATACAAATAATAAGGGTGAAGAAGGTCAAAAGAAAGGTCTTTGGTTCAAACAGTGGTTCCTCAGCACACTTTCCTCACAGAATGCTGGTTGATAAAAGTCTCTGGTTTACAGCTGGTATCCGTCTTCCGTGCAGAGTCATTCATTCAGTACACACAACCATCAGGCTATCTTCTGGAGAGACACTTTGATTTTTATTAAACTGGGCCGTTAGCTCGAAGTTCACACTCAGGCCTATATCTTTCTTGAGATTGTATCTCATATCAAACACTGCTTCCAGCTTGTGGTTTGATTTCAGACCTCTGCAGTTTCAGGAGAATGACACCCAGTTTTGTTGGAGAGGGAATCAGCCCTCAGAGTGGTCTTCTGAAGTGTTTAGCTGGGTCTTTTGGGAGAGAACTAACTAGAGCCCTCCATCGAAGCTGCAGAATTAAAAGTGAAACCAAAATGGAACCTCGCGACTCTGAGAACATTCCAGTGGGATCAGACCCAATCACCAGCCCAGTCAAATCAATAAAATCGAGCCATCTCTGACACCGGCCACTCGGCAATCACCAGTCTAAGTCAGCATAGCCTTCTGGATCATGCTGTTTGAATTAAAGATTCAGACTGGCTGGCAGGATGTTCTGCCTTAAAGTCAGAGGTCCATTAAACATCCATGGATCAAAAATGTTACAGCAAAAACAAAAGAAATAGAAAATAAGGGAATAAACCGAAACAAAAAGGAACAAACAGGGAGGACCCTTACAAGAAGTTGCACCTCAGTTTATCACTGGCTCGCACCTACACAGGTCAGATGTCAGATTGTGTGTCCAAGACTAACCTTTCTGCGGTCCTCTTATTTTCTCATCTCGGCCACTTCTCATCTGGATCTATATTTTGTTGCTGCCGCCTCGTGTCCTACATTAAGTTTGTCACTTATTTGTGCATGATCATGAACCCCTTGTCCAGGCAGAGACCAGCTTCAGGCCTCCCATTACCTTCATTCATCCACTCATTGTAAGTTTAATGGCTCCGACATTAATGAGGCCTTGAAACTATTGACCATTCCAACAATAACTATATGCTTGATGGGATTCTCAGTTTCTGAGACTAAGGACTGGATTCTCTGTTTCGGCGGCTAAGTCCCGGCTCGAACGGAGAATTCACGGGTGGTTTACGACGAACAAATCAATGCCGGCCCCTCACCAATTCTGGGACCGGTGAGAGGCTAGCAGCGGCACCTTGTGAAACCCCCGGCACCCACTCCGAAAACAGACGGAGAGTGGTCGGGTCCCTGACCGTGCATGCGCACAGCAGATGACCTGCAGTCATGCAGTACAACATGGCACAGACAGTGCATGGACCCGACCCGCAGGCCATCCCCTGGCCACCCCACACCAGCCCCCCAGCCCACGTGGAAGCCCCCCCAGCCAGCACCATGGATCCCGAACGAGTGTGGCGGCGCTGGACCCAGTCCGCAGCCACCACATCGGGTTCCTGACCGCTGAGACCACACGTGTCCCGTCGGGAGCTCGGCCCATCAGGGGCAGAGAATCACGGGCCGGCCGGCCGATGATGCGCCAACGGCATTGCAACAGCGCGCGGCACGCAACGCGATTATGCCATTTCCGAGGGGGTGTAGCATGGCTGACTGCCGTCAAACCGGCGCCGGCCCCGATTTCGGCTTCGGAGTCGATTCTCCACCTGATCTCCGATTACAATATCTGCATCGGGCAAACGAGAATCCCGCCCTAGGTGTTGATGCCAATGTACAATCCACAGGCTTTTACAACAGAAAACTGGGGCCACACTTGGACCAATTCCGTTACCTTTGAGGGGCGAGTACCGGTGCCGCATGAAACACAATCGATTCCAATGAAAAAGAGTGCGGGATTCAGCAGTTCCGTGATCGCCACTGGGGAGGCTGACAAGCTGCAGCGCACATACACATTGCACTCCCCACACGCACTTATCCCACTGGTTGTTTTGGAGCGTGCCCATGCAGCTGATGGGTCGGCTGAGGCCAGAGGGCACCCAGAGGGGTGCCCTGTGGGATCACCTATATGATCCGTGGCACCAGGTTCAAAGTGCGCTGTCAGTGGTGTGCGCAGCTGCATGGTTGCCTTGCCAGCTGTGGCAATGGTGTTCCATGCCCGTCAACCCCGATCCCACAGCCCACCTCCTGGCCACCCTCCACTACTCCTTCCAGTCCTGGCAGAAGCCCCACGGGTGGCACAACTGTCAGCAAACTGTGGCGATGTTGGACACCTTCGCTACTCGCTCTCTCTCCCGAAGCAGCCACCACGCTGGTGTCACAATTTTTAAAAGCATAAGTGAATCACGCTGTTGGGAACTCGGCCCATCGGAGGCAAAGAATCACTGAGGCCCTGGAGAATACCGGGTCGGGCCCGCTAATGGTCTGCAAACAGTGGCTACGGTACATGGGGAGTGAAACGCATTGGTGCCATTTTCGAGGTGATGGAGAATCACGATTTAGCATCAAATTGGCGCCTCCGTGATTTTGGCGTTGGAAGCTATTCTCCGCCAAATCGCATTTCCCAATGTTGTCGTCGGCTAACAGAGAACCCCGCCCCCTATTAAACAGCAATTTCTTCCTTTTTTCATTCTTCAATCCCTCTGGTGTGGTTAACTCTAATCTGCCTGTAAATTCAGTTTCTCTATTATGTTTGTCACATGTTCTATTATGTTTTAGTCATGTTGTAGTCACTATCAATGTCTGACACCGTTTCAGTGCAAACTCACCATGTAGTTTACCCATTGCCTCACATGTAGGGGGCGATTCTCTGAGCCCCGCGCCGGGCCAGAGAATCGCCGCAACCGCCGGCGCGCGATTCTCCGAGGTGCGGAGAATCGGCGACATTTGCACCGGCGCATTTGGCGTGGCGCCGGCCGCTGCCGCAGTTCACCCCTGGTCGCTGCCGGCGGGAACTCTGCGGGAACGGTCGGGGGGGGGGGTGGCCTGTGGGGGGGGAGGAAGGGGGCTCCTTCACCGGGGGAGGCCTCCGATGGGTTCAGGCCCGCGATCGGGGCCCACTGATCGGCAGGCCGGCCTCTCCCCCCCAGGGCCTGCTTTCTGGCGCGGCCAGCCCCTGAACACCGACCCCATGTTGGGTCGGGGCCGGCGCGCATAAGAAGTCCTCTGCGCATGCGCAGGTTGGCATGACCCAACTGCGCATGCGCGGGTTGGCGTGGCGCCAAGGAGGCTGGAGAGGCGTGAACTGCACCAGCGCCGTGCCGGCCCCCTATGGGGGCCAGAATCCATTGTACCCGGCCCGGTTCGCGCCGTCGTGAAACGTGACAGCGTTCACGATGGCGCGAACACTTGGGCTCAATATTGGAGAATCACCCCTGTAGAGATTCAGAGTTGCATATGGGCAGTGGTGTCCCTGTATCATTTTACATGTGACATCTGGTAAAACACATTCTGGGATGTTCAGCTGATTTTATCAAAAGATGGGCGAGGGGTGAGAGATGGTGGGTGGGGGGTGGGGTGGGGGGTGGGGGGGTTGGGTGGAGATGGATGTTTGTAGATCTTCGCTCACTTCCTCCTGCATGGTTCCAATATCTAGGGCAGTGAAGGGCTATGAAATGCAGCTATCTTATTGATCGTGGACATCAACACCAACATCTCCGGGAGAAAGCTATCAATTTACTGTTCTTAACAACACTATCCTGACTTACACCACAATGTACATTAAAGCAGGCCGATATTTTTCAGGAATTGTACCCCAATGACTTATCCCAATTCATCTGAAAAAGAATTTAAGAGAAAAAAAATAATTTCATGGTCTAATTTTCCCGCATCCACTTGATTTTGATTCAATTTTACACAGTAATTACAACTTCATTTAATTCATGAGTCCTGGAGGAGCTTTACTGTCCAATACAATATTATCATAAAATCTTTAAAACATAGATCAAACTCTAGTCCAAGTTTTAACACATTATGTTGGTTTAAATGTTACTTAAGTGGATCTCTTCTTGGACCTGTTATTTCCCAAAAGAACCTAGTATATTGTGCCTGAGTGCATTTTATCATTTCAGAGTAATGCCAAAGAGCAGGCTTGCTGGACCGGCAGGTCTTGTTAATGTATAATGTTATTTCCCCAAAAAGCCTTTGTCGGTAATACACAGGAACAACATAAGCTGCTCTTTGCTCTTAATGAAAATTTGATTATCTTCTTAAACATCGGGCCAATTTGTCCTCCTTGAGTGTTTGGAACAGCAACTCATATTAATAGATCTTATTCATTGCAAGATTAGAAACAAATGAAGACCAAGTTTGGTGGTTCTACATTTGAAATAGAAGTATTTGCCATTAATTTGGCGGTAACTAAAGCATTCTGGGTGGGATTCTCCATTGCCTGACGCCGATATCGTAATCGGCGATCGGGCAGAGAATCGATGCCGACGCCCATATTGGTGCCGGCTACGGTTTGATGCCGGTAAGCGCTGCTCCGCCCCCGATGGACCAAGTTCTCGACACGCGGTCCACGTGTGGTCTCAGCCATGCAGGAGCCTGGCGTGGCGGCTGCGGACTGTGTCCAGCGCCACTACACTCGGCCGGGATCCGTGCCGCTGGCACAGGGGGCTTTCCGCGAGGGCTGGGGGGACTGTTGGGGGCTGGCCAGGGAGTGGCCAGTGGATGGGCTGTGCGGTCGCGGATGGTGGGTCGGGTCCGCGCACGGCTGGCGCCATGTTGTACGGCGTGACCGCTGTAAGTCGTCAGCCGTACACATGCGCGGCCAGCGATCGAATCTGCTCCGCCATTTAATCATGGCTGATGTTTTCTCCTGCCTTCTCCCCATAACCCCTGATACCCTTATCAATCAAGAACCTAACTATCTCTGTCTTAAAGCCACTCAGTGATTTGGCCTCCACAGCCTTCTGCGGCAAAGAGTTCCACTGATTCACCGCACTTTGGCTGAAGAAATTCCTCCTCATCTCTGTTTTCAAGGTTCATCCCTTTAATCTGAGATTGTGCCCTCTGGTTCTAGTTTTTCCTACAAATGGAAACACCCTCTGCACCTCCACTCTATCCAGACCTCACAGTATCCTGTAAGTTTCAATATGATCCCCCCTCATCTTTCTAAACTTCAATGACACACCAGAGTCCCCAACTGTTCCTCATATGGCAAGCTCTTTATTCCATGGATCATTCTTGTGAACTTCCTCTGGATCCTTTTCAAGGCCAGCGCATCCTTCCTTAGATACGGGGCCCAAAACTGCTCACAATACTCCAAATGGGGTCTAACCAGAGCCTTATACAGCCTCAGAAGTACATCCCAGCTCCTGTATTCTAGCCCTCTCAACATGAATGCTAACATTGCATTTGGCTTCCTAACTGGCGACTGAACCTGCACGTTATCCTGAAGAGAATCTTGAACAGGTCTCTTAAGACCCTTTGTGCTTCTGATTTCCTAAGCATTTATCCATTGAGAAAATAGTCTATGCCTCCATTCCTTCTTCCAAAGTGCATAACCTCAAACTTTTCCACATTGTGTTTCATCTGTCACTTCATTGCCCACTCTGCTAACCTGTCAACGTCCTTCTGCAGCCCTGATGCTTCCTCAATACTACCTGTCCCTCTGCATATCTTTGTATCATCTGCAAACTTAGCAACAGTGCCTTCAGTTCCTTCTTCCAGATCATTAATGAATTGTGTGAAAGGTTATGGTCCCAGCACCGACCCCTGTGGAACACCACTAGTCATCGGCTGCCATCCTGAAAAAGACCCCTTTATCCCCACTCTTTGCCTTCTGCCAGTTAGCTAATCCTCTATCCATGCAAGGATCTTACCCTGAACACCATGGGCTCTTAACTTATTTAACAGTCTCCGATGCAGCACCTTGTCAAAGGCCTTCTGGAAATCTAAATATATCCTGTCCACTTGTTGTCCTTTGTCTACTTCCTTGTTACCTCCTCAAAGAATTCTAACAGATTTGTCAGACATGACCACACCTTGACGAAGCCGTGCAGACTCAGTCCTATTTTATCATTCACTTCCAAATTCTCCGCAAACTCATCTTTAATAATGGACTCTAACATCTTGCTAATGACCAAAGTCAGGCTAACCGGTATATAATTTCCTGTCTTCTGTGTCCCTCCCTTCTGAAACAGTGGTGTTGTGTTAGTCATTTTCCAGTCCTCTTGGAGCCTCCCTGCCTCCAGTGTTTCCTGAAAGATTACCACCAATGCTTCCACAATCTCCTCAGCTATCTCTTTCTTTTAGAACCCTGGGGTTTGGCCATTCGGTCCAGGTGATTTATCCACCTTCACATCTTTCAATTTCCCCAGAACCTTCTCCTTGGTGATGGCAACTACACACACCTGTGCCCCCTGATTCTCCTGGAGCTCTGGCATCCCACTGGTGTCTTTCACAGTGAAGACTGATGCAAAGTAACTATTCAGTTCGTCTGCCATTTCTTTGTTTCCTATTATTACTTCTCCAGCCTAATTTTCCAGTGGTCCAATGTCTATTTTTGCCCCTCTCTTACCTTTTATATATTGAAAAAACTCTTTCTTTCTTCTTTTGTATTACTGGCTAGCTTACACTCATATTTCATCTTCCCCCCCCCCCTATTGCTTTTTTAGTGGTCCTCTGCTCCCTTTTAAAGGCTGCCCAATCCTCTGGCTTCCTACTAATGCTCGTCACTTTGTGTGCATAGGACCTTGATTCAGAAGAAATCTTTGTCACCGCAACAGGTTGCCAAGTAGCTTCTCTTGCAGCCTGAGAGAGTCGGGTAAGAGTAAGTAAATCGGTACGCACTGTTCAGCCAAACATTAACTCCGCTGGTGATGGAATAGTTCCACTTAAAGGTGTCTCTCTCAGCTGTAACATTGCAATGTGTAGATCTTGCTGGGTCTGTCTACATTTGAGAAGTTGGAAGTTCACTGTGAAATTAATTAGCTCAGCTAGCCCTTTACATTCAAGGTAACAAGGAGAAGTATTATAATCAATATTCCAATTCTCACACCGTATCCTGAAATGACTCACTGATAAATTGTGGACCATTACCTGTAAAGACCTCTATAAATCTCTCACCAAATAAACTGAAAATGGCACTTCAGTGCGTGTGCCTTTTCTGCTTGACGTATTGTACAATTGTCACATAAATGGGGTGCTTGGTAAAATAGTCGAGGCTGAAGCCAGTGCCATGGACATGAAAAAGGTCAGATGTGATTTGATCCAAAGATGGAAACAAACGCAATTTGTTCATACTCAGCCAATAAATTTTCTCTCTTGCAAGCTTTCTCGTCTGATCTATGCTCATGTGTGTGTGATGAAGTTGTTGAAGAATATCTGGGGCGGGATTCTCCGACCCCCCGCCGGGTCAGAGAATCGCCGGGGGCTGGCGTGAATCCCGCCCCTGCCGGTTGCCGAATTCTCCGGCACCGGATATTCGGCGGGGGTGGGAATCGCGCTGCGCTGGTTGCCGCCCCCCCCCCCCGGCGATTCTCCGGCCTGCGATGGGCCGAAGTCCCGCTGCTGAAATGCCTGTCCCGCCGGCGAGAATCAAACCACCTCTCTTACCGGCGGGACAAGGTGGCGCGGGCGGGCTCCGGGGTCCTGGGGGGGGCCGCAGGGCGATCTGGCCCCGGGGGGTGCCCCCACGGTGGCCTGGCCCGCGATCGGGGCCCACCGATCCGCGGGTGGGCCTGTGCTGTGGGGGCACTCTTTTCCTTCCGCCTTCGCCATGGTCTCCATTATGGCGGAGGCGGAAGAAACCCCCTCCACTGTGCATGCACAGGGGTGCCGTGAGCGGCCGCTGACGCTCCCGCGCATGCGCCGCACGGCAAAGTAATTTCCGCGCCAGCTGGCGGGGCGGAAATCAGTCTGGCGCGGGCCTAGCCCCTCAAGGTGAGGGCTCGGCCCCTCAAAATGCACAGAATTCCGCACCTTTGGGGCGGCGCGATGCCGGACTGATTTGCGCCGTTTTTGGCGCCGGTCGGCAGACATCGCGCCGATTGCGGAGAATCCCGCCCCCGGTCACAAACATTCCTGTATGATGACCCGCCTGCCTTTAAAAATGAATCCTTGGGAGAAGCCCAGCTCACCCTGGTTAGGCCATAATGGTCCCACATGTTCATAGATATGCCGTATTGAATCACGCCATTCTTCAGTGATGGTTTTCCACAATTTCTGTCGTGCAGAAAGTGATGAATGTAATAAATGGGTATATATATTGCATTATGAGTCCGATGCATTCATGCCATTAAAATAATTAGGTTAAGGTGCCTAAATATGCCTGCTAAAGCTGTAATTAATGGGTTAACAGTTAGGCAGGCTGCAATGTCACTCATGGGAGGGGCTGGGGCTGGTTTTGAGTTTTGTTTTCAGCCCTGTCCTGTGTCTCCTGTTTTTAGTTTAATTTTGAGAGTTCTGCTGTGGTTTCTGGGGAAAGGATGTGTGTTTCTGTTGCTCTTTTTAGCCTTAGTTTATTAGCTCTGATTATGTCACCTTTGCTCACGAGTCGCCAGGTATCTTTCTGATACCGCCACGTGGTTCAAGCTCGAGTTATGATTAATAAGACAGCACACCGCTTAGTAAGATTGAAATCAACGGTCATTTATTATGTGCAGCAATCAATTCTTACACAATAATCCTACCATCTATATCAAAACCTACCACCACTGGCCAATACTTAACTTTAGGAGATGGCCCACCAGGTCAGGGAAACAAATGGTTTATCGAATTGGATCTGGCCTGCAGGATTCAAAAGGCTGATACGGGTCGATGGCTAGGAATCTCTATCGGGTAGCGATCGCTGGAGTCAGACTTACGGTTCTTTGTCGAAGGTTCTTGCGAAGGTTGCGAGCAGGTGAAGAAGGGAGAGAGAGAGCGATCTGAACTTGGCCCCTCATTTTATAGGGCACAGGGGCTTCCCGCCTCTCGGGGCGGCCCTTGACCCTGAGTCCCAAGTGATTGGACTTTGTTCCCAATCGCTGGGTTCGATATGCTCCAATAATGGGGCGATTCCTTGATCGGGGGGTGGTCGTTCACCTGTCTTTGTTTCGGCCACTGCTAGTGCCGAGAGGTCTGGATCGGCTTTCAATTGCTAATATGTTGCAATTGTTCCCGGGGATAGCCGATTAAACTGCAGATGTCTGGGTTGATGTGCTGCTAATAGTCTTAGGTATCGATCTGGGCCGACTTCCCCAGATCCGAATACGCTATTCTGTCTGCAGCTGTCCGTTTGTGTCCTGTTGGCTGCTTTTCCCATCAGCCTTTTTGGTTAGCCATTTTAAATCGGGTTTTGGCCAAATTAATAAGAAATCAGCCATTTTAGGAGGCTACATTTCTCAGACTGACTTCTGAAAGCTTCTCTCCCAGGGAATTTGTGAACAATGGTGCAAGCCACTGAGTGTTAACTGTATTAATAAGTGGCATTTGACCAGTGTGTGGATTTTACTTAATTGAATGTTTTAAGTAGGCGGGAAAGTTACCTCAGAGACCTTTCTTAAATTCTTTTGTAGGAACTGTTTAACTGTTAATTAAAAAGCTGATTTTCTTTTTCTTGGATGTTAATGGGGTGAATCCTGTGTTAATAATAAAGTTTGTTTTGATATAAAAGATCCCTAGTCATCCCTAGAATCACTCCTGGAACAAAGTATCCTTTCCTCACAGTTTCCAAACTGAAACATTGTCTCGTCTGATGTGTTATGTACTCTGGGATAACACAGGCTGCAACTTGATGCAGCTTTGACCAAAAGATACTCCAGACTTTGAAGTAAGTTCAATGTGATTTATTGAACCATTAGCACAGTTCTCTATGAGTTTGGCTCTCCTGCTAATCTTGCTATAGTAACTCAGTCTAACTAACCAGTCTGCTCTAAACCACATGGTGGGTGTTATGCTTCTGATCTGCCCCTGTCCTACTCTCTAAGTGTCGCCTGTGGAAAAGAGACAGAGCATGTGTGCTCTGTCCTTATATATGGGTTGTGTAATGCCCCCTTGTGGTAGTGTCACCTCTGGGTGTCTTGACTGCCCATTGGTCGTGTCCTCTTCTATGTGTTCATTAGCTGTATGTCCGCATGTCATGACATCTCTGGTGCTGCCTCTAGTGTTTACTTAGTCGTAGTGTATTTACATTAACCCCTTGTGTATTTACAGTGATGCATATCACCACATCCCCCTTTTTTCGTGTTACATATTTTCTGTACAGTGTTAAAGAAAAATTGAACAAAAACAGGTAAATAAGTGATGACATGTACAAGTTATGATGACTGTGATGACGATACAAGATCAAAGAATAGTTATGATGACATTGAGGATTATACAATACCAAATAATAGCTATGAGTTCAAAGTTCATGAATTTACACGGTCGAGTGGCTTTCTTGTGCTGTTATGGAAGTGTCAGTGTTGATGTTGTCATTCCCTTGTGAACGGCATCAGTGTCCTGGTGTGTACGTAACCAAGAAGTCAGCAGGAGGTGTTCAAATAGTCAAATCACTTCATTGTCTGAGGTGGACTCTTTTTTCTTATGCTTGTGGTAGCAATTCTTGATGACATCTTTCCTGAAAGTTGGTTTGCTTGTCCGTAGTGTAGCAAACGTGAATTGGTAAGATGCGTTGACATACCATGGCATGTTTTCACTCTCGCTATTGTTCTGACCTGAGCAGTATCATTGTCCTGCATGGGCAGAGTTGTACCATGTCGTACCAGTTGTTGTTCTATTGTTGTTGTCATTGTTGTATTTGTCACGCTCAATGACCACACCGAGTGGAGAATTCGAGTCCTTCACTAAGTTACTTGTGTCAGTGTCCTTTGTGGCATCTGCTGTTTCATTGAGTGTGCCGTCTCTGATTCCTCGGTGCTCCCCGTCTGGAGTCATGTCCGGTTCACTGGAATCATCTTTGGCTTGTCGATGCTCCTCGTCTGGATCCCTTTCTGGTTCACCTGAATCACCTTTGGTTTCTTGATGCTCCCTGTCTGGAGTCATTTTAGATTCTTGTGGAGAGGCTCGATTAGATGAGGTTTGAATTAACGTGGTGTCACTGGAGTCACTAGTAGCCTCACTTTGATTGTCGAGTGCCTCTGTACATACTAGCTGAGATCTGTCAGTCTTGCTGAGATGTCGCACATCTTGACTGGCAATTGTGAAGCCTTTGTCACTTGTCGCACATACAGTGGGTAGACCTTCAGTGTCTTCTTGTCAGTTAGATGAGCTGGGTAGCCTGTCAGAGTCTTCTTCTGGTGGCTCAAATAATCTGGGTAGACTGTCATATTTGTTTTGTTGTTCACGTGAGCGTGGTAGACTGTCATAGTCATCTTGCTGTGCACTTGAGCGTGGCAGACATGCATCGTCTGCTGCTGGTTGCTCAGATAAGGTTGCTAGACCTTCATGGTCTTGATCATGCAAGGACTGCGCTCTGGAGTCTTGCGTTGCTTCCATCATGGAGTCTGTCAACGAGCTCGCTGTGGAGGCTTGTATCGCTCTCTCTGTGGAGTCTGGCATCGTTCCCTGTGTGGAGTCATGCAGTGGTCTCGCTGTGGAGTCGATCTGTGTGCTCTCAACGGAGTTGTGTACTGGTCCCGCTGTGGAGTCTTTCATCGCTCTCTGTGTGGAGTCAGGGACTCTTCGTGGTGCAAGGACCACCCCCTTGGCGTCAGGCCGCTCTCTGTGGGCTTGTACCGCTCTCTGTCTCTTGGCGTCAGGCCGCAGCAGAATCCTGTACTCATGGGTCAGGATGTCGTCTATGCTGGGCTGAGGATACTCAAATCCGAAGAACTCGTCCATGACTGTGTCGGATGCTGCAATGTACAACATATCTCGTGGCGGTTCGGATTTGGTACTGAGGTCGCCACGTCCAATGATGAAATCATCGCCTGAGTCGTAGTCTTCAAGGACTAAATCATCTATTAGGGCGGTGCTAACTGCTTGTTGCCGGATTCTGCAGAGGTTACTTTCAGCTACTGGTCGAAGTTCAGGCATTGTGCGGTCGGCCCAGGTGAAAGAATTGTGTTTTCTGGCTTAAAATTTGTTTTTCACTATTTTCGGACATTTCCCCTTGTGTGGTCCGGGGCCTCTGACGTCATGATGCTTGTGACGTGGAGCATAGGAATGGATTGCGCAAATCGCTTTTCCTTCACTGTGCGCTCTTTTCGCAACTACGCATGCGCGGCTTCTCGCGCATGCACAAAATACTGTTTCGCCGTGAACTGCGCATGTGCGGCTCCTTGTGCAAATTGCCGTTTGCCTCTGCTGCAAGCCTACCTTTGCCTCGTGGTGAGTATAGTGTCAGTTTTACCGATTTCTATTGTGTTCGCCTCGCAGTAGTTTTCAATCTTGTCCAGGGCTGTCTGGAAGTCTCTCTTGTCCTGCCCATTGGAGTACTTGAAGGAGTTGAAGATTTCTGTTGCACTTTCACCCGCAGTGGTGAGTAGAAGATCTATCTTCTCAGCATCGGCCACGCCATCTAGGTCAGATGCTACCATGTAAATCTCAAATCTCTGCTTGAATGCACGCCAGTTGGTACTGAGATTGCCGTGGTACCTGAGCTGCTGAGGAACTGGAATCTCGATCATCTTGCCTGGGTGCTGTTGCTGGTAGTCACGGATCTTGCTGAGTTGAACTGTGTAGATTCAACAGGCACTACTGGTTCCAAGTTATGTTATGTACTTTGAGATAACACAGGCTGCAACTCGATGCAGCTTTGACCAAAAGATACTCCAGACTTTGAAGTAAGTTCAATGTGATTTATTGAACCATTAGCAAAGTTCTCTATGAGTTTGACTCTCCTGTTAATCTTGCTGTAGTAACTCAGTCTAACTAACTAGTCTGCTCTAAGCCACGTGGTGGGTGTGATGCTTCTGATCTGCCCCTGTCTTACTCTCTTAGTGTCGCCTGTGGAAAGAGACAGAGCATGTGTGCCCTGTCCTTATATGGGTTGTGTAATGCCCCCTTGCGGCAGTGTCACCTCTGGGTGTCTTGACTGCCCATTGGTCATGTCCTATTCTATGTGTTCATTAGCTGTATGCCTGCATGTCATGACGTCTCTGGTGCTGCCTCTAGTGTTTACTTAGTCGTAGTGTATTTACATTAACCCCTTGTGTATTTACAGTGATGCATATCACCACATCGTCCAGTTTCCTAATATAAATTGGGGTCTGGTCCGGGTCCCGTAACAAAAAGCTTTCATTTCTTTTTCCTCGAGCTGCTGGCATTTGTGATGTGCACAATATACCAGCTCAATTTGCAGATCATCTTCAAGTTCAATGTCAATTTAATCAATTTGCAGATCTAAGGTTATATCTTCTGTTCTCACTGGGTTAAGCAATCTGCAAAGTATATCCAGTAAGATCATCAAATTACCTGGCTTGTAACCGATCTCAGTCGTAACTTTGAATATTTGACAAGAGATGTTGCAATCTTGGCAGTGCATTGGCCAGTCGTTTCTATCAAATCATTGCCAGTGGCTTATGGTCGGTCTTTACCAAAACTTATTTGCCAAATAGATAGATTTGGAAAGTCATGATTCTAAAGCTAATATTTCCCGCTCAAGGTTAGAGTAGTTGGATTATGTTTTGCATAGAGAGAAAGGGTGATGCAGGATAAACTCGTCTGCCATAATTGTCTGCAACTCGAGAAGTTTCAGCTCAAAGTCATTACGCTGGAGGCTGAGCTGAAGACACTGCAATGTATCAGGGAGGGGGGAAGTTACTTGGTTATATTTCCAGAAGGCAGTCACACCCCTTAGGATAGGATCTTTTGATCTGGACAGTGGTCAGGGACAGGAGGCTGTGACTGTGAGTGGTGCAGGTAAGGGGGTCGAGAAGGTAGACGTGGAGGAGCCTCAGCCCTTGTAATTATCCAACACCCTCAGTGGTTGGGAGTAGGGACTGCAAGATGGATGAGCGAACTGATCATGGCACCATGGTGCAGGAATCCATTACAATCAGGGTAGTTAATCGGAATGTTGTGACAATAGGGGACAGTAGAATCAGAAGGACAGACACAGTTCTCTGCAGCAGAGAGTGTGAATCCAGACAATTGTGTTGCTTGCCTGGTACCAGCGTTCTGGGTATCTGCTTGAGGCTGTGGACGAACTTGTAATGAGAGGGAGAGGATCCTGTTGTCATGGCCACATTGGTACCAGTGACATAGGTAGGTCTAAGAGAGAGTCTATGCTGAGGGATTATGAGCAGCTGGGGGGCTGAATTAAAAAGCAAAGGCTTGGATTGGTGGGATGAATGCAAAAACTGGTGTGGAAGAAATGGCTTTAAATTTGTGGGACACTGGACCAGTCTGGGGACAGTCTCCACCTGAACTCTGCTTTGCCCAGTGTTCTGATGAGCCGTATAACTAGGGTGGTCGACACGGGTTTGGAATGAAATGGTGGGGGAATGGACCATGCAAGATGAGATATAGGGTGCAGGGTACCGGCCACGTTGCAACCGAACAGTGGCGTGGCCAATAGATGTCAGGAGATCCCTCTTCCGGGATCTACCCGGATCACCATACCTTGCAGGATCTAATGAGCTTTAGTGAGATGTCGCAATTTGAATCCCACCCATTGTGGACAGGATCACAATCTGGCAAATCTGCATATTATAGTGAGACAGCTAGTCTCACTATAATATGCAGTCACCGTATCTACCGAGACCCCTCGTCTAGGGGACCTTTGGCAAGCGCCATTCAATGCTGGCCCCCACACTTGTGGGGGTCTATCAGGGGTTTGGAGGCCCGCATGTGCTTGTCCTCTGGGCAGGGCATCATCCTGGCACTGTTGCTGCCACCCATGCATTTTGGCATTGCCAACCTGGTGTGCAGAGCTCCTCAGTGCAGGAAACAAGACTAAGTGTGGCCTTGGTAGGGCGTCCCCCACTGAGGCCCTGAATTGAAACAGGGTTCCGATAGATAGCATACTGTTTATCGGTGCTGCAATCACTGGGAAACACCCGGCTCAAGACTTTCGCCACTGGACTCTGTTCCAATTTGGTTAGATTGTGACCTTAGCAAATGAAAGCGAATCAACAAACATTAGAATCGGGCAGTGATTTTGGTAATGATATCCAGAATGTGTCAGAAAGGGACAGAGAGCACAACTGTAAGAATGAACCAGCAGATAAGGCTGGAGATTGCAAAAATGGCAATAAGACAAAATTAAAGGCTCCAGATCAGAATGCATGCAGCATTCAGAACAAAATGGATGAATATTAGCACATATAGAAATAAATATATATGACATGAAATCCATTACAGACCCATGGTTGCAGGGGGACCAAGAATGTGGCTTAAATATTGAAGGTATCTGACATTTTGAAAAGATAGGAAGTTAGGAAAAGGTGAAGGGGTAGCACTGTGAATTAAAGATGTAATTCGTTTTGTAGCAAGAAATTACCTTGACTTGAAAGACACAACATGTAGAATCACTTTGGAAAGAGTTAGGAAATGGTAAATGTCAAAAGTCACTAAAGGGAGTAGTCTGTAGGCCCCCTCTACACAGTAGGACAGTGCAGACAGGAAGAAATCTTTAATCTACTCATACATTGGGTGAGTCAGGTTGGCAAAGTTAGCCTGGAACATGAGCTCATAGTGTATGTAGGATAATTTCTTAGAGCTGTCTGTGCGGAGTCTGCACGTTCTCCCTGTATCTGCGTGGGTTTCCTCCAGGTGCTCCGGTTTCCTCCCACAGTCCAAAGACGTGCAGGTTAGGTGGATTGGCCATGATAAATTGCCCTTCGTGACCAAAAAGGTTAGGAGGGGTTATCGAGTTACGGGGATAGGGTGGTGAGGGCTTAAGTGGGTACGGTGCAGACTTAATGGGCCGAATGTCCTCCTTCTGTATGTTCTATGTTCTGTGCATTTTGGAGCCATCCAGAGAACAGGCTATTCTGGACCTGGTAATGCGTGATGAAACAAGATTAATCAATGATCTCATAGTAAAAGTGCCACGAGGTAGCAGCGATCATAACATAATAGAATTTCATGTCCACTTCGAAGCAAAACAGTATGTATTAAACCAGAATAAAGCAGATCTGGTAAACGTGAATTGGGAAACTAGATCAAAAGGTAGTGCAGTAGAGCTGTAATGGTCGGCTGTCAAGGAGATATTTAATAGCTCTCAGCAAAGTGAAATCCCAATGATGAAGAGAGAGCCTTGGAGAGTGAGGAATCATCTGTGACTGTTTCAGAAAGTTAAGAATAATGTCAAATGAAAAGAAACACAGGATGGGAATTCTCCAGCCCCCCGGCTGCATGGTTCTCAGCGCTGTTCGCTGGCAGCAGGATTCTTTGGTTGCGCCGCTGTCAATGGGACCCCACGCTGCCGGAAAACCTGCAGCAGGGGTTGCGCTGCTGGAGGGACCAGAGAATACAACCAACATTTAACGACAGAGAATTCCAACCACTGAATAAATCTGGCAGGTTAGAAGATTGAAAATGTTTAAGAAGCAGCAATGAATGACTAAAAGAGATGAAGAGGGAAAAAGAAGGGAGTGATAGAAAACCATCTAGTAATACAAAAAGCAGACAGTGAGATTTTCTACGAGTATTTAAATACGAAAAGAGGATCTAAATTAATTTCAGTCTGATAGAGAGTTTTGTTAGGGAACTGATAATGAAAAACAAGGAAATGGCAGAAGCGCAGCACAATCATTTTATATCTGTCTTCTCTGTGGAAGACTTCGAAAACTTCGCAAGAATACATAAAAAATTAAGTGATAAATAGGAGGGAAGAACTTAAAACAATCACCATCTCTGGGGTAAAGGTGTTGGGAAAATTATTAGAACTATAAGTTAACAAGTCCCCAGGATTAGATGACCTGTCTCCACAGAAGTGGCTGTAGGGATTCTTGATGCATTGTTTCTAATAATCTTTCAAAACTCCTGTAGATTGGCAATAGCTAATGTAACACTTGTATTCAAGAAGAGAGGCAGAAAGCAAGAATACTCCTCACCAGTTCGCCTAACATCTGTCATAAGGAAAATTGTTGGAATCATAATTCAGAAAGTCATAGAGGATATCTATAAAATCAGAATTTGATTAAACAGAGTCAACATGGGTTTGTGAAAAGAAAATTGTGTTTCATTAATTTATGAGAGTTTTTTGAAGTAACAAACAAGATGGATAAAGGGGAACCTGGAGATGTGGATTTCCAGAAGGCATTTGATAAGGTGCCACATCAAAGATTGCTACAGAGAATACGGTTACATGGTGTAGGGGGTGACTCCTGAGATTGGTTAGCAAACAGGAAACCGAGAGTAGAGATAAGTGGGTCTTTTTTGAATTGACAGGATCTGAGAAGTGGAGGGTCACAGGGATTAGTGCTGGGACTTGAACTATTTACAACCTTTATCAATGATTTGGATGAAGGGACTTAAATTATGGTACAATTGACAATGACACAATGGTAGTTCGGAAAGTAAGTAGTCAAGAGGAGGTAGAGAGTCTGCAAAGGGATGTCAACTGAGATATGCGAATTGAGAAGGCAAAAATTTGGCAGATGGAGTTTAATGTAGGGAAATATGACCTTGTCCACTTTGGCAGGATGATTGGAAAAGCAGTATAATATTTATATGGAGAGAGACTGCAGAACTTTGTGGTACAGAGTGAACAGGGTGTCCTGGCACATGAATCATAAAAGTTAGTATGAAGGTACAGCAAGTGATTAGGAAGGTAAATGTGATAGTGGCATTTATTGCAAGGGGAACAGAATATAAAAGTAGTGAAGTTTTCCTGCAGCTCTACAGAGCTTTGGCAAGACCATTTCGAGAATATAATGTGCAGTTTTAGTTTACTTATTTGAGAAATATATACAATTCCATTAGAAGCAGTTCAGAGACTTTTCACTTGACTCACTCCTGGGATGAGGAGATTTTCTTATGAAGAAGAGTTTGACAGGTTGGGCCTTTAGGCATAGGAGATAGAAAAATGAGAGGTGCTCTTATTGAAACATACAGGGCGGGATTCACCATTCCCCGACGCCGACACCGTAACCAACGATCAGACGGAGAATACCTGCTGACACCCAAATCAGATGCGGCACCGGTTTGACGCTGGTTTCCTATCGTCTGTCCCCTCCGAAATGGCATCATCACATCACGCGCCGCACACCATTGGAACAGCGTTGGCGCATCACCTGATGGCCCTTCTCCGATATTCCGCCCCCGATGGTCCGAGTTCCTGACCGTGCAGTTGACGTGTGGTTTCAGCAGTTGGGAACCCGGCGTGGCTGCAGCGGACTTACTCCAGCACTGCGATAGTCGGCTGGGAGCCGTGCTGCTGGCCGGGGGGGCTTCCGCATGGGCTGGGGGGACTGGTAGGGGGTGGCCAAAGGGTGGCCAGGGGGACACTATTTGGCAGATCGGGTCCGCGCATGGCCGGCACTATGTTTTACGGCGTGACCACTGCAGATCGTCGCCATGCGCATGCACGGCCACAGACCCGGCCATTCTCCAAGCGGTTATATCGTGGGAGCCGGGAGTTTTATTCGGCGTGGCAGCCCCTCACTGGTCGCAGGATCAGTGAGGGTACAGCACTGATATTGCTGTGTAAAACACCACAGTTCTCATCCCGGAGTCGGCACTTCGCCTCTAATACGGTGAATCCAGCCCACAAGATCCTGAGGGGCTTTGATGGGGTAGGTACCAAGAGGAAGTCTCCACTGTGGTGGAGACTAGAGCCAGGACGCAGAGTTTAAGAATAAGAGGTGAGGGCAGCTCGGTGGCACAGTGGTTAGCATTGCTGCCTACGGTGCTGTGGACCCGGGTTTGAATACCGGCCCTGGGTCACTGTCCGTGTGGAGTTTGCACATTCTCCCCGTGTTTGCGTGCGTTTCACCCCCACAACCCAAAGATGTGCAGGGTAGGTGGATTGGCAACGCTAAATTGCCCCTTAATTGGAAAAAATAATTGGGTACTCTAAATTTATAAAACAAAAAAGAATAAGAGATGGATCATTTAAGATGGCATTGAGGAGAAATTGTTTTTCATTTTTTAAAATAAATTTAGAATACCAAATTCATTTTTTCTAATTAAGGGGCAGTTTTATTGTGTCCAATCCACTTACTCTGCGCATCTTTGGGTTGTGGGGGTGAAACCCATGCAAACACGGGGAGAATGTACAAACTCCACACGGACAGTGACCCAGAGCCGGGATCGAACCTGGGACCTTGGCGCCGTGAGGCAGCAGTGCTAACCACTGTGCCACCGTGCCACCCAAAATTGTTTTTCTAAACGAGTCAGCAGTTTGTGGATAAAAGCAAATTACTGCGGATGCTGGAATCTGAAACCAAAGAGAAAATGCTGGAAATTCTCAGCAGGTCTGGCAGCATCTGTCGGGAGAGAATAGAGCTAACGTTTCGAGTCCAGATGACCCTTTGTCAAAGCTCAAAGATCAGTTTGTGGAATTCTCTTCCCCAGAGAGCAGTGGAAGCTGGGTGAATGATTTTATTCAAGGCAGCGTTGGACAGATATTTGATGAACAAGAGAGTCAGGGGTGGTGGAGGGGTGATGGTAAAGTGGAGTTGGGACTCAACCAGATCAGCCGTGATGGGAGTCAGTTCCAAACTCCTACTATCCTCTTTGTGTTAAAATGTTTCATAACTTCCCTCTTCAAAAGTCCTGTTTTTAGACGGTGGGTGGGATTCTCGGCCCCCCAGCCACATGTTTCTCGGCGGCAGGAGGGGGCACACCATTCACTGGCGCCGGGATTGTTTGTTCCCGCTGCTGTCAAGGGGAATACTCATTTAAGACAGCGCACACTCTGCCTCCTGGTCCTTCAGTCCCCAACAGCAGAATAAGATTCCACCTGGTTTCTCCTTTCCCCTTAGGATCTTGCAAACTTCGATCAAATGACTCCTTCAGCTTCTAAATTGCAGGAAACACAATCCTAGTTTGTCTAATCGTCCCTTGTAATTTAACTATTGGGGTCCAGGTATCATTCTGGCAAATCTATGCTGCGCTCCCTCCATGGCCAATACATCCTTTCCAGTGTATAGTTCCCAGGACTGCTCGCAGTACTCCATGTGTAATATAACCAGGACTTTGCATAGCTGTATAGTTGGGGGCTGGTTTAGCTCAGCTGGTCGGACAGCTGGTTTGTGATATTGAGCAAGGTCAACAGTGTGGGTTCAATTCCTTAACAGGCTGAGGTTATCCATGAAGGCTCCACCTTTTCAAACTTGACCCTCATGTTAAACCACCACCAGTAGCTCTCCCCCTCAAAGGGGAAAGCAGCCTATGGTCATCTGGGACAATGGAGACTTTACAGTAGAGTTGTAGCCTAACCTTTCCCTCCTTGCACTTCAGTTTATACATAAAATGACCGACATTCCATTAACCTTTTTGATTAACTGTCCATGACACTTCAAAGGCATTCTTATGTACTGCACCCCCAAATCTCTATGGATTATCACTGATCATCACAGGGTATCACAGTGGTTAGCACTGTTGTTTCACAGCGCCAGGGTCCCAAGTTCGATTCCCTGCTGGGTCACTGTCTGTGCGGAGTCTGCATGTTCACCCCGTGTCTGCGTGGGTTCCTCTCTGGGTGCTCCGGTTTCCTCCCACAGTCCAAAGACGTGCAGGTTAGGTGGATTGGCCATGCTAAATTGCCCTTAGTGTTCAAATAAAAGGTTGGACTGGGTTACGGGGATGGGCTTAAGTAGGGTGCTCTTTCTAAGGGCCGGTACAGACCCAATGGGCTGAATGGCCTCCTTCTGCACTGTAAATTCTATGATTCTGGATTACCAATTCGAAACAATCCTGCTCTATCCTTGCTCGATCTAAAGCAGAGGACCTCACATTCATTCACACTGAAATTCATTTCCACAGTTTTGCCCTTTCACTTAATCTATTAATGTCTGTGTAATTTCCAGTCACCACTTACGCTGTTAAGATTGTTGCCTATTTTTGTGCCATGTGCAGATTTGGAGTATCTGTGCTTTGCAAGTGTTTAAATTGATTTAAAATAAGGCTACCCATTTTTAAATTAAACTGCATGAAGCAATAGCAGTTTGTTTAACCCTAATCCAATTAAAATAAAGCGTTTTGAAGAGTTCAAATTGGTTTTCTACCAGAAACCGTAGCAATCATAACTTCAAGGCCGAAGCTCATCTTTTGTAAGATAAACTCTGGTGCTTTTCACAGTTGCAAAAGTAAAATATAGTCCAAATTAATCACACCAGCGATTTTCACTTGATATATCATGCTAAGCTTTTCCTAATTTGTGGGTGCCCAATTTGAAACAGAAATGAATATAATCAATGATATTCACACTTTCATGCAATTTAGGAATGTTAATCCTGTGATGGGTTCTGAGTTGAAAACGCCAAAACATTATCTGATATTCCTTGGTTGCAAATCCAAGAAACAGGCGCACACACACTCTCAGAAATGTGTACTTCAAATAGAAACAAATACAGAATATGCATTGGGCAGCTTCATATCTCCAGGGTCCCAGGTTCGATTCCCTTCTTGGGTCTGTGCGGAGTCTGCAAGTTCTTCCCGTATCTGCATGGGTTTCCTCCGGATGCTCCGGTTTCTTCCCACAGTCCAAAGATGTGGTTAGGTGGACTGGCCATGATAAATTGCCCTTACTGTCCAAAAAAAAGGTTAGGTGGGGCTACTGGGTTGAGGGGATAAGGTGGAGGCCTCTTTCCAAGGGCCTGTGCAGACCCGATGGGCCGAATGGCCTCCTTCTGCAGTGTAAATTCTATGATGCTGAAGATACTTCATTTATCACAGCCAATCCTATTTCTTTAACTTTGGCAGTGGGCTTTTAGATTCCTTTCACTTTTTTAAATTCTCCAAACCCTCATGGAGCCAGGTATCCTACCACCTGGCAGAGGTGGTGTATTTTCACGCTGGTTATCCAAAGTTTTTGCAGAACAGGCAGTCTGGCAGCTCCTCGAAGGACAGGCGCCGATGGCATATATGTGCCTCCTTTGCACCTCCTCCTCGGCCTGTTGAACGGCCAGCAGGCGAGCCTCACAGGCTGGCCCCTGCTCTTCTGCAGCAGATTCCTCTTGTGCAGTGTCCTCCCTGAGCTGGCTCTGCTCCGCCAGCCTCCCGTGCTACCGTAATGACAAGGTAGATAGCGAGCATTCCTGACTGTACTCCAAAATTAATTCTCCGAGGGAGAGAATAGTGTCCAAAAAAAGATGTGCAGGTTAGGTGGGGTTATGGGGATAGGTTGGGGGAATGGGCAGAGGTGTGGTGCTCTCTCAGAGGGTCGGTGCAGACTCGATGGGCCGAATGGGCTCCTTCAGTGCTGTAGGAATTTTATGGTTCTATGGTTCCAACATGTTGGCAAGATGAGTATTCCCTTGTCTATCTAATGCCACTAGGTTACATGGTGACCCTGAGTTGTACTTCACCTCTTCCCTCAAAGTGTCAACCCTCCCCCAAACCACCCCAACCCACCCCTCACCGGGCCCCCTCAATATGTTGTTGTCCGCATTGCACCCCTTTTCCCCATCAGTGAGTGACCCCGGGCCCTGTGATGTGGGGAGTCTCTATCCTCACCACCTGTCCCTGTCAACAGGGGTACCGGTGGCTGCCACAAACTGTGTCAGCGATAGACTCTGTGGCCCCTGTCCTGCTCCCCCCCAGTGGAGTCGAATGTGGGTTTCCTCACTGGGTGAGCCGTGTGTTATCCTGCCAGCAGTGTGTCACCTGGTTGTGCGATGGAGAAGGTCACCGTGTGCCACCAATCACCTCCATACTTCGAGCCTTGTATGTGGGAAGGTCCTACAGATGGGGCTGAGCGAGGAAAGTGTAAATCTGCTGGGAGTTTTGCTGCAGTGTGATGTGGGTCCTGGGTGTGACACACTGTAGCACATTCAATCACTCACGAGGTGAGATGAGAAGGAGTCAATCGATGGCTTAATTCGCAGACTTGTTCCCCAGCAGCACAGTTACACAATGCGGCTGCTGGGAGAACCCGGACTCTTATACTCCGCCTTACTGGGTGGAGCCAGTAGGCGGCTGATCCAATCGGGACCCAGCGTCTATCCACCAATAGCGTCTCGGCATCATAGGGTACCGTAATACCCCTAATACATACCACCACATTCACCCCTTGTTAAAAAAGAACCCGGCGGGGGTAGTGGGCCGTATGGTGGTAGAGGTTTACAGAGTCGGTACCTAGGATGCCGCTAACACGGCGGCTATGCTCCGATATAAACTACCAGTACTATTTACAATGCCACTTTTACTGGGCAACTGAATTATTTACAGAGGCATTTCTTGCTTTGTTATACGGATTCGATGAGTCGAATGGGTGCCCTGGTCATCCTCGCCGATCGCCTCAGCCTCGGTGGTAATGCAGGTGCTGGTTCGGGCACCGTCGTCTC
Source organism: Scyliorhinus torazame (assembly GCF_047496885.1). Lineage (NCBI taxonomy): Eukaryota > Metazoa > Chordata > Chondrichthyes > Carcharhiniformes > Scyliorhinidae > Scyliorhinus > Scyliorhinus torazame. The sequence continues at coordinate 55,109,609 of NC_092727.1, forward strand.
TGGGAGCGTAGCGATGCCTCTTCCTGCTCCACTACCCCTAGGCGGGGCCGGGGGCAGGACCGATCCACCCGGGAAGGGGGCGGCTGTGGGGTGTGCCGGTGGGAGGGAGGGGGTGATTGGTGTTGGGGCAGTGTGTGGAGCTCCGGAGGGGGTGATTGGTGTTGGGGGGGTGTGTGGAGCTCCGGCGGGCGGCAGGTCCCGCAGGGAGACTGTGTCCTGTCGGCCGTCGGGGTACACCACGTAGGCGTAATAAGGGTTCGCGTGGAGGAGATGAACCCTCTCGACCAACGGGTCCGATTTGTGTGTCTGCTCATGCTTTCGGAGCAGGATGGGTCCCGGGACTGCCAGCCAGGTCGGAAGTGACGTTCCAGAGGAGGACTTCCTGGGGAAGACAAGGAGGCGTTCGTGTGGTGTTTGATTCGTTGTTGTACAGAGCAGCGACCAGGTAGAGTGGAGGGTGTCCGGGAGGACTTCCTGCCAGCGGGTAACTGGGAGACGTCTGGACCGTAGGGCCAGCAGGACGATCTTCCAGGCCGTTCCGTTCTCCCTCTCTACCTGACCGTTCCCCCGGGGGTTGTAACTGGTCGCCCTGCTCGAGGCAATGCCTTTGCTGAGCAGGAATTGACGCAGTTCGTCACTCATGAAGGAGGACCCCCTGTCGCTATGTATGCAGGCGGGGAAACCGAACAGTGTAAAGATGATGCCGAGGGCTCTAATGACCGTGGCCGCGGTCATGTCGGGGCAGGGGATGGCGAAAGAGAATGGGGAGTATTCGTCAATCACATTCAGGAAGTACGTGTTGCGATCGGTGGAGGGGAGGGGGCCTTTGAAGTCCAGACTGAGGCGCTCAAAGGGACGGGAAGCCTTTATCATATGCGCTTTATCTGGCCTGTAGAAATGCGGCTTGCACTCTGCGCAGATTTGGCAGTTCCTGGTGGCTGTCCTGACCTCCTCGATTGAGTAGGGCAGGTTGTGGGTCTTTACAAAGTGATAGAACCGAGTGACCCCCGGGTGGCAGAGGTCCTTGTGGAGGGTTCGGAGACGGTCCACTTAACATGTGCCACGGGATAGGGCATCAGAAGGCTCGTTCAGCTTCCCGGCACGATACAAGATCTCATAGTTATAGGTGGAGAGTTTGATCCTCCACTGCAAGATCTTGTCGTTCTTGATCTTGCCCCTCTGTACATTATCGAACATGAAGGCAACCGACCGTTGGTCAGTGAGGAGAGTGAATCTCCTCCCGGCTAGGTAATGCCTCCAATGAAGCACAGCTTCCACTATGGCCTGGGCGCCTCCTTTTCCACTGAGGAGTGGCGGATTTCTGAAGCGTGGAGGGTGCGTGAAAAAAAGGCCACGGGTCTGCCCGCTTGGTTGAGGGTGGCCGCCAGAGCTACGTCGGACGCGTCGCTCTCGACTTGGAAGGGGAGAGACTCGTCGATCGCATGCATCGTGGCCTTTGCGATATCCGCTTTGATGCGGCTGAAGGCTTGGCGGGCCTCTGTCGACAGGGGAAAGACCGTGGACTGAATTAGCAGACGGGCCTTGTCCACGTAGTTGGAGACCCGCTGGGCGTAATAAGAGAAAATGCCCAGGCAGCGTTTCAAGGCCTTGGAGCAGTGAGGGAGGGGGAACTCCATGAGAGGGCACATGCGGTCAGGATCTGGGCCTATAACTCCATTTCGCACAACGTAGCCGAGGATGGCTAGATGGCCGGTGCTAAACACGCATTTCTCCCTGTTGTATGTGAGATTCAGGGCGTTTGCGGTCTGGAGGAATTTGCGGAGGTTGGCGTCGTGGTCCTGCTGGTCGTGGCCGCAGATGGTGATGTTATCGAGGTACGGAAACGTGGCACGCAAACTGTACCAGTCAACCATTCGGTCCATCTCCCGTTGGAAGACCGAGACCCCGTTAGTGACGCCGAATGGAACCCTTAAAAAGTGATAGAGCCGCCCATCTGCTTCAAAAGCAGTGTATTTGCGGTCGCTCGGGCGGATGGGGAGCTTGTGATAGGCGGGTGGACTTAAGGTCCACCGTGGAAAATACCTTGTACTGTGCAATCTGATTGACCATGTCGGATATGTGGGGGGGGAGGGTACGCATCCAGCTGCGTGTACCTATTGATGGTTTGACTATAGTCTATGACCATCCTCTGCTTCTCCCCGGTCTTTACAACTACCACCTGAGCTCTCCAGGGACTGTTGCTGGCCTGGATTATGCCTTCCCTCGGCTGCCGCTGGACTTCTGACCGGATAAAGGTTCGGTGCTGGGTACTGTACCGTCTGCTCCCAGTGGCGATTGGTTTGCAATCCGGGGTGAGGTTCGCAAACAGGGAAGGCGGGTCGACCTTGAGGGTTGCGAGGCTGCAGATAGTGAGTGGGGGTATAGGGCCGCCAAATTTAAACATTAAACTCTGGAGGTTGCACTGAAAATCCAACCCCAGGAGTGTGGCAGCGCAGAGGTGGGGGCGGACATAAAGCCGGTAGTTCTTGAACTCCCTCCCCTGCACCGTGAGGTTCGCGATACAGAACCCTTTGATCTCTACAGAATGGGATCCTGCTGCCAGGAAAATCTTTTGATTACTCAGATGGATCGGAAGGGAATAGCGTCTTACCGTATCGGGATGTATAAAACTCTCCGTGCTCCCAGAGTCGATCAGGCAGGGCGTCTCATACCCGTTTATGAATACTATCGTTGTTGCCGTTTGGAGCGTTCGGGGCCGCAACTGGTCCAGGGTCACCGAAGCCAGTCGCAGTTGCTGCATCGGGGCGTTTTCTTCAGGCCCCATGGGGACGTCCATCCCGGGGTCCTTAGCCGTCAGCCGTGATTTCCACGGGTCGCACACGGTCGGGGGTGGACAAGATGGCGCCGTCCATTGATCGCACGTTGCCGGAGGAGCACAAAATGGCGGCACCCATCCCTCCAGCATGGAGTCCGGGACCCAAGATGGCGGCGCCCGTTGGCCGCACATGGATCGTTGGAGGGGTTGAGTTTGGTGTCCTGGTTCTCCCCCGGAGATTGCGTCGACCCCCGGGCCTGGCACACTGCTACAAAGTGCCCCTTTTTGCCGCACCCTTTACAGAGGGCTGAGCGGGCCGGGCAGCGCAGTCGGGGGTGTTTCACTTGTCCACAAAAGTAGCAGCGGGTCCCCCCCCCGGGTGATCTGCCGCTCTGGCAGCACAGGCTTGCGGGGGGGGGGGTGGGGGGGTGTCCGCGGGGGTCCACGGTGCCCAAGGGGCTGCCAGACAGTCGGGGGCATAGGCACGGGCGTTCTGCGATGCCACATCGAGCGAGGCAGCGAGGGCCCGTGCCTCCTTGAGGCCCAGTGCTTCTCTTTCCAGCAATCGCTGGCAAATTTGGGACGAAAGCATACCTGCCACGAAAGCCTCCCAAAACAGTATCTCCGTGTGTTCGGTAGCCGAAACTGGTAGGCAGTTGCAGTATCTCCCCAGTATTAACAGCGCACTGTAGAACTCGTCCAGCGATTCCCCGAGGATTTGCCGTCTCGTCGCTAGCTGGTGGCGTGCGTAGACTTGGTTGACGGGCCGAACGTAGATTCCTATCAGCATGGCGAGCGCCGCCTGGAAATCGTCCACGTCCTCTATGAGAGTGTAGATTTCCGGGCTCACCCTGGATTGCAGGACCTGCATTTTCTGGTCTTCTGTAGATACGCCGGTGGTCGTTCGGAGGTATCCATCAAAACACGCTAACCAGTGTTTAAAAGTGGCCGCTGAGTTTGCCGCGTGGGGGCTGATTCGTAGACACTCCGGAATCATTCGGAACTCCATGTCCTTTAAAGTCTGCGTAATAAATTGCAGCACAATCAATCACTCACGAGACGAGATGAGAAGGAGTCAATCGATTGCTTTATTACATAGACTTGTTCCCCAGCAGCACAGTTACAGAATGCGGCTGCTGGGAGAACCCGGGCTCTTATACTCCGCCTTACTGGGTGGAGCCAGTAGGCGGCTGATCCAATCGGGACCCAGCGTCTATCCACCAATTGCCTCTCGGCATCACAGGGTACCGTGATACCCCTAATACATACCACCACACACACAAATTGTGACAACCTGACCAGGAGCAGAGTGGATGGGAGCAGGGGAGTGGTGGACAGGCAGGGCTTGGAGACAGCTCGTGATTCTGAGGGGTGGGCTAGCTGATAACAGGGAATCGGAGCTGGGCGCAAACCTCGATTTTCCGATTTTGCTCAATTCTCCGCCTGATTGCGTTTCGCATTTCCGACGTCACAAAGCAGAGAACCAGGCCCAAGTCCTCAACCCAAGGTTCCTATCAGTTGCAATTTCCATCATTGTCATTGCGCAGTCAGCCCATGTTTTAAATCCCATTTCCATCACCTTATCATTCTTCATTGTGAACTCTTCCTAAGGGTCATTTTCTTCTCAGGAGATGGGCAGCATTGTAGCGCAGTGGTTAGTACAGTTGCTTCACAGCTCCAGGGTCCCAGGTTCGATTCCCGGCTGAGCCACTGTCTGTGCGGAGTCTGCACGTTCTCCCCGTGTCTGCATGGTGCTCCGGTTTCTCCTGCGGGTGCTCCGGTTTCCTCCCACAGCCCAAAGATGTGCAGGTTTGGTGGATCGGCGGTGCTAAATTGCCCTCAGTGTCCAAAAAGGTTGAGTGGGGTCCAATGGGTTATGGGGTTACGGGGATAGGGCAGAGGCGTGCGCTTAAGTAGGATGCTCTTTCCAAGGGCCGGTGCAGACTCAATGGGCCGAATAGCCTCCTTTTCACTGTAAATTCAATGATGTATGGTCTATGAAGATCCTTTCATACAATGATCCAGGACAGAGCTCCTGGCCCACAATCTCCCCAACAAACCCCTTCAACAAAAGAAAAAAACTGGCAATTATAAAGCCCTTTTTGGCCTTCAGGACACCCCCCAAGGCATGTTGCAGCCAATGAAGTACGCTTGAAATTTCTACACAGTTGGAAATGCAGCAGCAATTGCCAAGTTCCCTCAAACTGCAATGTGATAATAATAAGATAAATATTTTGTGATGTTGATTAAGGGATCAATATTTGCGAGCACACAGTGAAGAAATCCCCTGCTCTTCTTCAAAATATGTGTGGATCTTTTATGTTCTTGAACATCTTAGGGTCTTGAACATCTTATCTAAACAGCAGAATCCTAACAGTGCAGCAGTCCCTCAGTACTGCTTTTACGACCAACTGCCGGGTGGGGCATTATAATTCTTATCCAGTTTTTACTTGTTTTACAGCTTTCCTATGCTTGCCCCTCTTCTTCTTGGACACAACATTCGTGATGCTACAACACTGGCATCTACCCAGCAATGTGGAAAATTGTCCAGGTGTGGCCTGTAGACAAGAAACGAGACAAATCCAACCAATTACTGCTTGATCAGCCTGCTCCCAGTCATCAGCAAAGTGATGGAAGGGGTCATAAATAGTGCTATCAAGCAACACTTACTCAGCAATTACCTGCTCATTGACGCGCAGTCTGGGATCTGCCAGGCTCACTCATCGCCTGACCTCATTACATCCAAAGTTTAAACATGGACAAAGGAGCTGAACACCAGAGGTGAGGTGAGAGTGACTGCCCTTGACATCAAGGCAGCATTTGATTGAGTAGGGCATCAAAGCACCCTAGCTAAACTGGAATCAAAGGGAATCGGCGGAGAAAAATTTCTGCTGGTTGGAATCATACCTGACACAAAGCAAAATGGTTGTGATTGTTGGCGGTCAATCACCTCAGAAATGGGGATGTTCGCTGATAACTGCACAATGTTCAGCAGCATTGGCAGCTCCTCAGATACTGAAGCAGTGCATGTCCAAATGAGAAGTGTTCTATTGATCAAACATGAGTAATGAAATTAAGGGCCACATCAGCCAGTGCGGTGCTGTAATGAGTATCAGGCTAGAGGGCCATTAATGATGCATGACATCCCAGGCAGATCATGGATGAAGCTGGGCGTATACAAAGAACATAAAACTACAGCACAGGAACAGGCACTTCGGCCTTCTAAGCCTGTACCGGTCATGGTACCAACCTTGGCCAAAACCCTCAACACTTCCTTGTGCCACATCCCTCTATACCCATCGTATTCATGTATGGGCAGCACGGTAGCATAGTGGTTAGCACAGTTGCTTCACAGCTCCAGGGTCCCAGGTTTGATTCCTGGCTTGGGTCACTGTCTGTGCGGAGTCTGCACGTTCTCCCCGTGTCTGAGTGGATTTCCTCCGTGTGCTCCGGTTTCGTCTCACAGTCCAAAGATCTGCGGGTTAGGTGGATTGGCCATGCTAAATTGTCCAAAAATGTTAAGTGGGGTTACTGGGTTACGGGGATAGGGTAGAGAAGTTGGCTTGAGTAGGGTGCTCTTTGTAAGGGCCGGTGCAGACTCAATGGGCTGAATGGCCTCCTTCTGCACTGTAAATTCTATGATTCTATGATTTTATTTGTTAAGAGGCCATTTGAACACTGTTAATGTATCTGCTTCCACAACCTCCCCTAGCAATGCATTCTGGGCACTCACCATCCTCTGTGTAAAAAGCCTGCCTCGTCACACCTTCTCTTAACTTTGCCCACGGATCTTAAACCTATGCTGTCTGCTGACTGACCCATCCACTCTATCCATGCCCCTCATAATCTTCTAGACCTCTATCAGGTCACCCCTCCACCTCCATCGTTCTAACGAAAACCGTTCAAGTCTATTCAGCCTCTCCACATAGCTAACACCCTCCAGACTTGGCAACATCTTGGTAAACCTCCTCTGCACCCTCTCCAAAGTCTCCACATCTTCTGGTAGTGTGGCGACCAGAATTGTGCACAATATTCCAAGTGCGGACTTACCAACGTCTATACAACTGCAGCATGATTTGCCAGTTTTTATACTCGATACCTCTTTGCTCTAGCAGGAACTCATTACTTTTTCACAGAAGACTACTATTTAAAAAAAATTAATTTAGAGTACCCAATTCATTTTTTCCAATTAAGGGGTAATTTAGCGTGGCCAATCCACCTAGCCTGCACATCTTTGGATTGTGCGGATGAAACCCACGCAAACACAGGGAGAATGTGCAAACTCCACACAGACAGTGAACCAGAGCCGGGACCGAACCTGGGACCTCTGCGTGTGAGGCAGCAATGCTAACCACTGTGCCACCGTGTTGCCCTATGAAGACTACTATTCTGACTACTGGTAGTTGGACCAGCTGACTTCAATGACTACAGGTGAGATTGTAGAATGTTTAAAAACACACTTCAGTCATTACGGCATTCCAAACATTGTGATGAGTGATATTGGCTCTTAGTTTATGGGTGAAGAATTCATCCGCTTCATAAAGGATTGGGGTATACTATTACGGGCCAGGGTTTAGAAAACCCCAAAGTGTATCATGGAGTTCACCTGACCCACATCCTTTAATAGATTTTGGTTATGGGGAGCACAAGGGCCCACTCTACAGGTGTGATGCAACAGAGATCTAAAGTACTTTTAAAACAAAACAATGATTATTCTATGCATCCAGTTAACATTTTCTTAACACACAGTAAATATCTTAGCAACTATCAAATCAAATACTCCCCCCAAAGAATACAGTACTCTATAAGTCATCCTTAATCTTTCCAAGCAACACCCATAAGACAAATACACGCTTTAACAAAGACAGCAGGATTAAGTTCTCTACTGAGAACAGTTATCACTTTTAAATTAGCAAGTGATCAAAGACATTCTTTTCATGCAGAGAGAGATCAAAATTACACCTTGTTTAGCTGGATGCATCTCCAATTCTTAAAATGAATCTAAACACACACTGTAGCTGCCAGCTCAAAAACAAAAATAAAAGCAGACAGACAGCCCAGCTCCACCCACACTCTGACCTCACTGCAGCTATTTGATGAACACCCATTTCTTAAAGGTACATCCACTACAGCTACTTGACAAACACCCATTTCTTAGAGGTACTCTCACATGACAATTTAACACTACACATCATTTCCTTATATCCCCAGACAAATGGAAAAGCTGAAGCTGCAGTGGAAATTGCCATGAATCATCGGGAAATTGAGCAAATATAGCACAGATATATACAAGGCAATTTTCGAGTGTAGATGTGTACATGGATGTAATGTGTGGGGAGATGTGTGTGGTGGGAACGTTTGAGTCTGTGGGAGTGTATGGATGTGTGACTGTGGGTGTGTGCGAGTGCATGAGTGTGTGCATGAGTGGGGTGGTGCATGAATGTGTGGGTTTGTGTGTGTTTAAAGGTGTGTGTGTTTGGGTGTGTGAACCTGTGGATGTGCAAATGTGTGAGTCTGTCGGAGTGTGTGAGTGTGTGGTTGTATGATAGTGTGCAAGTGTGTGAGTCTATGGGAGTGCAAATGTGTGGCCGCCAGAGTGTGTAGGTATGTGGTTGTAAGTGGGTGTGCAAGTGTCTGGTGTGCGAGTGTGTGGGTGTGGAAGTGTGTTGGTCTGTTGGGGGGTGCAGGTACATGATTGTGGGGGGATGTGAGTGTGTGGGGCTATGCCGATGTGTGAGTACTTGGGTATAAGATAGTGGGTGAGTGTGAGAGCTGTGGGGGTGCAAATGTGTGAGTGTGTGCGAGTGTGTGTTTGTGGGGGGGTGTAGTTGTGCAAATTGTGTGGATGTGTGGGTGTACAAGTGTGTGAGGTTGTGGGATGTGTGGGTCTGCGGGTCTGTGAGAATGTGTTTGTGGGTGTGCGATCGTGTTGGTTGGTGTGTGTCTGTGAGTGTGTATCAGTGTGGGGATTTGTGAATGTGAACGGCAGCAGTTTGCTTCCAGCTCTATAGGTAGAAGGAAGAAATGTGCTATATTTTAATGTGGATGTGTCATTCAAGCTGATGCAGTCGGAAAAGGATATCTTGGTGAAGTGGAAACACCATTTTGTTTTCTAACCAATGGACGAGGGCAAATGTTTAAACTACCAAGTTAAATTAGAGTTCCAATTAATACCTGATGATTAACACCTAATTGTGTGAAAGGATCTTTCTTTCCGGGCAAGGTTATACCTAAGGAAGGAGTGCAATTTGATGATCAGGATATAACACTCCTTGCCATTTAATTAATGGTCTTTGATGCTTCACTACTTTTCCCATTTTTGGTTTTGTTCTGTAACTGTCCCTTAGCTTAATGATTTGATTGACAGTTATCGATAAAGTCGAAAAGTTTGAGATTTTTAAATTTGATCATGATGTGTCAGTGTTGCTGGTAATATCAGTGTTTATTGCCCATCTGTAATCGCCTCTGAGATGCTGGTGGTGAGTCACCTTATTTAAAAGGAGCAGCCCATATAGTATAGGTATACTGACAGCGCAATTAACAAGGGAGTATCAGGACTTTGACAGTGACAGTGAAAGAATGGCGATATAGTTCCAAGTCAGGATGGTGTGAGACTTGGAGAGGAACTTGCAGGTTGTGGTGTTCCCATGCATCTGCTGTCCTTGCCCTTCTAGGTGCTAGGGATCATGGATTTGGAGGTTGCTGTCAAAGGACCCCCGGTGAGTTGTTGCAGTGCATCTTGTGTATAGTGCACCAGTGATGGAGGGCGTGAATGCTTCAGGTGGTGGATGGGGTGTCAATGAAGCGGGCTCCTTTATTCTAGTTAGTACTGAGCTTCTTGAGTATTGTTGGATCTGCACTCATCCAGGCAAATGGAGAGTATTTCATCACATTCCTGATGTATACCTTGTGTGGGAAAGATTTGGGGAGTCAGAAGGTGAGTTACTTGCTGCAAATACCCAGCCTCTAACTTGCTTGGATAGCCACAGTGTTTCTATGGCTGGTCTGCTAAATGCCTGGTCAATCCCAACCCCCAGATATTGATGGTGGGAAATTCAATGATGGTAAGATGGTTCGATTCTGTCTTGTTGGAGATAGTCATTACCTGGCACATTGTTGGAAGTTTTTTTGTTGTATTGGATCAGCTAGGCTAGGGCTAAGGTTAGTTCTGAAGTACAAATTGCAATGTTCTTGTCAGATGACCTGATTTATATTACAAGAATACTTGTAGCTAAAGCTATGAATGATTTATTAACATTAACTGTGGGCAAACTACATACTAAACATCAGATGAATAACATTAAGATCAAGCACAAGCAACCTCTCTCCAGCTTCCTCCAGCCAGTCCGAGGGGTCACCTGACCATAGCATTCACTTATATACGAATGAGACACCTCGTGGTCAGTCGGTGAATTACAACACAACCATGATATCACTACTTACCTTCCGGGAGCGGAGAGGAGCGGACCTGCACGGGACACTGCTGCAGGGACGAGGATAAAGGCAGTGTCAGGCTTGAGGCCTTCACTTACCTTCCGGGAGCAGAGAGGAGCGGACCTGCGCGGGACACTGTGCTGCAGGTAGGACAGCTTCAAAATTGAAAAAGAAAATGGTCAAGTGACATCACAGGAGACTGTGACATGATTGGCTGAAAAGCAGACTTGGCAAATTTGAATATTTGTGGAGTTACTAGTTTTAATTTGATTCAAATTACTATTTTTAAGTTGATTTGAATTACTATTTTTAAAAATTTGACTTAGATTACTATTTTTAAGTTGATTTGAATTACTATTTCTTAAATTTTAAATCTCACGAAATAACTATTTTGGGTTGATTTAAATTGCTATTTTTAAGTTGATTGAAATATCTTTTTAAATTTTAATTAAATAACTTTTTAAATTTCAATTAAATAACTATTTAATTTGTTGTAAGATCAAGCAAGATAAATACTCAGGGATAAAGCTCATTAAATAGTACACGGGGATTGCATTTAATCTGACACAAACACATCTTAAATTTAATTTTAAAGGTTCAATTTAAAGGAAAAAATCATGGTAGGACAGCTCCAAGGTGTGGTCTGCTCCTCTTGCTCCATGTGGCAGGCTGGGGACAGTTCCAGTCCTCAGGGTCAGCATGTGTACAGGAAGTGTCTCCGGTTACAGCTCCTGGAAGCTCAAGTTTCAGAGCTGGAGCGGCGGCTGGAAACACTGTGGAGCATCCGCAAGTCGGAGAGCATCGTGGATAGCACGTACAGAGAGGTGGTCACACCGCAGGCTCAGACTCTGCAGGCAGGAAGGGAATGGGTGACCACCAGACAGAGCAAGAGAGCGAGGCAGATAGTGCAGGAATTTCCTGTGGCCATTCCCCTGCAGAACAGATATACCGCTTTGGATACTGTTGAGGGGAATGGCCTCTCAGGGGAAAACAGCAACAGCCAAATTTGTGGCACCACGGTTGGTTCTGCTGCAGAGGGGAAGGGCGATAAGTGTGACAGTGCACTAGTTATAGGGGATTCAATTGTAAGGGGAATAGACAGGGGTTTCTGTGGCCACAAACGAGACTCCAGGATGGTATGTTGCCTCCCTGGTGCTAGGGTCAAGGATGTCTCGGAGCGGGTACAGGACATTCTGGAGGGGGAGGGTGAACAGCCAGTGGTCGTGGTACGCATCGGTACAAACGACATAGGTAAAAAAAGGGATGTGGTCCTAAAAGCAGAATACAGAGAACTAGGAAGGAAGTTAAGAAATCGGACAACGAAGGTAGCGATCTCATGATTACTACCGGTGCCACGTGCTAGTCAGAGTAGAAATGACAGGATATATAGGATGAATACGTGGCTGAAGGGATGGTGTCAGGGGGAGGGTTTCAGATTCCTGGGGCATTGGGACTGGTTCTGGGGGAGGTGGGACCTGTACAACCTGGACGGGTTACATTTGGGCAGGACTGGAACTGATGTCTATTTGCTACAGCGGTTGGGGAGTGTTTAAACTAATGTGGCAGGGGGATGTGAAATGATGCAGGAAGTCGGAAGGTAGTAAAACAAGGGCAGAAACAAAAGGCAGTAAGGGGGAAAGTGTAAGGCAGAGAAGCCATTGTCAAAAATCAAAAAGGGCGACAGTACAAGGTACAGTGACTGAGGGGAGCTCAGTGATTAGACCCAGTAATACTAAAATGAATAAAACAGGAAGTAAAAACATAAATGGAAAGAGACGCGGCAGGTTGTTACATGAAGATATGGGTTCAACGACAAGGAAAATTAGGAGAAAAGTTAAGAGGAAAAATAACTTAGGAGAGGTTACTGATCAAGGTGTTAAGATTCAAAACAGAGATATAAAAGCCAAGATAAGTGTACTTTACCTGAATGTAATATTCGGAATAAGGTAAATGAGTTGATGGCACAAATCATCGTGAATGACTATGATTTAGTGGCCATTACTGAAACATGGTCAAAGGATGGTCAGGACTGGGAGTTAAATATCCAAGGGTATCAAACTATTCGGAAGGACAGAGTGGATGGTAAAGGAGGTGGTGTAGCTCTGTTATTTAAGGATGACATCTGGGCAAAAGTAAAGAATGGCATGGGTGCTAATGAGGATAAGGTTGAATTCATTTGGGTGGAAATCAGGAATAGTAAAGCGAAAAAGTCACTGATAGGAGTAGTCTATAGGCCACCAAATAGTAACATTATGGTAGGGCAGGCAATAAACAAAGAAATAACTGATGCATGTAGAAATGGTACCGCAGTTATCATGGGGGATTGTAATCTACATGTCGATTGGTTTAACCAGGTCGGTCAAGGCAGCCTTGAGGAGGAGTTTATAGAATGTATCCGCGATAGTTTCCTAGAACAGGGAACAAGCAGTCCTAGATCTGGTCCTGTGTAATGAGACAGGTTTGATTAATGATCTCATAGTTAGGGGTCCTCTCGGAAGGAGCGGTCATAATATGGTGGAATTTAAAATACAGATGGAGGGTGAGAAGGTAAAATCAAACACTAGTATTTTGTGCTTTAACAAAGGAGATTACAATTGGATGAGAGAAGAGCTAGCTAAGGTAGACTGGGAGCAAAGACTTTGTGGTGAAACAGTTGAGGAACAGTGGAGAACCTTCCAAGCAATTTTTCACAGTGCTCAGCAAAGGTTTATACCAACAAAAAAGAAGGACGGTAGAAAGGGGGGAAATCGACCGTGGATATCAAGGGAGAGTATCAAATTGAAGGAAAAAGCATATGAAATGACAAAGATTAGTGGGAGACTAGAGGACTGGGAGATCTTTAGGGAGCATCAGAAAACTACTGAAAAAGCTATAAAGAAGAGTAAGATAGATTATGAGAGTAAACTTGCTCAGAATATAAAAACAGACAGTAAAAGTATCTACAAATATATAAAACAAAAAAGAGTGGCTAAGGTAAATATTGGTCCTTTAGAGGCTGAGAAGGGAGATTTGATAATGGGACATGAGGAAATGGCTGAGGAACTAAACAGGTTTTTTGGGTTGGTCTTCACAGTGGAAGACACAAATAACATGCCAGTGTCTGATGGAAATCAGGCTATGACAGCTGAGGACCTTGAGATGATTGTTATCACTGAAGAAGTAGTGATGGGCAAGCTAATGGGGCTAAAGGTAGACAAGTCTCCTGGCCCTGATGGAATGCATCCCAGAGTGCTAAAAGACATAGCTAGTGAAAATCCAAATGTAGTAGGGATAATTTCCCAAAATTCACTAGACTTTGGGGTGGTCCCAACAGTTTGGAAATTAGCAAACGTGACACCACTGTTTAAAAAAGGAGAAAGCAGGTAATTATAGTAGGGAAGATGCTGCAATCTATCATCAAGAAAAAAATAGCGAGGCATCTGGATGGAAATTGTCCCATTTGGCAGATGCAGCATGGGTTCATAAAGGGAAGGTCATGCCTAACTAATTTAGTGGAATTTTTTGAGGGCATTACCAGTGCGGTTGATAACGGGCAGCCAATGGATGTGGTATGTCTGGATTTCCAGAAAGCTTTTGACAAGGTGCCACACAAAAGATTGCTGCATAAGTTAAAGACGCATGGCGTTAAGGGTAAAGTAGTAGCATAGAACATAGAACCTAACAGCACAGTACAGGCCCTTCAGCCCTCGATGTTGCGCCGACCTGTGAAACCACTCTAAAGCCCATCTACACTATTCCCTTATCATCCATACGTTTATTCAATGACCATTTAAATGCCCTTAATGTTGGCGAGTCCATTACTGTTGCAGGCAGGGCATTCCACGCCCTTACTACTCTCTGAGTCAAGAACCTACCTCTGACATCTGTCCTATATCTATCTCCCCTCAATTTAAAGCTATGTCCCCTCGTGCTAGACTTCACCATCCGAGGAAAAAGGCTCTCACTGTCCACCCTATCTAATCCTCTCATCATCTTGTATGCCTCAATTAAGTCACCTCTTAACCTACTTCCCTCTAATGAAAACAGCCTCAGGTCCTTCAGCCTTCCCTCATATGATTTGGCAGCATGGTAGCATTGTGGTTAGCACAATTGCTTCACAGCTCCAGGGTCCCAGGTTCGATTCCGGCTTGGGTCACTGTCTGTGTGGAGTCTGCACATCCTCCCCGTGTGTGCGTGGGTTTCCTCCGGGTGCTCCGGTTTCATCCCACAGTCCAAAGATGTGCAGGTTAGGTGGATTGGCCATGATAAATTGCCCTTAGTGTGCAAAACTGCCCTTAGTGTTGGGTGGGGTTACTGGGTTATGGGGATAGGGTGGAGGTGTTGACCTTGGGTAGGGTGCTCTTTCCAAGAGCCGGTACAGACTCAATGGGCCGAATGGCCTCCTTCTACACTGTAAATTCTATGATCTTCCCTCCATACCAGGCAACATCCTGGTAATCTCCTCTGCACCCTTTCCAATGCTTCCACATCCTTTCTATAATGCGGCAACCAGAATTACACGCAATACTCCAAATCGAGCCACACCAGAGTTTTGTACAGCTGCAACATGACCTCATGACTCCGAATCTCAATCCCTCTACCAATAAAAGCTAACACACCGTACGTCTTCTTAATAACCCTCTCAACCTGGGTAGCAACTTTCAGGGATCTATGTACATGGACACCGAGATCTCTCTCCTCATTCATGCTCCCAAGACTCTTACCATTTGCCCAGTACTCTGTCTTCCTGTTATTCCTTCCAAAATGAATCACCTCACACTTTTCTGCATTAAACTCCATTTGCCACCTCTCAGCCCAGCTCTGTAGCTTATCTATGCCCCTCTGTAACCTGTAACATTCTTCCACACTGTCCACAACTCCACCGACTTTAGTGCCATCGGCAAATTTACTCACCCATCCTTCTATGCCCTCCTCCAGGTCATTTATACAAATGACAAACAGCAGTGGCCCCAAAACCGATCCTTGTGGTACACTACTAGTAACTGGCATGATAGAGGATTTGTTAATTAATAGAAAGCAAAGAGTGGGGATTAATGGGTTTCTCTGGTTGGCAATCAGTAGCTGGTGGTGCCCCTCAGGGTTCAGTGTTGGGCCCACAATTGTTCACAATTTACATAGATGATTTGGAGTTGGGGACCAAGTGCAATGTGCCCAAGTTTGCAGACGACACTAAGATGAGTGGTAAAGTCTGCAGAGGGATTTGGATCGGTGAAGTGGGCTAGGGTCTGGCAGATGGAATACAATGTTGACAAATGTGAGGTTATCCATTTTGGTAGGAATAATAGCAAAAGGGATTATTGTTTAAATGATAAAATATTTAAACATGCCGCTGTGCAGGGAGACCTGGGTGTGCTAGTGCATGAGTCGCAAAAAGTTGGTTTACAGGTGCAACAGGTGATCAAGAAGGCAAATGGAATTTTGTCCTTCATTGCTAGAGGGATGGAGTTTAAGACTAGGGAGGTTATGCTGCAATTGTTTCAGGTGTTAGTGAGGCCACACCTGGAGTCTTGTGTTCAGTTTTGGTCTCCTGAGAAAGGACGTACTGGCGCTAGAGGGTGCGCAGAGGAGATTCACTAGGTTAATCCCAGAGCTGAAGGGGTTGGATTACGAGGAGAGGTTGAGTAGACAGGGACTGTACTCGTTGGAATTTGGAAGGATGCGGGGCGATCTTATAGAAACGTATAAAAGTATGAAGGGAATAGATAGGATAGATGCGGGCAGGTTGTTTCCACTGGCGGGTGAAAGCAGAACTAGGGGGCATAGCCTCAAAATAAGGGATAGTAGATTTAAGACTGAGTTTAGGAGGAACTTCTTCACCCAAGGGTTGTGAATCTATGGAAGTCCTTACCCAGTGAAGCAGTTGAGGCTCCTTCATTAAATGTTTTTAAGATAAAAATAGATAGTTTTTTGAAGAATAAAGGTAGTTATAGTTAGATTCGTGAAGGATCATGGTGTTATGGAGCAGGCTCGAGGGGCCAGATGGCCTACTCCTGCTCCTAGTTCTTGTGCGGGATTCTCCGCAATCGACGCGATGTCCGCCGACCGGCGCCAAAAACGGCGCGAATCAGTCCGGCATCACGCCTCCCCAAAGGCGCGGCATCATCCGCATTTTGAGGGGCCGAGCCCTCACCTTGAGGGGCTAGGCCCGCGCCGGACTGATTTCCACCCCGCCAGCTGGCGGGAAAGGCCTTTGGTGCCCCGCCAGCTGGCGCGAAACTGACTTTGCCATGCGGCGCATGCGCGGGAGCGTCAGCGGACGCTCACTGCACCCCCGCGCATGCGCAGTGGAGGGTGTCTCTTCCGTCTCCGCCACAGTGGAGACCATGGCGAAGGTGGAAGGAAAAGAGTGCCCCCACAGCACAGGCCCGCCCGCGGATCGGTGGGACCCGATCGTGGGCCAGGCCACCGTGGGGGCACCCCCCGGGGCCAGATCGCCTAGCGACCCCCAGGACCCCGGAGCCTGCCCGCGCCGCCTTGTCCCGCCGGTAAGAGAGGTAGTTTGATTCTCGCCGGTGGGACAGGCATTCCAGCAGCGGGACTTCGGCCCATCGCGGGCCGGAGAATCGCCGGGGGGGGCCCACCAACCGGCGCGGCGCGATTCCCACCCCCGCCGAATATCCGGTGCCGGAGAGTTCGGCAACCGGCGGGGGCGGGATTCACGCAAGCCCCCGGCGATTCTCCGACCCGGCGGGGGGGTCGGAGAATCCCGCCCCTTATGTTCCACACACACCATCAGTACTACAGCCCATAGTTGCCCATAGCCTTTGCAGTATCCAGGGCCTTCAGCCATTTCTTGATATCACGTGGAGTGATTTGAATTAGCTGAAGACTGACATCTGTGATGCTGGGTACCTCAGGAGGAGGCTGAGATGAACCATCCACCCAACATATCTGGCTCAAAATAGTTGCAAATCCTTCAGATTGTCTTTTGCCGGGCTGCCGCATCATTGAGAATGGGGATACATTCGGAGTTTCCCTTTTGGGTTCTTTATTTAATTTTCACCACCATCTATGACTGAATGTGGCTGGACTCCAGAGCTTCGATCTGACCCGTTGTGTGTGGGATGGTTCTGTCAATGGAATGCTGCTTCCTCTGTTCGCCATGCCCCCTAGTCCTGTGTGGCAGCTTGCCACCTCATGTTTAGGTATAGTAAATGCTGCACGTGGCATACTTTTCTCCACTCATCATTCAACGTTGATCCCCTGGCTTGATGATAAAGGTAGAGCGAGGGACATATTGGGCCATGAGGCTATAGATTCGGCTGCTGCTGAGGGCGCATAGTGTCGAATGCATGACCAGTTTTTAAATTGCTAGATCTATTCTGAATCTACCGTATTGGGCACTGGTGTCAATACCAGAGAGCATAATGGGGGGTATTTTCATTGTGAAGACGAGACTTTGTCTTCACAAGAACTGTAAGAAGTCTTACAACACCAGGTTAAAGTCCAACAGGTTTGTTTCAAACACTAGCTTTCGGAGCACTTCTCCTTCCTCAGGTACTCAGCAGTGCTCCGAAAGCTAGTGTTTGAAACAAACCTGTTGGACTTTAACCTGGGGTTGTAAGACTTCTTACTGTTCTCACCCCAGTCCAACGCCGGCATCTCCACATCATTCACAAGGATTGTGTGACAGTGACTCCTACCAATGGACAGATACATCTGCGAAAGGTAGAGAACAAGATCAAGTACATGTTTCCCTCTTGCTGGTTCTCTTGCCACAGACTCAGTTTGGCAGATATGGCCTTCTGCAATTGACTAGCTCGGTCATTAGTGGTGCAATCGAGCGACTCTTGGTGATGGACGTTGAAATCCTCCACCCAGAGTCCACTGTGTGATGCTGCGGCTCTCAGTGGTCCTCCAAGTGGTGTTCAACATAGAGGCATATTGATGCATCTGCAGAGGGGGGGTGGTGATCAGTAGGACGTTTCCTTGCCCATGTTGATCCAATGCCATGAGACTTTCCAGGGTCCAGGGTCAATGTTGTGGGCTCCCAAGGACATGTATTGCAAATTGTATATCACTGCAGAGCCACCTCAATAGATTTCCTTCCATGAAGTAATTTGTGTCAGGTACTGCTGTGAAATAGGCAAGTTGTCACGTAGAAGGGGTAAGGAAGAGGGACAGATGTTTAGAGCTTGCACACTGGCTGTTAACTATATATTTAACTACTGTATACTTAATGAATCAAAGACATCTGACGTTTAATGTTGCAAACCCTATTATTTTGTGGAGCAAATTA
Organism: Scyliorhinus torazame; assembly: GCF_047496885.1. Lineage (NCBI taxonomy): Eukaryota > Metazoa > Chordata > Chondrichthyes > Carcharhiniformes > Scyliorhinidae > Scyliorhinus > Scyliorhinus torazame. The sequence continues at coordinate 55,128,058 of NC_092727.1, forward strand.
CACTCATCCTTTAACAAACAGATAGTTAGATTCGTAAAGGCCTAGCATTCAGAACTCAGAACTGTAATGCGAGTGAGTCCTCAAACCAAAACTACTGGTTTTGCCGTATGTTCTGCTTTCCAGGTGTTTGTATTCTTAATAAAACTGTGACATTCGCCATTCCATGTTGTGAATCGCATTAAATTGAGGAGTTAATCATCAGTCAGAGGATACACATTTTATCTCCTTTATAAAGCAGTGCATGCGTACCCCAAATCAGGGGAGTCCGAGGTAGGGCTGGGTTGAAATGGAGACTCGGCTGGTCTTAATGGCTGATATTTATTATATCACGCCATTTCGGTGGCGTGAGAGCAGCTGGTTAGTCAATTTCAGCGGGAGCATTGCGGAAGGAGGTTGCTGGGAGGTAAGTCAACCTTTAAAAGCACTTCTCTTTGCAGGGGCAGGCCAGTCGATTTCGGCGGCGTGAGAGCAGCTGGTTAGTCAATTTCAGCGGGAGCATTGCGGAAGGAGGTTGCTGGGAGGTAAGTCAACCTTTAAAAGCACTTGTCTTTGCAGGGGCAGGCCAGTCGATTTCGGCGGGAGAACAGCTGGTGAGAGGTGAGTCAGTTTCAGCGGGAGCATTGCGGAAGGAGGTTGCTGGGAGGTAAGTCAACCTTTAAAAGCACTTCTCTTTGCAGGGGCAGGCCAGTCGATTTCGGTGGCGTGAGAGCAGCTGGTTAGTCAATTTCAGCGGGAGCATTGCGGAAGGAGGTTGCTGGGAGGTAAGTCAACCTTTAAAAGCACTTCTCTTTGCAGGGGCAGGCCAGTCGATTTCGGTGGCGTGAGAGCAGCTGGTTAGTCAATTTCAGCGGGAGCATTGCGGAAGGAGGTTGCTGGGAGGTAAGTCAACCTTTAAAAGCACTTCTCTTTGCAGGGGCAGGCCAGTCGATTTCGGCGGGAGGGGAGCTGGCTGGTTAGTCAATTTCAGCAGGAGCTGAGAATTTTTCTTTTTTTTTAAATTAGTTTTTTAGGCGGGATCAGGAAGTCGACCCGCGGACGTCTGGGAAGACCCTCACCAATAAATTCACCCGCCCTCCTCCTCTAACCTAATAATAAAACCCATTGGTCTGAGGTAAGTACCATATTTTTATTATATTATTATTATTTTTTATAAAAATTTAATTTAGTTGTTAGCCAGATCTTGGTAGAAAGTTAGAGGAATGGCAGGGAAGGGAGTGCAATGTTCCTCCTGCAGGATGTTTGAAGTGAGGGATGCAGTTAGTGTCCCTGCTGATTTTACCTGCAGGAAGTGCTGCCATCTCCAGCTCCTCCAAGACCGAGTTAGGGAACTGGAGCTGGAGTTGGAAGAACTTCGGATCATTCGGGAGGCAGAAGGGGTCATAGATAGCAGCTTCAGGGAATTAGTTACACCAAAGATTGGAGATAGGTGGGTAACTGTAAGAGGGACTGGGAAAAAACAGTCAGTGCAGGGATCCCCTGCGGTCGTTCCCCTGAGAAACAAGTATACCGCTTTGGATACTTGTGGGGGGGACGACTTACCAGGGGTAAGCCATGGGGTACGGGCCTCTGGCACGGAGTCTGTCCCTGTTGCTCAGAAGGGAAGGGGGGAGAGGAGCAGAGCATTAGTAATTGGGGACTCTATAGTCAGGGGCACAGATAGGAGATTTTGTGGGAGCGTGAGAGACTCACGTTTGGTATGTTGCCTCCCAGGTGCAAGGGTACGTGATGTCTCGGATCGTGTTTTCCGGGTCCTTAGGGGGGAGGGGGAGCAGCCCCAAGTCGTGGTCCACATTGGCACCAACGACATAGGTAGGAAAGGGGACAAGGATGTCAGGCAGGCTTTCAGGGAGCTAGGATGGAAGCTCAGAACTAGAACAAACAGAGTTGTTATCTCTGGGTTGTTGCCCGTGCCACGTGATAGTGAGATGAGGAATAGGGAGAGAGAGCATTTAAACACGTGGCTACAGGGATGGTGCAGGCGGGAGGGTTTCAGATTTTTGGATAACTGGGGCTCTTTCTGGGGAAGGTGGGACCTCTACAGACAGGATGGTCTACATCTGAACCTGAGGGGCACAAATATCCTGGGGGGGAGATTTGTTAGTGCTCTTTGGGGGGGTTTAAACTAATGCAGCAGGGGCATGGGAACCTGGATTGTAGTTTTAGGGTAAGGGAGAATGAGAGTATAGAGGTCAGGAGCACAGATTTGACGTCGCAGGAGGGGGCCAGCGTTCAGGTAGGTGGTTTGAAGTGTGTCTACTTCAATGCCAGGAGTATACGAAACAAGGTAGGGGAACTGGCAGCGTGGGTTGGTACCTGGGACTTCGATGTTGTGGCCATTTCGGAGACATGGATAGAGCAGGGACAGGAATGGATGTTGCAGGTTCCGGGGTTTAGGTGTTTTAGTAAGCTCAGAGAAGGAGGCAAAAGAGGGGGAGGTGTGGCGCTGCTAGTCAAGAGCAGTATTACGGTGGCGGAGAGGATGCTAGATGGGGACTCTTCTTCCGAGGTAGTATTGGCTGAAGTTAGAAACAGGAAAGGAGAGGTCACCCTGTTGGGAGTTTTTTATAGGCCTCCTAATAGTTCTAGGGATGTAGAGGAAAGGATGGCGAAGATGATTCTGGATATGAGCGAAAGTAACAGGGTAGTTATTATGGGAGACTTTAACTTTCCAAATATTGACTGGAAAATATATAGTTCGAGTACAATAGATGGGTCGTTTTTTGTACAGTGTGTGCAGGAGGGTTTCCTGAAACAATATGTTGACAGGCCAACAAGAGGCGAGGCCACGTTGGATTTGGTTTTGGGTAATGAACCAGGCCAGGTGTTGGATTTGGAGGTAGGAGAGCACTTTGGGGACAGTGACCACAATTCGGTGACGTTTACGTTAATGATGGAAAGGGATAAGTATACACCGCAGGGCAAGAGTTATAGCTGGGGGAAGGGCAATTATGATGCCATTAGACGTGACTTGGGGGGGATAAGGTGGAGAAGTAGGCTGCAAGTGTTGGGCACACTGGATAAGTGGGGCTTGTTCAAGGATCAGCTACTGCGTGTTCTTGATAACTATGTACCGGTCAGACAGGGAGGAAGGCGTCGAGCGAGGGAACCGTGGTTTACCAAGGAAGTGGAATCTCTTGTTAAGAGGAAGAAGAAGGCCTATGTGAAGATGAAGTGTGAAGTTTCGGTTGGGGCGATGGATAGTTACAAGGTAGCGAGGAAGGATCTAAAGAGAGAGCTAAGACGAGCAAGGAGGGGACATGAGAAGTATTTGGCAGGAAGGATCAAGGAAAACCCAAAAGCTTTCTATAGGTATGTCAGGAATAAGCGAATGACTAGGGAAAGAGTAGGACCAGTCAAGGACAGGGATGGAAAATTGTGTGTGGAGTCTGAAGAGATAGGCGAGATACTAAATGAATATTTTTCGTCAGTATTCACTCAGGAAAAAGATAATGTTGTGGAGGAGAATGCTGAGCCCCAGGCTAATAGAATAGATGGCATTGAGGTACGGAGGGAAGAGGTGTTGGCAATTCTGGACAGGCTGAAAATAGATAAGTCCCCGGGACCTGATGGGATTTATCCTAGGATTCTATGGGAGGCCAGGGAAGAGATTGCTGGACCTTTGTCTTTGATTTTTATGTCATCATTGGCTACAGGAATAGTGCCAGAGGACTGGAGGACAGCAAATGTGGTCCCTTTGTTCAAAAAGGGGAGCAGAGACAACCCCGGCAACTATAGACCGGTGAGCCTCACGTCTGTAGTGGGTAAAGTCTTGGAGGGGATTATAAGGGACAAGATTTATAATCATCTAGATAGGAATAATATGATCAGGGATAGTCAGCATGGCTTTGTGAAGGGTAGGTCATGCCTCACAAACCTTATTGAGTTCTTTGAGAAGGTGACTGAACAGGTAGACGAGGGTAGAGCAGTTGATGTGGTGTATATGGATTTCAGCAAAGCGTTTGATAAGGTTCCCCACGGTAGGCTATTGCAAAAAATACGGAGGCTGGGGATTGAGGGTGATTTAGAGATGTGGATCAGAAATTGGCTAGCTGAAAGAAGACAGAGGGTGGTGGTTGATGGGAAATGTTCAGAATGGAGTACAGTCACAAGTGGAGTACCACAAGGATCTGTTCTGGGGCCGTTGCTGTTTGTCATTTTTATCAATGACCTAGAGGAAGGCGCAGAAGGGTGGGTGAGTAAATTTGCAGACGATACTAAAGTCGGTGGTGTTGTCGATAGTGTGGAAGGATGTAGCAGGTTACAGAGGGATATAGATAAGCTGCAGAGCTGGGCTGAGAGGTGGCAAATGGAGTTTAATGTAGAGAAGTGTGAGGTGATTCACTTTGGAAGGAATAACAGGAATGCGGAATATTTGGCTAATGGTAAAGTTCTTGAAAGTGTGGCTGAGCAGAGGGATCTAGGTGTCCATGTACATAGATCCCTGAAAGTTGCCACCCAGGTTGATAGGGTTGTGAAGAAGGCCTATGGAGTGTTGGCCTTTATTGGTAGAGGGATTGAGTTCCGGAGTCGGGAGGTCATGTTGCAGCTGTACAGAACTCTGGTCCGGCCGCATTTGGAGTATTGCGTACAGTTCTGGTCACCGCATTATAGGAAGGACGTGGAGGCTTTGGAGCGGGTGCAGAGGAGATTTACCAGGATGTTGCCTGGTATGGAGGGAAAATCTTATGAGGAAAGGCTGACGGACTTGAGGTTGTTTTCGTTGGAGAGAAGAAGGTTAAGAGGAGACTTAATAGAGGCATACAAAATGATCAGGGGGTTGGATAGGGTGGACAGTGAGAGCCTTCTCCCGCGGATGGATATGGCTGGCACGAGGGGACATAACTTTAAACTGAGGGGTAATAGATATAGGACAGAGGTCAGAGGTAGGTTCTTTACGCAAAGAGTAGTGAGGCCGTGGAATGCCCTACCTGCTACAGTAGTGAACTCGCCAACATTGAGGGCATTTAAAAGTTTATTGGATAAGCATATGGATGATAATGGCATAGTGTAGGTTAGATGGCTTTTGTTTCGGTGCAACATCGTGGGCCGAAGGGCCTGTACTGCGCTGTATTGTTCTATGTTCTATGTTCTATAATTTCTATTAGACCTTTGCTTGCTGGAAATTGGCCAAATTCACTACCTGCCCTGACAGACAGGTGATCGTGGGTAGGAGGCGCAGTCAGGGACTCACAGGAACACTGTTCAGGTCAATGATAAGGTCAGGGGTGTGGGGTGACATTCACAGGATAAGGTCCAAGGTGACCTATTGAGATCCAGAGGAGACCTGCTGCTCCAGACTGCACAAAGGAATGCTTAGAAAATATAAAACTTAGCGACTGGAACTCAGGCAGTTTGGACAGGATGGGAAGGGCGTCACGGTTCTCCCACTCAGACATCTGCGCAAAACATCAAGGGCGGGATTCTCAGTAGGCTGACACCAAAATCACGAAACAGGATTGGGCGGAGAAAAGATTCCGCTACCAAAATCCCGGTGGGCGCCCATTTGACGCCAAATCGCAATTCGCAATCATCTGGACAGTGGCGCCAATGCAGTCTGTAATGCACATACAATAGACACCGTTTGCATGCCAATAGCGAGCCTGACCCAGTGTTGTCAAGGGCCTCTGCGATTCTCTGCCTCAAATGGGCTGAGTTCCCGACGGCGTGGTTCACTTGTGATTTTCAAAAACGTGAAATCGGCATTGAGGCTGATGAGGGAGAGAGAGAAGGTATGACTCTGAGGCGTGACTTTGGGCTGCTGGGCCAGACAGTGGCCACGCTGGCTGGGGTGGGGGGGCCCTGCCAGAGCTGGAGGAGAGGGACGGTTGTGGGGTAAAAGGCTGAGTGGATGGGGTGACCCCTTATGGGACTGGGGCGGTCTTCTCGCGACCTGCAAGGCAGCCATCCTGCTGTGCAATCCACTGACCACCCACCTTGGCCCCTGGTTCTGCAGAGTGATACGAACCATAAAGGTGCCCCCACCCCCGCAACCCACCCTCTTCCATACCCCCTCACCACCCATCCGGCCGCAGGTGGCCCACCCAGGGCAATGCCCACTTTGGCCCTAAGGGGGATCCGCAGAGTGTATCGCTGGCATGCGCAGTGCCAGCTGACAGTACCTCTGGCATCAGGTGCCAGAGCCAGAGGCCCCCACGGTGCCAGCCACTGATGGGTCCAGGGCTCAGAGGTGGGGGGGGGGGGGGGGGGGGACATACGGTGTCAGAGACCGCAGTGCCAACCAAGGCCCTCATGTAGCCCATTGGACCTGGTTGGGCGGGGTGGGGGGATGCTATTATGTCTGCCTTTCACCCCCTGCAGACAACAAATATTGGATTACAACCAGCAATAGTGGTCTTACTGCTAGTCGCCGCAGCCCTGGGGGATGCCCTGCGGCTGTACCAGCTGGAGCTGCTCAAGGAGGAGGAAGCTGCAGCAGTGGAGCATGCAGCAGCGTACCGTGTTGCAGAGGAACAGGAGGCAGCCACCCAGGTTGGGGAGCCCAACAGGCTGTGGAGGAGAAGATGCCAAGGAGGCACTGCATGAGGCATCGTGTGCACCGGCAGCGCTTGTCAATCGAGAACCTGCCGGACTGGTCATACCGTTGAAGACTTCGCCTGAGCAGGGAGGCTGTGCAACATATCTGTCAGATCATGGCGTACCTGGCACTGCGGGGTTTTGGGTGTGGATTCCCACTCCCAGTGGCTGGTAAGATGATGGTCGCCCTGAACCTTTACACCACGGGGTCCTTCCAGGTGCCGAGTGGGGACCTGTCCGGAATCTCACAGACCTCAGTGCACAGGTGCATCCGCGCCATCATGGAGGCCCTATATTCCCAGGCGGATCAGTAATCCAATTCAATGTGGACCGAGCCCGGGCAGCGGGTTTCGCCAGCATCGCCGGGATGCCCCAGGAGGTGATCGATGGGATACATGTCCCCCTACAAGCACCTGCATATGTCAGGCCGCTCTTTACAAACCGAAAGGGGTCCACTTGATGAACGTGAACATCAGCTGCACATCATCCATGCCTGAGCCCGATATCTGCGCAGTGTGCACGGCGCCTTCATCCTGGCACACTCAACGATTCCTGACATGTTCGAGCAACCCACCTCCCCCCCTCCGGCTGGGGGTTTGGCACCTGGGCGACAGGTTTATCTGCTGCAGTCATGACTGATGATGTCTATCCGGAGGCCAGAGACCAACGCCGAGACCCACTACAATGATGCCCATGCAGAAACCAGGAGCGTGATCAGCGGTGCTTTGGCCCCCTGAAGATGTGGTTCAGGTGCCTGGTCCGCTCTGGAGGAGCCCTCCAGTTTGACGCTGAGAGGGTTGCCCGCATCGTGGCGGCCTGCTGCGTCCTCCACATGGTGTAGCAGAGGCCAGAATTAACAGAGCACCGACATCTCGAGGTTTTCTGGGACTGGGGGAGCCTACAGAGATAGGGAGGAGTGAGCTCATAAATGGATTTGAAAACAAGGATGAGAAGATGAAAATTTTAAAATCATTATGTTACTTGACCAGAAGCTGATGGAGGTCAGCGAGCACAGGGATGATGGGAGAATGAAACTGTTATATTACTCTTTGGTGATATGTCATTTTGCTTTGCTTTATATATCCCAATGGTCTGATGGTGTGATTCTCAAAAAACCACAATTCTTCAACTCAAAGCAAAATAGATTTAATGAATAACAAATTGATTAGTATTGAGTTTGTACACTCTTACAGAACTATAACTAGTGATTAAGTAATTCAGAATAAAGTATTAACTATTTTTAACTATACATGCTAACTATGCTTTATCTCTTTCTAACACACTGCTGTCTAGTCACTCCTAGTTTGAAGGGACCAAAGATCCTTTGAGTTCTCATATTTATACAGGAATCTAGTGCTGTCATCTAGTGATTGTCTTACACTATGATGTAGTCATTAACCCTTTATATGTCTCTATAGATACATATCACTACATCCCCCTTTTATTTAAACATTGTTTTCTTAAGTGTAGCAAAGGGAAAATGTAGAACAATAATACCATAAAACTTGACACGTATATCTCTGTACAAAGCAAAATGAGTAATGATCATACAATTGACTGTGAATATTTTACAAGTTCTGTCTATTTGATTTCTTCCTTTGTCTTGTCGATCTTCTGAGTTGACGAGGGGGTGATGATAAAGTTTTAACTGCGTTGTGCATGTCATCATTATTTCTGGTGTTTGTTAATATGTCATGAAATATTGTTTCATTCAGTTGCAAGTCTGGAAACATTTCTTTGTTTAGTTTAATTTTTTGTAATGCACGTCGATTTCTTTGCAGAATTGTTCCTTCAGCCGTTTTTCCAATGTATGAGCATGGTGCTGCTTGTCTTATGATTCTGGCAGGAGCAGACCAACCTCTATCTGATCTGGTATTTTAATTTTAACAAGGTCTTCTGGAGTTAATGTTTCCAGTTGAGTTGCGTACATGTCATAGTATGTCTGTTGACGAGTACGATGCTGTTCCATTTTCTTTAACACTGGCAGATAATCTGGATTTTGCAGTTGAATGGATGGTAATATCGTTCTGAGATCCCAATTCAACAACATTTGTGCCGATGAAAGTTCAGTTGCTAGTGGAGTAGCTCTGTAGGATAAAAACGCAAGATGGATGTCTGATGCAGAATCCACAGCTTTACTAATTAGTTGCTTTGTGATGTGTGCATGCTTCTCTAGCTTACCGTTGGACTGTGGGGAGTGAGGATTTGATGTCTCATGTGTGAAATTGTACTGTCTTGAGAACTCGACCCATTTGTTGCTGTCAAAACATGGTCCATTGTCTGACATGACAGTGGCAGGTATCCGATGTCTTGCATGAGTTTCTTTGTTGGCATTTATGACCGATTTCGGTGTTCGACCCGGTAGCTTCATGACCTCTGGATCGTTGGATTCGTAATAGATAATTAATACATAATCATGACCATTTGACCAAAATGGGTCAATACCTACTTTGGCCCAAGGAGAGATGACTAATTCATGTTGTTTAGAGCCTCCTTACATTGCGCAGACTGATGTTTCTGACAAGTCTCACAGGTTAGAGCCATGTCAGTTTTGTCTCGATTTATTCCTTTTTAAAAATAAATTTAGAGTACCCAATTCATTTTTTCCAATTAAGGGGCAATTTAGCGTGGCCAATCCACCTAGCCTTCACATATTTTGGTTGTGGGGGTGAAACCCACATAAACACAGGGAGAATGTGCAAACTCCACACATAGTCATGAAACTTCAATATGCCAGTTAGTAATCCAAGACATTCTTTCTCGATTTGAGCATATCGACATTCTGTTGGTGTCATCACTCTCGATGCATATGCCACAGGAACCCAAGATGAGCTGTCGTCTCTTTGCAACAGTACTGCTCCTATTCCATCCTGACTTGAATCAGTGGATATTTTCATCTCCCTGTTAGGATCAAAAAATGCTAATGTAGGTGCAGTGATTAGAAGTACTTTTAAATATTGCCACTCTTTTTGTTGGTCATCTGTCCATTAGAAAGGGACAGAGTTCTTGATTAAGTGTCTAAGAACTGTTGTTCTCGTTGACAAATTACATATGAATTTTCCTAAGAAGCACTGCTTTTTTATCTTCAGGTACATGCCTTGAATGGCTGAAATTTTCTCAACATCTGGCTGCACATCACGTTCAGATTTCCGATAACCTAAAAACTTCAATGCATAAGTTCCAAAAGTACACTTGGATTGGTTTAATTTCAGACCATATTTGTTTATGCGCTGAAACACTAGTTTCAGTCATTCAATATCCTCTTCTTTTGTTGATGACCATATGATAATGTCATCTACGTAAACACAAACACCTTCTAGTCCTTCCGTCATCTGTTCCATGATGCGGTGGAATATTTCAGTTGCAGAGATTATTCAGAAAGGCATACGATTCAAACAAAATCTTCCAAAGGGTGTACTAAAGGTGCAGAGTTGTCTGCTTGAGTCATTCAGTCGCATTTGCCAGAAACCTTGCGATGCATCTAATTTTGTGAAGATGCGTGCATTTGCCATCTCGCTGGTGAATTTTGGAATGGGATAGTGTTCCCTCATGATGTATTTGTTGAGATCCTTGGGAGCTATATAGATGCGTAGATCACCTGATGGTTTCTTCACGCAAACCATCGAACTGACCCAGTCAGTCGGTTTAGTGATGCTAGAAATTATCCCTTGGTTCTGAAGTTGTTCTAATTCTTGCTTCAATCGTTCTCTTAGTAGAGCAGGAATTCTCCTTGGAGGATGTACCACAGGTTTGGCATTTGTCCTTAACAGGATCTTATACTTGGGTGGCAATATACCCATGCCTTTAAAAACATATTGAAAATGATTTAAATGGTTTGGGTATCATCATGCAGTATGGGTTCAGCCAAAGTTGCAGTATAAATTTGCTGTATTAGGTGTAACTCCTTGCAGGCTTGTGCATCTAAGAGTGATGATTTATCTGACTTGACAATCTCAAATCTTAGTGATGTGACAATTTTCTTGTTGGAGACCTTTAAATTGCATGATCCAATCGATGAAATTAAATTTCTGTTGTAGTCTTTCAGTCTACAGGCAGCTAGAAGTATCTCAGGTACGTGTTTAAGCTTGTTGAGATCCAGCTTTGAGAACAAGTTAGCTGAAGTGCCAGTATACAATTTAAATTGAATTGGACAGTTATTAACTTTTACAACTGTGTTCCATTCAGTGTCCGAATTTATAGAAGTAATTAGTTGAGGATGTTTTGTTACTTCAGTGGATTCTTCACATTTCTCAAAGAACGTGTTTTCCAGTGAGTAGGTATCTGTGTCAGATAAAAAATTCTCTTCTAATTCTTCTTCTTTGGATTCAACACTACAAACATTAATCTGTCTAGAGGCCTGTTTAGCAGATGGATATGCGAGTGAGGATCTGCACCGAGCAGCAAAATGGTTTAGTTTGCCACATTGTGAGCATTGTTTTCCTCTGGCAGGGCATTTTTTCGGAAGAGAATTAGAAGAGAATTTTTCATCTGACAAGTTTGGGCTGTACAAGGACTTGGAGAGGAGAGGGAGGTTGGCGATGGATCCATAGTTTACAATGATAGTTGAGGGGATGGCAGTTGAGTGAAAGTGGGTCCCATGATAGGATGAGAGGTGCGAGTTCAGGCAGCGGGGTTGGGGAGGTCAGGGGGGCATTAAAGGAAATTTGGTGAGGTGAGCTCGTAGAAGAGTGCTGCAGCAGAGGCAATTGATTGGCTGGTCACAGTCTTAGTGGCAATGACATCTATGAGTTCCTTGTCTTAGTTATTGGAGGGGAGGGTGAATGATGTTATACTTCCATTAGACAAATGATGAACAAAGAATCCAAAGCCAGTCTTTAATTGGGATAGATGAAATCACAGAATAAAACATTACAGGTATGTACCTGTTGCCTCAACACCTGTGTCAGTAAGTGTCACTTTATATATGTTCAAGAAATCATCCAATCAATGCCCTCCACTTGCATGTAGTTAATGTCAAAATGGATGCAATTAACAGAGGGGATGGGGGAATTGTTTCAGAAAACAGTTTATGGTAGAGAAAAGAAGCTGGGAGTTATCTTTGCATTCTAAGATGATACTGGAAAAGTGATCAGTTTTAGCAGATGAGAGCAGAACCCAATAGTATTTTAAGTTGTCCAGCTGGATCTGCCAGTGAATGGATAAACCAGTTGTCCATCATATTCTTTCAAGTCTATATTGCAGGGACTTAAGTGAATGGAAATGAGGGCCAGACTGGGGCAATGACCAGGATGAGTGACAGCAATTCAGGTCAAGGGTATCAAAGTTGGAGATTTGAGCAAATCAGTGCGTGGTAAATGGTCAATGGCCTGAATCTTAGACCCGATACAGACTGGACACTCAGGCCACAGTCAGAACCACACAGGCCTGATGGAAAGTCAAACAACTAAACATGAATACACTGGACAGAGGCAAACAGCGAGGCAGGTCTGGGCATATCCTTGGAAGATAATCAGCCCCATTCAAATGGATCGATTGTTGTGGATTGCCCAGATAAAGCCAGACTTTCTGGCACCTGGATTTCCCACCGTTACCTTATATGGGATAACATTACAAACAGACAATGCACCAAAGGATGGACCCCTGAGGGGGGGTTTCTGGTATCCTGCACAGTTGCAAGCGATGATTCCATTGGGTATTGCGACTCGCACCCATGGACCTAATTGGCTGAGGGCCAGAGAAACTTCAGGAAGGGCGCGAAGAGGGAGATCAGAAGAGAAACCAAGAGACCTTCCCCAGTAAAGATTTGACACAAAGCCAGCATAGAATACTTGACAGCGGACCAGAGAATGGACGGAGTGTGAGACCCACCATCACAGGTGAGAGCCCTGAGGTATCTGAGGCTCAGAGGATTAGACCCACAGCATGGGGTGTATTAGAATCTTGGGCAGATTATATTTGGACTAATTTGGCAGAATAACTGTTTTATTGTGTTTGTGAATAAATTTGGGTTGAATTGTGAATCTGTGCTTGTCTTTGTTATTCATCTTGCAAATCAGGGCACCTGGGTAAAACATTTTAATAATAAATTGTTCGAAGTGTCTGATAATTTGAAGACAACATGTGGCTGCAGAAACATTGTGATTCACAATAGCGCACTTTCAACATGTGGGTATTGACTTATTGTCATGGTCAAAACTGATGATGTTATGCTGCCTGAGCTGGTCAAGAACAAAAGGGTCAAAGACTAAGTAGTTAGAGCTTTGAAAGTTCAGTTGTGTATAATGTCTCAGAGGGATGCATTCCCAATTCTAATTCTCTTCCCACAACTAGTGGGTGCACTAAGACTGACTTTTGTCTGTTTTCATAGCTAGTAATTCCTGGGACAGGTTGCTCGTCTGTCACCAGGGGCTTATAGTTTGAGAGGCACCGCTCCACATTAAGTGTGACTGACCAGGAGTCTCTCCCTCTCTTACCACCAGACATTGGTGTGTTTGAAAGTATTGCAGGTTGACACTTAACTGTTTGGCCATGTTATGAATGCAACTTCCTTGGCCATCAAGTCCTGGGGTGGGACTTGAACCCAAAGATTCTGGCTCAGGGGCAGGAATGCTACCCACAGTGCCACAAGACCTCTTACAGGGATGTATACTGAAGGAGTTATGGTTGGGGAGAGGAAGCTGGACCTGGGTAGTGAGTGACACAGGTGCTATGGACTGTCTCTGAGAGTGAAAGGGACCATCTTATTTCACTGGTCAGCTACTGCCCAGGAATATAACTCTCTCCACCCTCAAGTCAGGAAGCACACGGCTAGTAAATTGCTGACCTGTCTGCTTCAATGGATGCTTGGAGTTTAGAGTCTCTGTTCAACAAATGAACGGAATCTATTGCGCCAGGCAAACAAACAAAAAGAAGATGCCAACTCCTTAATTGGTAATTCTGGAACATCAGGACCACATGCAGTAGCTGGATCTGATCATCACCAGATGTGACTGTGATCAGCATTCCCAACACAAGCAGCTACCGCAGCGCTAACTGCGATACAGACAACTGCCTGCGTGCACCTCGGTTATAATGCAACCCTGGAGGCTTTATCATTCAAGGCAGAAATGCCACCCTCTTTTCAATTTCAGTGATACCTCTACCCAGATAACAAAGTTCCTTGACTTAGACTGAACAGGCGCTCTCCAGCATTCTCACACAGAGTGCAGAAACAAAGTGTAACATTCGTTGAGACACCATTTACAATAGCGCACACTCAACATATGGGTATTGACTCACTAACATGATCAAAGTTGCAGCTGACGATGCTATACTGCCTGAGCTGGTCAAAGCAGCATCCTGCAGCATCCACACAAAATTATCTGTCTCTGCTGGAGGGATATGCTTGATAAAAAGATTGTGAACCTGTGTAAGAACAGTGGCGACTGCAGCGATTGCAACAACTGCTGAAGCATCTCCTTGCCCATGTTACCCTTGTCGGACTGCAGACCTTGATTGATCGCTGTAGTGACATTCAGATATCAATATACATGATCAATGTCTGTAAATGTAGTACAGTCATTTCAACACTAGATGGCTCACAGTCAGATACTATAAGAACTGGTTTCCCACCTTTTCTCAGTCAGATGACATGATGTGATTCAGAACAGTGAACAAGCAAGACGTAGAATAGCTAGAGTGAGAGAAGTTAGAACTAGTTTGTTATAATAGTGTATAGCTATATAGTTATCTGTATTGTACTTTAATTATTTATTGTTAGTTTAGTATTGAGTAAAAGGACTCACAGTTTATGTTATTACTCATTAAATAGTTCATCTTTCAACAAGACTACTATTGGTCATTTTATCATCCTGGTGGATTCAAGAGTAATGTATATATTTTTGATAAGTCATTATTTAAAATATAACAATTGTATCTACCCCGAATCCCAGTGTGGTTTCAGAAGTGGAAGACCTACAACTGAATTGATCTTCTCAATGCATTAGATGCAAGAGAAATGCCGTGAACAAAGGAGATCACTACATATTGACATCATCAACCTCATCATCAGATAAAAAGACGTGGCCATTTTAAGTTGCCGAGGAAAACTGGTTGCCCACACAAGCTGCTCATTATGTTCTCCTCTTTTCATGACAGCGTAAGGTCAACTATGATGGAGTGACACAGAACTTTTTCAGATCCACAGTGAGGTCAAAGAGAGTTGCACAGCTTCTTGATGTCAAGAGACGTCCTGGAGTTTGAAGCCAGGTTTATGAGAAAATCAAGATACAGATTTTTGCACAGTTTGCAAAGACTTGACAGCTTAGGATAGTTAGCCTGCTCTGGCTAACACAAGAAGGTGGAGGGATCAGAGGGACAAAATAATATAAATGCTTCCCCTCCAGCCTGGTTTCTATCGGTCTGGATAGTTGATTCCACAACCAACACTCAGATCTAAGCTCTGCAGTCCTGTCACATTCACTCGTGAATTGTGGTGGATAAACAATAGAAGGAGGATGCTCCACAAATATCCCCCATACTCAGTAATTACGGAGCCCAACTCATCAGTGCAAAAGACAAGGTAGCCTGCCTCAATGACTACCGACCGGTGGCCCTGACGTCTGTTATCATGAAATACGTCGAGCGGCTAGTCATGAGACGGATCAATGCCAGCCTCCCAGACGGTCTCAATCCACTGCAGTTTGCCTATCACCGTAACTGGTCCACAGCAGATGCTATCTCCCTGGCTCTACAATCAACACTCGAACACCTCGAGAACAAGGACACCAACGTAAGACTGCTGTTCATAGACTACACCTCCCGCTGCCTCAGGAAGGCAGACAGCATTATCAGAGACCACTCCCATCCAGGCTATTGGCTTCTTCCAGACCCTTCCATCAGGCAGAAGGTAAAGAAGTCTGAAGACCTGCACATCCAGACATAGGAATAGCTTCTTTCCCACAGCTACAAGACTCCTCAATGACTCCTCCTCGGACTGATCTGTTCCCTGTAAGAACACCATTCACGACGTCCTATGCTGCTCTTGCTCATGTATTTGATTTGTTTGGCCCCTTGTTCCACACTGTAACCAATCACTGTTTGTCAATGTAACATTTGTCAATATACTCTGTTGAATATTCTTTTTGTCTGCTATGTATGTACTGTGTACGTTCCCTTGGCTGCAGAAAAATACTTTTCACTGATTCACTCCACGTGATATCAAGAAACAGCTGAAGGCCCTGGATACTGCAAAGGATATGGACCCTGACAATATTTAGGCAGTGGTAATGAGACCTGTACTCCAGAACTTGCCATACCCTTTACCAAGCTGTTCCAGTACAACTAAAACATTGGCATTTATCTGGCAGTGTGGAAAATTGCCCAGGTGTGTCCTAGTCCCAAAAAGAAGGACAAATCCAAACCGACCAATTATCACCCCATCAATCTACTATTGATCACCAGTGAAGTGCTATCAAGCAGCACTTACTCCGCAATAACTTACTCACTAACATTCAGGTTGGGTTCTTCCAAGGTCATTTATCTCCTGAGCCCATTACAGCCTTAGTCCAAACATGGACAAAAGCCCTGAACTTAAGAGGTGATTGCCCTTGACATCAAGACTGTATTTGACCATTCCTAGCAATTAACTTAGTTAAATTGAAGTCAATGGGGATCAGGGTGACATCTCTCCACTGTTTGGGATCATACCTAGCATAAAATAATATGGTTGTGGTCATTAGAGGTTAATTATCTCAGCTCCAAGACGTCACTGCAGGAGTTCCTCAGGGTAGCGTCTTAGGCCTAACCATTTTCAACTATTTCTTCAATGAGCTTCCATCCAGCATAACATCAGGTGTGGGGATGTTTGCTGATGATTGCATACTGTTCAGGCCCATTCACAACTCCTCAGATACTGAAGCAGCCCACGTCCAAATGCAGTAAGACCTGGGCAATATTACGGTTTTTGCAGATAAGTGACAAGTAACATTCATGCCACAAATGTGCAAGGCAATGACCATCTCCAACAAGAGAGAATCTAACAATCACCCCTTGACATTCAATGGCATTACCATCCCCCACTTTCAACTTAGGAGTTACAATTGACCAGAAACTGAACAGGACTAGCCATATAAATAAGATGCCTACAAGAGCAGATCAAAGGCTGGGAATTCTGCAGTAAGTAACTCACATTGCGACTCCCAAATGCCTGTCCAACATCTATAAGGCATTCGGAGTGTGATGAAATATTCTCCACTTGCCTGGTTGAGTGCAACTCCAATAATACTCAAGAAACTTAACACCACTGTAGCCATCCGGGATGGCCACTTCCAACTAGGTACCGAGAAACTCGCAAAGCCTAGCGGGTAAAGTGGACAAGCCAAGACTCAGGCAGGCTCAGAGCCTGAAATGCATATTCGTAAGCCAGAAGTCCAGACGGTATCAAAACTCCGTCCAATTAACATTGTAATGGGGCCTATTAGCATTTGAAGGCCCATCTTCACCAAAACAAAGGACTGGTACTCAAGTAACCTGGACAGCCCAGACATTTCGGCGCCACTCCCTGTTCAAGGGAAACGCAAACAACAGGGTCAATGACCGCTTGTGACACGCCCAGCCATCCAGATCCCCGCCCACTTATTGGCTAAGGAATCGAACGGAGTGATCAGGGATCACCCAATTAGTAAGGCCCAAATCAAATGACCGCCCAAAAGAGCGCGAAAACCCCCCGAGTATAAGAAGAAGAGTTCGTCATATGTTCGCTCTCTCTTGGTCTTGGTGTTGGTCACGGACATCGCCAAGTGCAGCAACACCAGAAGCAAGTCCAAGTTCAACGCTCGCTACCAGACAGATTAGCCCAGCTGAGCAGCAGTTATTCTTTCGAACCCGATAGACCCAGAAGCGAACAGCGGCCACTGTTTTCTGTCCTAAGCCGGGTGCCCAAAATTAAGTACAGGTTGTCTTTGTCGATAGGTGTAGTTAACTAGTAGTGTTTATATTGCATGACTAATTGTGTGTAAATAAAGTACCCTTGACCTTGAACTAACTGATTGGTGTTTGGCTCTTTGATTGTTAGCCGGTTGAAACTTGTGGTGGTATCACTTGATACCTGGCGACTCTAAGCATTAAGACATAGATAACACAGAAAGAAGGGTAAACTCACTGATTGCCATAATTGGAACAGAGCCACAGAAAAGACAAAGTAAAAGAAACGAGCAACCGTTATTAACAATATCTGATGGGACTCGACCCAGAAGTGACCGTGTCACTTCGAGAGAACCCACAAAAGCATTTGAATTAGAGTCCAAATGGGCAAAATAAAAGAAACTACAAGCGAAACCAGTATCGATCAAATGTCCAGAATTCGGAAGTGTGTAATTTGCATGCGTACTCACAAAGGGATACAAGGTAAACTCGATAGATTTTGTTGCGGAAACTTTCGGGAGTTGCGTAAACCGGAAAATAGCTTGAGCCATACCCGTGTTTGCACCACCGCTTTATTCCCCCTTGTCCCAAATTCCCGGGAGTCAGAAGTAATTGTAGGGATGGCCCTGAAGGCAATGGAATGCCTTATGCATCCACAAGAGCCTGAGGTCGCAGCGACCAATAGAACAGAACAGTGTCCCGGATGGGAAGAAGAGATTAGGAAATACCTAAAGGGGAAAGGATGGCCCCTATGTTCTGAGTTTTGCGCGAATGAAGAGACAGGTCCTGGCAGCATAGGACAGACTTGGTGGGACAGCCTGACCGAGATCCATAAGAAGAGTTTGACTGAGGTTCGTAAGCCGATGGCAATCGTGTCATGTCTGACACAATTGCGAGGCACAGACGAGGTTGTGAGGATGCTCCGCAAGCAGCTTGAGGAGAAAGCGAGAAGTAGAGAGGGAGATATCAGTGAAAGCGAGAGATTAAATGTGCAGCTCCGGGAGAAGTTAGCGGCGAAGGACAAGGAAATGGATGATGTCAAGAGGGCACATCAATCCTGTCTCGCCCACATTAGCACCTTCCAAATCCAGTACGATAAGGCCTACCAGGACACACAACATGCTGTAATGGTAAGAGAAGAGACAGAGAATCAGGTACAGCAGTTAAAGAAACAGTGCGATGATCTAAAAGCAGCCCTCTGAGCACTCCACAGTTCCACCACGGAACAGAGGCAGAGTTCGATGGATCATGCCAAATGCAGACAGCAAATTGTAAGGTTGCAATCCCTGCAATCAGTTCAAAATGGGTTTAGAGACACCTTTGCCCACAACTAGACCATGAAGACGGCCCCGATTGGCAGGAACTCAGTGAAACGGCCCAACGGTATGTAAGCAAGACCGAGAATCAAAATAGAGCCCCCCAGGCCCCGAAAAGAAAAGCGCCCACACCATCGACTGCACAGGCAGCACCCAACCCAATGAACCCCATTACCACACAGTGCAGGGTTACCACGGAAGACCAACCCGATTTTGTGTACACCACCCCATTATCGATCATCCAGTTATGAGATGCCCGCGAGAAGATAGACACTTTCCACCCCACATCGGACCCACATCACTTTTTCGAGTTAGGTAAACAACAAACCTTCATGCATGGTTTAGACGAGCTGGAGCAAGTAAAGCTCATAATTATGTGCTTAGACCCCTCAGTTAGTTTAGCCCTTCCTGACCCACAAAATGTAAGAGGAGGTAGCCTCCAAGAAATGAAAACGGCCATTTTAGACGCCACAGGATGTAATAGAGGAGATCGGTAGGCGGTCTCAACCGGTGCAGGCAGAAAAAGGGAGAGCATCCAACAGCATTTGCTGGATGCCTTTGGATCCATTTTACTGCTTTATTTGGTGAGTTAGCCCGCGTCCATTTATCAGCAAACAATACGGCCAAATGGACCCGTACGTTAGTATCCCATGCCACAGAGCCAGTTACGACCCCTCAGACCCAGCACATAATGAAGTGTGGGTTCTGAAACGATTGTCCAGAACTTGGGAACAGTCTGTACAGAAAAAGACAGAGCATGAGAGAGTAGACGCCACAGTGAATCCAGTAAGGGCACACCAAGACCACGCATGGGTAAATGAAGGCAGAGGTACAGCGCCGTACCCCAAGACACAGGAATGCTATAATTCTGGACAGAAAGGACATTACACCCGAGAATGTCAAGCCCCCCCCCGAAGCAGCAAAGGAATCAGCACCCAAACGCACCCCCCAGAAACAATACCAGACCCATCCACAGCGTTGCACCTGACCAGATAATTCGGCCATGAATGGCACTGACTGAAGGTGTTCGGGCTCCCCAACTAGGGTCTGCGATACCCTTTGGTATAAGTCCGGAAGACAGGTCATTGCAGGCACAGTCCGGGGACACCCCATAGAGTTCCTTTGGGACACAGGAGGGTGCCGAACCACGTTAAACTCCTCCACCATGTACCAGAAAGAGATATGGCCCACTATGGATACCATTACCCTTCGTGGCTTTACAGGTTACCTCCAGCAGGGACACATCACAGCCCCTGTGGATGTACAGCGCGGTAATATTAGGACAAAACACTTGATTGTTTTAGTAGATTTACCCCAGGCAGCAGACCACATCCTAGGCATCGATTTCATGAGTGCGCACAACCTTTCATTCGACCCAGTCAACCGATGCATATGGAAAATAGCTAGAGCAGCGCGAGCCCCCGTTACGCTCACAGTAGGAGATTATGTCCTTGGAATCAGCTCAGTAGGAGAGTACTGGTTTGATCCGCAAACCATTACCACAGACAAAGTGATTAGCGAGGTCTTGAAAAGACATAAGGCAGCATTTGCCCGGCACAAGCAAGACTGTGGAAAATCCCAGGAGTAGTAAACATTACAGGTCCCGATCCAAAGCCCCAGAAACAGTACGGCTTCCCCCAGCAAGCCGAGGGAGAGATAGCCAAGGTAATTCAAAGTTTATTGAATCAAGGCGTGATTCGTCCCGTTGCATCGACAAATAATGCCCCGATTTGGCCAGTAAGAAAACCCGATGGACCATGGCGACTGACCATCGATTACAGAGAATTGAACGAAGTGACTCCCTTGGCAGCCCCCACCATTGCCACGAGACCCGAGACCATGTTGAGACAGGGACTCCAGTCGAAATTTTTTATGGTGTTAGACATCAGTTATGGCTTTTGGTCTATACCACTGGACAAAGCATGCCAGTATAAATTTGCGTTCTCCTTCCAGGGACAGCAGTACATGTGGACGTGCCTTCCACAAGGCTTCCACAACTCCCCCTCCATTTTTCACAGACAATTGGCAAATGGATTATCTAAATTTTCCCGGCCTGAATGCTTTGTTCAGTATGTGGACGACTTGCTCCTACAGATTGTCACCAAGGAACAGCACATCTCGCTTCTTTCTGAATTATTAGAACTGCTCACAACGATTGGATGCAGAATTAACCCCAAGAAAGCCCAAATCCTTCAGGAAAACGTCACATATTTAGGTACGGTCATCACGCATGGGAAGCGTGAAATAGAACTCAAACGCATTGATTCCATTGTAAATTTGCCCTTGCCACAAAACGTTACAGCACTCCGGTCATTTTTAGGACTGGTTGGATATTGTAGGAATCATATAGACGGATTCGCCACAAAAGCAGCCCCACTTTCCGAGCTCCTTAAGAAACAGGCCCCATGGAAATGGCTTGCACAGCACACGGATGCCGTGGATGCATTGAAACACACCCTGAGCACAGCCCCCGCTTTACAAGCCCCATATCCACACTCCCCATACGGGATAGAGGTAGCGACCGCAGACCGAACCCTTTCGGCCGTACTCCTGCAGGAAAGGCATGATCGTCTTGGACCCGTAGCCTATGCCTCATGAGTCTTAGATCCGGTGGAACAGGGATTTTCAGCCTGCGAGAGGCACCTGTTAGCAGTTTTCTAGGCGGTACAGTATTTCTCGTACATAACCGGACTCAACCCAGTAACCATTTTGACCGAGCACACCCCAACACAGCTTTTATTGGATGGCAGACTAAAGGACGGCACAGTAAGCAAAATTCGAGCAGTGCGATGGACCCTACTCCTACAGGGACGCGACATCACTGTAAAACGGACAATAACTCACACGTTTCTGGCTGATAATTTGCATTATGCAGGAACCCCACATGAGTGCGAGATCATAGCCCCGAAGCACAGCACAGGCCCCTTTGTTTTCAAGTCGGTACGAAGAAAGACAGGTATCGGACCACAGCCCACAGACTTTACGTAGATGCCTCATCCACAGTCCTTGAGGGAAAAAGGATAACAGGCTGTGGTATTTATGTAGAGGACGTGCTTTAGAAGAGATAGCTTTAATGTTGCCTGGACACTTAGGTTCGCAGGCAGCCGAGTTGGCAGCCATTGCTTACATTGTCCAGCACCCCGATTCGTTCCCGACCCCTGCAGACATATATTCGTACAGTTTATACATCTGCAACAGCCTAACAGAATTCCTACACCTGTGGGAATAGAGAGGATTTATTTCCGCTGACAGAAAACCTCCGCCCTCAGCCCTGCTGCTCAAACATATCCTTCAGACAGCTAAAGGCAGGAAATATGTCATCGTCAAAGTAAGATGTCACCATCGTTCCGCCCCGCCCTGTAATGTGAAAGCTGACGCCCTAGCGAAGGCAAGCTCATGACATGGCCACTTTTGGCAACCCCCCCGAGAGTGCCTCGGTACACGCAGTTCAGGTCTCACAGACCAACATCCAAGACCTCGCCCAGGCACAAAAGGAAGACGAGACATTAAAAGAAATTTTAAAAGGAAACTTCCCAGCTCCCTACGAAAAGTTTAGGAATTATTTGACGGTCCATGAGGGAATCGTTTTAAAAGATGGAATTAATGTAGTTCCCACCCAGGACAGGAATGAGATAGTTTGCAAGTTCCATGATGGACATGGACACCAAGGGATTGAATCCACCCTTGCCCACCTCAGACCCCTCTGCTGGTGGCCTGATTTGAAAACCGACGTGTCCCATTACGTTGAAAACTGTTTAATTTGTGCTCAAAACAACCCCGATAGGTATGCGAGAAAAGCCCAGCTACGCCACACCTGCCCTGTAAATGGCCCGTGGACAAACCTTCAATTGGATTATATTGGTCCCCTCCCCCCTGTAGAAATGGATACAAGTATGTGTTAGTGGTGATAGACACATTTAGGAAATGGGTCGAAGCGTTCCCATTGAGAACAAACACAGCCAAGTCCACGGCGAAGATCTTAACAGCAAATTTTTACGAGATGGGGACCCCCATAGTATTGAGTCGGACCAACGTTCCCACTTTACGGAAAGGGTCATGAAAAATGTGATGACGATATTTGGTATTAGGCAAAAAGTTCCACATTGCCTATCACCCGCAGTCCAGCGGCATTGTGGAGTGCATGAATCGGACACTAAAGGTCACCCTTAGAAAAATGGTGCAGCAGCACAACACAACATGGGACACAGTGCTCCCATTCGCACTGATGTTTATTAGGAACACAGTGTTGAGCTCAACAGGATATACCCCCCATACCCTCATGACCGGGTGACCCATGAAGGGTACCGAATACTTATTCGGACTTGATTTGGCCAGCCCCGCAGTCACCGCCCTGACCCATGAGAAAGCAGTCCAGCACATGGTAGAGAATATTAAGGCAGCACAGCTCGCTGCAGCTGTTCGACTAGGCGCTAAACGAAAGCAGAGTAAGGCCTGCTTTAATAAGACAGTACACCCAACAGAGTATACTGTCGGTCAGCAAGTAATGATCACCTTATACAACCCCAGCTCATTCCTCTCCCCTAAATTCGCAGGACCCTATTCAATCTCAGACAAAGTAAGCCCCTCAGTTTATAAAATCACGTATCCGAACGGAAAATCAGGATGGTTCCATGTAAATCAGCTTAAGGTCTATGGAACGCAGTGCAGCCACTCGCACCACCTCTCATTGGCAATGGCAGACAATGAGGACCCGCCCATTGACAACCCAATTTCCCCCTCCCCCAGCAGCAGCAGAACGTCCACAGACACGACCTTGACCATGCCCCCAGAATCAAATTTCACCCTGACACTTGTTTCGGCTGCTAGCGACAGCAACAGCACAACTGAAGCCCCTGAGAGACCCGAACAAAGCTCCCACGAACCAGGCCCCAGTCACTGCAGGCCCAGAGACCCCCACCACGATACGCTCAGCCCCTTTGAAACAATTGATTTGCCCACACCGGAACATGACCCGCCACCCAATGATAGCGACAGCCCCCTTGCAACCTCCCTACGGAACATGAAGCACTGGCACCGTGACAATTTCTGTCGTCTGACTAGGAATGATGAAATGGACCCCACATCGGCACACGCCGCATTAGCACGCAAACTCCATGAACTAGTTTGGCACCCGGGAGATGGCGACAACCCTGTGTCTGACTCCCACCAATGGTAACCCCTTTGCAAATCTTTTTGGAATGGAACCTTGAGGTGTCCAGATGATGAGAGTCAGGAACCGATTGACATTTATGGTGTCCTGTACTCTGATGGAACCTGCCCGCTTTTATGTTTAGTTTGTGTGTAAATGTTGTTCATTCTCTTTTGTACGATTTTGTGTGTTGTCCTCACGGACGCTTTCTTGATGCAGTGATAATTACTCTTCTGATGCCACATGGCAGTTAGTGAAACAAGTTTGTCTGGAGCCCATATAGTTACAAATTCTTACCGCTTTTGGAAGGTCACTCAGGCAGTGGAGCAACAGCACTGATCACCGCCCTCCCCGGGGATCCCACCCATTCTTGCCCTGCTGCGAATCATACGCACCACCCCATTCGGATAATTGTTTTTGAAACTCTTTTCCTGTTCTTTTTCTTCCCTGTGGTTTAAAGAATGCGTTTTGCTACAACATTTGCCCTTTCCGGCAACCCTTCGGTTGCTATCCCCCACATACTATTTACATGTCAGAAACACTTGGTTAGAAAAACATGTTCGCAGAGGACGGAGAAATTGTCCGCCCACTTAGCCCATCGACCACAGGCTACGAGAGTGCTCGCACTGTGAGACAGAATTTTTTCTGATGTCTTGTCTCCGCAAATGGTTGTTTTTAAAAAAAATTTAAAATGAGGGAGTCACATATGGTGACGATTCTAATGGGGCATTGATGTTAAGGAGAGACAGACAGACATACGAGATGTTAAACAACACGAGCATAACAGATACTATGCTTGTTCCCCGAGGAAGATACAAAAATACTCGAAGGCGAAGGAAAACCTGAACAAAATGAAGAATACCCTGATGATCGGCATCAGGATCGTCGCTGAAACAGGACAGTTGCGCGTTACCCACCTCTACCCCCCTCACCACAAAGGCCCTGAACACAACTATACAACACAACACCCCCAGCCCGGACATTACACCACACATACACGCAGCCACCAATACTCCCACATGGTGTGAGAATCTCGTTAAGTGGTATTCACTGTCCTACACAGTGGAAGCCTTACTAGTGATAACCATATTGTACCGTGTCATTCAGCCAATTAGATTGCAGAAATGGAGAAGGAGAGCCTCCCGCCCTCCAGTATTCACATTTAGAGCCCCCTTCCTCGGACTCCAGCAAACCCCATAAACGTTCTGAACCTCTCTCTTTAATAAAATCCGCGGTTTTTGTTTTTGTTAATAAAGTAACTTCTCTGTATGTGAATGTTAGTCATAGGAAGAAATGTGATGTTGCTATCGGATTATTTTTGTATTGTCAGATAAGTTCTTTGATTGATAAATAGCAGCATGAGTGTAGTCTAGTTAGAGACAGTTAGAGGTTCCCCTTTTACTGAATGTTAAATGGCCCCTTGGAAATTTTTAGACATATGTTGTTTAGGGACAATTAGGTAAATGTTTTTGACCCATAGGACAGAGTAGAGTAGAACCTGTCCTTGGTTAAGGTTACCCGGCATTTCAGAGAAAAAGAAGACCCAGTATTGTGATCCTTCACGCTTCGCGTTGAGGATCAAGAGGATGGAGTGTAGCCATCCGGGATGGCCACTTCCAACTAGGTACAGAGAAACTCGCAAAGCCTAGCGGGTACAAAGAACAAAGAACAAAGAACAAAGAAATGTACAGCACAGGAACAGGCCCTTCGGCCCTCCAAGCCCGTGCCGACCATACTGCCCGACTAAACTACAATCCTCTACACTTCCTGGGTCCGTATCCTTCTATTCCCATCCTATTCATATATTTGTCAAGATGCCCCTTAAATGTCACTATCGTCCCTGCTTCCACTACCTCCTCCGGTAGTGAGTTCCAGGCACCCACTACCCTCTGCGTAAAAAACTTGCCTCGTACATCTACTCTAAACCTTGCCCCTCTCACCTTAAACCTATGTCCCCTAGTAATTGACCCCTCTACCCTGGGGAAAAGCCTCTGACTATCCACTCTGTCTATGCCCCTCATAATTTTGTATACCTCTATCAGGTCGCCCCTCAACCTCCTTCGTTCCAGTGAGAACAAACCGAGTTTATTCAATCGCTCCTCATAGCTTATGCCCTCCATACCAGGCAACATTCTGGTAAATCTCTTCTGCACCCTCTCTAAAGCCTCCACATCCTTCTGGTAGTGTGGCGACCAGAATTGAACACTATACTCCAAGTGTGGCCTAACTAAGGTTCTATACAGCTGCAACATGACTTGCCAATTCTTATACTCAATGCCCCGGCCAATGAAGGCAAGCATGCCGTATGCCTTCTTGACTACCTTCTCCACCTGTGTTGCCCCTTTCAATGACCTGTGGACCTGTACTCCTAGATCTCTTTGACTTTCAATACTCTTGAGGGTTCTACCATTCACTGTATATTCCCTACCTGCATTAGCCCTTCCAAAATGCATTACCTCACATTTGTCCGGATTAAACTCCATCTGCCATCTCTCCGCCCAAGTCTCCAGACAATCTAAATCCTGCTGTATCCTCAGACAGTCCTCATCGCTATCCGCAATTCCACCAACCTTTGTGTCGTCTGCAAACTTACTAATCAGACCAGTTACATTTTCCTCCAAATCATTTATATATACTACAAAGAGCAAAGGTCCCAGCACTGATCCCTGTGGAACACCACTGGTCACAGCCCTCCAATTAGAAAAGCATCCCTCCATTGCTACCCTCTGCCTTCTATGGCCTAGCCAGTTCTGTATCCACCTTGCCAGTTCACCCCTGATCCCGTGTGACTTCACCTTTTGTACTAGTCTACCATGAGGGACCTTGTCAAAGGCCTTACTGAAGTCCATATAGACAACATCTACTGCCCTACCTGCATCAATCATCTTAGTGACCTCCTCGAAAAACTCTATGAAGTTAGTGAGACACGACCTCCCCTTCACAAAACCATGCTGCCTCTCACTAATACGTCCATTTGCTTCCAAATGGGAGTAGATCCTGTCTCGAAGAATTCTCTCCAGTAATTTCCCTACCACTGACGTAAGGCTCACCGGCCTGTAGTTCCCGGGATTATCCTTGCTACCCTTCTTAAACAGAGGAACAACATTGGCTATTCTCCAGTCCTCCGGGACATCCCCTGAAGACAGGGTAAAATGGACAAGCCAAGACTCAGGCAGGCTCAGAGCCTGAAATGCATATTCGTAAGCCAGAAGTCCAGACGGTATCGAAACTCCATCCAATTAGCATTGTAATGGGACCGATTAGCATTTGATGGCCCATCTTCACCAAAACAAAGGACTGTTTTGTGAGGGCCACGAAGAATCCAGCACGAGTTTTAAGGATACAAAGTAATAACATTTATTTACAATAACATATATATGCACACTCCTTCCTGCTGGTTCCTAAAATGGCCAGCTTTATTTATACTTGGAGTTTACTAATGGTTTCTCCGCCCCTCTCATTGGGGAAGCTCATACTCCCACAGGATTGTGGGATTGTCATTAGTCCCCAGCCAATGGTAAGTAGGCAGGTTATAACATCCCTCCCCCCCAAAGTCCAAGGAATCCACCGAAGACCCTGGCGAAGGAAGGCGTCGGACTCGTTTTGCCGCAGGCCGGACACCATTTGCACGCGGCGCTGGATCAGGCGAGACGGAGACCGGCGCTTCCGTGATGAACGGCGCAACGGTTGTACATCCACGGCCCGTGGACCCGAGAATTCCCCCTCTGATGCATCCTGTGTCTCCATCTCGGAGTCAGAGTCTGCTGCCTCCGTCATGTCAGCGTCTCTATCTCCATTCGGTTCTGTAACGACCTGCGCAGGCTTCGGGTGAGGCACCAGTGGAAGATTGTGAGGACTACCTTCCCTTGTCTCTGGTCTCTGCGGCTGTAGAAATGAGCTCCGGGGGCGGGGAATCTTTGGAGGGGATAGGCTTCTGGACCGAACGTGGTCTACATGTTTGCGCTGGAGACGACCCTGGGCTTGCACCTGGTAAGATATAGGGCCCGGTTGGCGAAAGATTACACCAGGAACCCACTGGGCAACACCAGAAAAATTCCGAACGAACACTGGGTCACCGGGCGCAAACTGCCGAATCGGCCGATGCCGAGAAAATCCCTGTCCCTGCCATTCTTGTGTGCGGCGTACTTTTGCGCCAATGTCCGGGAAAACCATACTAAGGCGGGTGCGAAGTCTCCGGCCCATTAGGAGTTCTGCGGGAGCTACCCCAGTCACCGCAATGGGGGGGTGGTCCTATACGTAAACAAAAAGCGAGCCAGTCTCGTGTCCATTGATCCGGAAGACTGCTTCTTTAGGCCTCTTTTGAAGGTCTGCACTGTGCGCTCTGCCAACCCATTTGAAGCCGGGTGGTAAGAGGCAGTGCGGATATGGCGTATGCCGTTCATCTTCGTGAACATCGCAAACTCCTCACTCGTGAATGGAGTGCCGTTATCCGTGACCAGCACCTCGGGGAGGCCATGCGTACTAAACGACAAACGCATCTTTTCAATTGTTGTGCAGGACGTTGTCCCCTGCATCTTATGCACCTCTAGCCATTTAGACTGGGTGTCAATTAATAGAAGGAACATGGATCCTTGAAAAGGGCCTGCAAAATCTGCATGCAAGCGTGCCCAAGGCCGCCCTGGCCCTTCCCAGTGATGTAGGGGCACGCCGGCGGAAGCTTCTGATGCTCCTGGCAAATGGAGTAATTTTGGGCCACCTTCTCAATGTCGCTGTCGAGGCCTGGCCACCAGACATAACTTCGGGCCAACATTTTCATTTTGGTCACACCTGGATGCCCATTGTGCAAGTCTGTTAGTATCAGCTCCTGGCCTTTTTCCGGGACTATCACACGCGCCCCCCACAAGAGGATGCCGTCTTCCACGCTGAATTCTGACAGCTTGGAGGAAAATGCCCGCAACTCGCCTGGGAGCTGTCTATGCTGCCCACCATACAGGACTATGTGCCGAACCTTTGACAGGACTGGCTCCGTCTGGGTCCACTCACGGATCTGTGATGCCGTGAAAGGCAAGGTGTCCATAAAATTTAGGGTTGCAACCACCTCACCGGTCGTGGGGGTCGACATGGGGCCGGTCGATAAAGGCAATCGGCTCAGTGCGTCGGCATTTGCTATCTGCGTACCTGGTTTGTGCTCCAGAGAATACTCAGATGCAGCAAGCAACAAAGCCCAGCGCTGGATCTGTGCGGAAGCAATGGGCGGTATTGGCTTATCCTCTCTGAAAAGTCCCAGCAGAGGCTTATGATCAGTCACGATAGTGAAATGGCGGCCATACACGTACTGGTGGAAGCGTTTCACAGCAAAAACCACTGCCAGGCCCTCCTTCTCGATCTGCGCGTACTTTTTCTCCGCTGCAGTCAATGTGCGGGAGGCGAAAGCTATCGGTCGCTCGGCCCCGTTCTCCATCTTGCACCTTCTCTGCGACGGGGTGCAAACCTTCGCGGTCCACCCGGTAACCTAGGTAGACTGCTTCCTTTGCCTGAAATACGCACTTTGTGCGACGTAAACGGACTCCAGCCTCTGAAAGGCGTCTAAGGACAGCCTGCAGATTTTCCAAATGTTCCTGCTCCGACGTCCCTGTAATAAACACGTCATCTAAGTAGACAGCAACACGTGGTAAACCTCTCAAAATGCCCTCCATAAGACGTTGAAAAATTGCGCAGGCAGAGGATACTCCAAAGGGCAACCGTGTATATTCATACAGGTCCCGGTGTGTATTAATCGTTACATATGGTTGGGAGGCAGGGTCTAGCTCCAACTACAGGTAGGTGTGACTCATATCTAATGTTGTGAACGAGAGTCCACCTGCAAGCTTCGCGTAGAGATCCTCTATGCGAGGCATTGGATATCGGTCGAGTTGTGAAGCCGTATTCACTGTACGTTTATAGTCGCCACACAAGCTAACTGTGGCATCTGGCTTCATTACAGGTACAATTGGTGCTGCCCAGTCAGCAAAGCGGACGGGCCTGACAATACCCAAACTCTCCAAATGAGTGAGCTCTCCTTCTACCTTCTCGAGCAAGGCGTAAGGCACCGGGCACACCCGGAAATAGCGCGGCGTGGCTCCTGGTTCGACTTGGATATGGGCTACGGCCCCTTTTATTTTCCCCAAACCAGGCTGGAATACATCTGGGTATCGTCCTAGCACCTCAGTCAACCCTTCAGAAACTGTTTGGAGGATGTGCTGCCATTGCAACCGCAAATGGCGCAACCAGTCCCAACCCAACTGGCTGGGCCCATGGCCGCGCACCACGATAAGTGGGAAACGCCCCTCCTGGCATCCATAAACAACAGGGGTCATTGTAGTTCTTGCAATGTCCAGTGGTTCCCCCGTGTAGGTGGCCAACCTGGCCTGTGAGTCGGTTAATGTAAGGGCCTGTATACCCTGTTTGATGCGGTCAAATGTCCTCTGGGCGATCACGGAGACCGTGGCGCCAGTGTCCAACTCCATCTCAAGCGGGTGGCCATTGACCCGTACTGTCACCTTATGGGGGCCACACGGGGAGCTGCCACACAATGCAACTGCAGGCAGTCGTCCTCCGTCTCCACGTCCTCAGGAGTAGTCGTACAGCAGGTTCATCCACATGGAAGATACGGCCCCTGGGCTGGTCCCAGTTACGGCCCCATGGCTGGTCCCAGTTTCGGTCAGAACGATGGCGCCTCTGGCGCCCCCAGGACCGCCGTCCGCGACGGGGTCGGCGCCTACAAGTCTGACACGGACATGGCTCCTCATCCATTGGTTCTGGAGAAGGCTCCCTTCGGGGAGGAATGTCCGACGGCGACTGGCGTCGGTCTGGACGTTGCCTCACCCAAGGTACCGCAGGAGTGCGGGGGGACGTTTTCGGACGGAAGGGGTTGCGCCCCAAGGCATGCACTTCCATTCCCTGTAGCTCCTGCACTCCTCGTTCTGCGCTCTCTCGGGACAATACTATTTGAATGGCCTGTTGAAAAGTCAATGTTGGCTCAGCTCACAACTTTCTCTGGGTGGCCGCATTGTTAATACCGCAAACCAAATGGTCGCGTAACATTTCTGACAAGGTCTCACCATAGTCACAGTACTCCGCAATCCTGCGTAGCCTGGATAGAAAATCGGCAAGGGATTCTCCAGGGGTCCTCTCAGCGCTATTAAACCGGTAACGCTGGACTATCGTGGACGGGGTTGGGTTAAAATGTTGCCCCACTATATTCACAAGTTCATCAAACGTTTTGGTGTCCGGCGCAGCTGGGTACGTAAGGCTTCTAATCACCCCAAACGTATGCGGGCCGCAGGCGGTGAGCAATATGACCACCTGGCGCTCGTTTTCGGTGATATTGTTTGCCCGGAAATAGTAACGCATCCGTTGTGTGTACTGGTTCCAGTTTTACAGCGCAGCATCAAAAACATCCAAACATCCGTACAGAGGCACGGAATAATAGAAAACAACTTCCAACCTGTATCCAACAAAAATCCAGGGAGGTGGCTTCAGCAGTGTAGACAGCTATTCCTTTAACCTTCGTCGCCAGTTTTGTGAGGGACACGAAGAATCCAGCACGAGTTTTAAGGACACAAAGTAATAACATTTATTTGCAATAACATATATATATATATAGATTATATATAACAGCAGCAGCAACTTCCCTTGCTGCACACTTCTTCCTGCTGGTTCCTAAACTGACCAGCTTTATTTATACTTGGAGTTTACTAATAGTTTCTCCGCCCCCCTCATTGGGGAAGCTCATACTCCCACAGGATTTTGGGATTGTCATTAGTCCCCAGCCAATGGTAAGTAGGCAGGTTATAACAGACTGGTACCCAAGCAACCAGGACAGTCCCAGACATTTCGGCGCCACTCTCTGTTCAAGGGAAATGCAAACAACGGGGTCAGTGACCGCTTGGGACATGCCCAACCATCCAGATCCCCGCCCACTTATTGGCTAAGGAATCGAACAGAGTGATCAGGGATCACCCAATTCGTCAGGCCAAAATCGAAGGACTGCCTAAAAGAGCGCGAAAACACCCCGAGTATAAGAAGAGTTAGCTATACGTTCGCTCTCTCTTGGCCTTGGTACCCCGATCACGGCCATCGCCAATTGCAGCAACACCAGAAGCGAGTCCAAGTTCAACGCCCGCTACCAGATGGATGAGCCCCGCTGAGCAGCAGTTACTCCTTCGAACCCGAGAGATCCAGAATTGAACAGCGGCCACTGTTTCCTGACCTAAGCTGGGTGCCCAAAGTTAAGTACAGGTTGTCTTAGTCGATAAGTGTAATTAACTAGTAGTGTTTATGTTGCATGACTAATTGTGTGAAAATAAAGTACCCTTGACCTTGAATTAACTGACTGGTGTTTGGCTCTTTGATCGATAGCCGGCTAAAACTTGTGGTGGTATCACTTGATACCTGGCGACTCTAAGCATTAAGACATAGATAACACAGAAAGAAGGGTAAACTCACTGATTGCCATAATTGGAACAGCCACAGAAAAGACAAGTAAAAGAAACGCGCAACACCACCAAGGAAAAAAGAATGTTCTTGAATGGCTCCTCATACGGGCAGCACGGCAGCCTTGTGGATAGCACAATTGCTTCACAGCTCCAGGGTCCCAGGTTTGATTCCGGCTTGGGTCACTGTCTGTGCGGAGCCTGCACATCCTCCCCGTGTGTGCGTGGGTTTCCTCCGGGTGCTCCGGTTTCCTCCCACAGTCCAAAGATGTGCGGGTTAGGTGGATTGGCCATGATAAATTGCCCTTAGTGTCCAAAATTGCCCTTAGTGTTGGGTGGGGTTACTGGGTTATGGGGATAGGGCGGAGGTGTTGACCTTGGGTAGGGTGCTCTTTCCAAGAGCCGGTGCAGACTCGATGGGCCGAATGGCCTCCTTCTGCACTGTAAATTCTATGATAATCCACGACCTTAAAACATTCACTCCCTCCACCACCAAAGCACCGTGCAGCAGTGTGCACCATCTACAAAATGCAAGGCAGCAGATCACCGAGGTTCCTTCGACAGCACCTTCCAAACTCACAACCACTTCCGGTGAAAAGGACAAGGGCATCAAAAGCATGGGAATACCAGCAGCTAAATGTTCTCCTCCAAATCACTCACCACCCTGACTTTGAAATATATCACCGTTCCTTCACTGTCGCTGGATCAAAAACCTGGAACTCCCTTCCTAACGGCACGGTGGGTGTACCTACACCACATGGACTGCAGTGATTCTAGCTCACCACCCCCTTCTCAAGGGTAATAAATTCTGTCTCCCAGCGAAGCCTGCGTTCCATGAACGGGTGAAAAATTTAAAATTAAATCTGTGAAAAAACAGTTTTAAAAATCTTTCATTTTTTGACACATTGTTCAGCTTATTGGACAGATAAAACCTCAATGCAGATGTGTGGCTGAAACATATTCAAAATATATCAAGGCTCCCTGATTCTTATTGATTTCCTATAAAGTCGGACATTTCCAATCAGTATGTTCTTTTCGTCTCTTAATACATTTGACCATCAGAGATTCACATTGATTTCCCCTAACAGCCCACTCCCCATCAAACTTCTTAATAAATCCCTGGTATGGGAAATGGAGCAGGAAGTACACCTTGGTGTTGTTTTCACAGCTTTTAACTATTTTTAAACCAGTGATATAAATTCACTTATTTTGTGTTTTAACATGGAGATTAGGCATTAAATATTCTTTCAGCTCACGAGGCGGTGGGATTGCCAATTGTCTAGTAATCCAGAGGCCTAGGGTAATGCTATGGGGACCTGGGTTGGTGACATTTGAATTCAATAAACACCTGGAATTAAATGTCTAATGACCATTGTTGTAAGATGTCTGCCTAATCTGGTCTACATTGGCGATATGAAATAAATACTGGCCCAGCCAGTGATGCCCACATGCAATGAATAAAAAAAGAACAAAAGTAGGTGCTCACCAAGCACCTTTGATTCAGAAAATCGTGGTGACAGATCTTAGACGTTACCAAAGGTGTGCTCAAAGGGGATCTTAAAAGAAGGGGAGGGAGTTCCAGACTATAGTCATGGCCACCAATGGTGGGACAAAGCAACGTGGATGCACAAGAGACCAGATAGGAACATAAGAAATAGGACCAAATGGTCCATGAACCAGGAAGAACCCACTCTAAGCTTTAATTCACTCAGTGCCCAAATATCTGCCAATCTGTTTTGCATTTGCCCAGAGTTCTCTGGGGGTGGTGAATGCCAAGCAATTACAACTCATTGGATGAAGAACTATATCCTTATCTCAGACTTTATTCTAGATCCCACAGTCAAGGGAAACATTTTATCAGCATCTATTCTGTTAAATACCTGAGAATTAAGATTTATTTCAATCAGATCACCTGTCATTCCTCTAAATTCCAGGGAATATATGCCTAGCCTACTCAATCTCCTCGCATAACTGAAAGTCCCTTGTGGCTGAAACCATGCTAGTGAACATCTCCACCCTTGCTAAGGCTGCGACAGTCCTCTCGCTGGGCGGGGGGTGGGGGGGGGGAGAAATATAATTTGCTTGCTTTTCTACGCTGCACCTCTATTTATAAAACCGAGGATCCTATTTAGCTGTCTTCACAACTTGTCCTGCTACTACTCAGAAATGTGTGAATGTACGTCCCCAGGTTTCTGTGTTCCAGCACTGGATTTAAAACTGGACCATTTAGCTTATATTTCCAGCCTCATTAATTCCCACCAAAATGAATTGCTTGCCGGCATTAAATTTCATCCACCCTTGTGCAAACGTAGAAGTTATGCTTCATAAAACCAAGTCAAGGTTAGTGATGTGATTAAAAGTAACATTGGTCCGGATACTGACCTCTGCGGAACATCACTGTGTATCACCCTCCAGGTTTGCCTGGAGAAGTATTTTCAAAATCTGTTGAAACAATGGGAACTCAATAAATGAAGACCTGAGGAAAAGAAAAAACGGCAAATAGAGAAGCTTTTTATGAATGGTCTATACTCAAGTCATTAAATTGTTTCTTCTTTTTATAGGTGATGAAAGAAATGATGCATAGTTCTTACATTTTCTGCCTTTGTCACAAATGCCACTGCGTTGTTACCCGGGCGATCAATAGTAAAACACCATTTGGTTCCAGAAAGTGTTCAAACCTTGTCCAGATTGTGCAAGGAAATTCAAAGTGAACCTTTGTTGGTTAGCAAGGAAAGTATTTGCTTTTATAGAGCAGCTAAGTCAAAGCATCGCAAAGTATGTTGCAGCCAATGTGCATTTTTTAAAAAGGCAATTGCTGAAGAAAACTGTTATATTATCACGATTGATAATATGTTGTACTTTTTGTCTTTTCTTCCAGAGTTACCCGATGTAGTGTTGACAAAGAATATACCGATCAAAAGATTGAAATAAAACTAATTTATTATTACACTACCGATTAAATGAAGCTCAAACACTCTGAGCTACAGATGATAATAAATGACATTGAATCTGTCTTACAGTACTCAATATTCTATCTAGTAACTAATCACACTGTGATCTAACCTCGTGCTATCTCTAATTAACATTCACTCTGCTCTAAGCTTCTTTTTGTGCTTTTTACCATGCTTCACCCAGAATTCCCTGAGAGGTTAACTTAAATACAGAGAAGTAGTAATGCCCCTAGTGTTTGAATTACACAGTGATGTAATTTTTAACCCTTCACTAACCTGACTATGTACATATCATTACAAAAACAAGGAATCCAATTTAAGCCAAGCAAGTTCCCTTGAAAAACGATGCAAGAATGACCATATATAATAATAATCTTTATTAGTGTCACAAATAGGCTTACATTAATACTGCAATGAAGTTACTGTGAAAAGCCCCTAGTCGCCACACTCCAGCGCATGTTTGGGTACACAGAGGGAGAATTCAGAATGTACAATTCACCTAACAGCACGTCTTTCGGGACTTGTAGAGGAAACCGAAGCACCCGGAGGAAACCCATGCAGACACAGGGAGAACGTGTAGACTCCTCACAGACAGTGACCCAAGGCGGGAATTAAACCTGGGGCCCTGATGGTGTGAAGCAACAGTACCAACCATCGTGCTACTGTGCCGCCCCATTGCTTTAGTTTTGTTGATTGTGGGATAAATTGTGTCTAGGAGACTGGGAGCACTGCCCTACCCATTTTCAAAATGGTGATATGCAATCTTACATGTTCACCTATGAGGGCAGACAGGGCAAAGCATTCCCTCAGTACTGTACCGAGTTTTCAATTTAGATTATGTCGCCAAATCTCCGAAATTGGGCTTAACCCATACTTGCGACTCAGTTGTGAGAATGCCACCATGGAATGTGGGTGGCGCTGGAAAGGTCTGCATTTATTGCCCATTCCTAAATCCCTTGAGAAGGTCAGGATGGTGAGTAGCTTGCAGGGTATTGTTGTCAATGAGCAGTCCCGAAACGGTGAGTCAAAAGTAGTTTATTTCCTACTCACGGCTAGGAATTACAGCAACTGAACAAAGGTACAAGACCCAGATGAGACTATCCTGAGATGTCGCCTCCTTCCCGAGCCACCTTTTATCTCAAGGAATTAACAAGCCCCCTGTTGGGCCACCACCCCTCAGTGGGGAAGCTCGTACTCAATGAGCCCCACAGGAGATCAATTGGGTCACCCCCATGGGTCTCGTGGGGTTGATAACAGATGGGAACTGACAGGTGAAAGTAGTCCCATGTGTTTGCTGTCCCAGTCTTTCTCGAAGCTAATGGCCGTGAGTTGGAAGGTGCTGTCTATGGAGCCCTGCTGAGTTGGTGCAGTGCATCTTGTAGATGTTGCACACTGCGACCACTGTGCATCGGTGGTGGAAGGAGTGACTGTTTGTGGAAGGGGTGCCAATCAAGCCGGCTGCTTTGTCCTGGATGGTGTCAAATGTCTTGAGTGTTGTTGGAGCTGCACTTGTTTGTGCAAGTGGGCAGTATTCCATCACATTCCTGACTTGTGCCCTGTAGATGGTGCACTGGCTTTAGGGAGTCAGAAGATAAGTTACTCATGACAGGAACCCAAGCTTCTGACCTGCAATCACACTCACCTCACCTTTGGAGTTCAACTAGTTTATCCATGTTTGAACCAAGGCTGGAATAAGACCAGGAGCTGAGTGATGCAAACTAAGTGTCAGTCAGCAGATTATTGCTGAGTCAGCACCACTTGGTAGCACAGTTGATGACCCCTTCCATTATATTATTGATATTCGAGAGTAGACGGAAGGGGCAGAAATTGTTGAGATGTATTGTCCTGCTTTATGTAGACAGGACATACTCGGGTAATTTTCCACGTTGCCAGGGAGATGGTAATATTGTTGCTGCACTCAAACAGTTGGCTAGGAGTGAGGCAAGTTCTGGAGCTCAAGTCTTCAGTACAATTTCTGAAATACTGCAGGGTACATCCCCTTTGCCATATCCAATGCATTTGGCTATTCCTTGATATGATGTGGAGTGAATTGAATTGGCTGAAGACGGGACACCTGAAGGAGGTTGACATGATCCCACTTGGCATTTCTGGCTGAAGATTGTTGCACATGCTTCAGCTTATCTTTTGCACTGACTTGCTAGGCACCCACAGCATTGAGGATGGGGAAATGGATGGGGAAATTTTGTGAAGCCTCCTCCTCCAGTGAGATGTTTAATTGTTCAACACCATTCCATTCCGATGTGGCAGGGACTGCAGAGCTTAGATCCAATCTGTTGATTGCAGAATTGCTTAGACTCAGGAATTGGAGGCATGTTCTTGAAACTCATGGATTATACCAATTTGGAATTGAAATCTGGATTGCAAGGTAACCTCAGTAATGGTGAAAATGAAACTATAATTGACTGTTATAAACTCATTCGCCATGCTGACTTGGGAATATATCGCTGTTCTTCACTGTCACTGGGCAAGATACTGGAACTTCCTTCCTAACAGCACTGTGGATGTTCCTATACCACAGGGACTGCAGTGGTTCAAGAAGGCAGCTCACCACCACCTTCTCAATTCGGGATAAATGCCAGCCTAGCCAGCAACACCCACATCCCATGAAAGAATTATTAAAAACACATCTGGTCTACTATTGTTCTTCAGGGAAGAGAATCTGATTTGTAACCCAGACCGGACAATATGTAACTTTCGACTCACACCAATGTGGCTCACCCTTAATTGCTCTGTGAAAAACCCTAGCAATTGTATTAAACCATAATCTGGAACTTCATGGCATGGCACATCCCTCATTCATTTATTAGCAAGCCAAGGGATCACCTTGGTTCAACAAAGAAAACAGGAGGGCATGCCAGGAGCGACAGCAGACAGACATAAAAATTAGGTGCCAACTTGTTAAAGCCACAACACTGGACTACTTGCATGTCAAGTAGCTCATGCTACTCAGTTGGTTGGACAGCTGGTTCATGATGTAGAGCTTGGTCAACAGTGCGGGTTCAACCCCCATACCGGCTGAAGTCATTCATGAAGGCCCACCTTCTCAACCTTGCCCCTTGCCTGAGGTGTGGTGATGCTCAGGTTAAATCTCCACCAGTCAGCTCTCCCCATCAAAGGTAAAAGCAGCCTATGGTTATCTGGGACTGAAGCAACTGTACTTTACTTCCTTTTACACAACAATAACCCACTTATTGATGATTTGTTTGGCTTCCATCGGGGCCACTCAGGTCATGACTTAATTATAACCTAACATGGACAAAAATGTTGAACACGAGAGGTGGGCACAGTAAGAAGTCTTACAACACCAGGTTAAAGTCCAACAGGTTTGATTCAAATCACTAGCTTTCAGAGCACTGCTCCATCCTCAGGTGAAGGAAGGAGCAGTGCTCCGATAGCTAGTGATTTGAAACATTCACCTGATTTGTTATGGGCCAAGGTTTAGAGAACCCCAAAGTGCATCATGGAGTTCACCTGACCCACAACTTTTAATAGATTGTGGTATGGGGAGCACACGGCCCACTATACAGGTGTGGTACAGCAGAAATGGAAAAGTATTTTTCAAAGCAAAACAATGTTTATTCTATGAACTCAAGTTAACCTTTTTTAAAACATACAGTGAATATCTTAGCAACCATCAATTCAAATACAACCCCCAAAGAATACAACACTATGGAATTCTTACTTTCCTTTTAACATCCATAAGACTTAAAAACGCCTTTTAACAGAAAGACGTCAGGCTTAACTTCACTACTGAGAACAGTTACCACATTGAAATCAGCAAATGGACACACATAAGCTGGCAGAGATTCACACACATCCTGCTGTGATTGCAGCTTCTCCAAAATTAAAATGAAACCAAACCCACCCTGCAGCAAAAAGCCTAAAGCGAAAGTAAAAAGTTGACAGACTGCCCAGCTCCACCCACTCTCTGACATCACTGCAGTAATAAACACCCATTTCTTAAAGGTACTCTCACTACAGATAGAACATAGAACATAGAACATAGAACAATACAGCGCAGTACAGGCCCTTCGGCCCACGATGTTGCACCGAAACAAAAACCATCTAACCTACACTATGATATTTATATACACACCCATTTGTAAACACCCATTTGTTAAAGGTGCTCTCACATGACACATTCCCTCAAGAAAAAAAAATAAACCATCAACTTCAAGATGGTTTCATTTTTCACCTTTTCACTATCCTTTAAGAAATGCACACAGTAAATATACTTTTTCATTTCAAAAAACAACACACGCAAACAGATATAATAATATAGCCCATTTTTGTTCTTCTTCCTCCAACTGAAATCCTTCTGTTCATCACATTTGTGACAAAGTATCGACGATCACGTTTTGTCGTCCTGCCACATGTACTATTTTAAAATGAAATGGCTGAAACAATAAACTCCAGCAAAACAGCCTTGCATTGTCATTCCGGAATCGCTCCAAAAACGTCAACATATTATGATCAGTATATACAATGGTGTCAGACGGATTGCTGGTCACATAAATGTGAAAATCTTGCAAAGCCAGCAACCAAACTCAAAGTCTCCTTCTCAATCGTTGAATACTTTTTCTGGTGAGAATTCAATTTCTTTGAAAAATAACCAATAGGCCGCTCTAGCCTTTCATCGTCATCTTGTAGAAGCATCGCCCCTACGCCCACATCACTCGCATCAACCGCCACTTTGAATGGTTTGGTATAATTTGGGATGGCTAACACAGGAGCAGTGGTTAACACAGCCTTCAGGCCGTCAAATGCCTGTTGACACTCCGCTGTTCACTGAAATTTGCTACGCTTCTTTAGCAAGTCCGTCAGTGGAGCAACAACACTGCAAAAATCCGGTGCAAATTTCCGGTAAAATCCACTCATACCAAGAAATCGCATTATTTCCCGTTGTGTTGAGGGTATCGGAAACTCCCCAATAACTTTTGTTTTCACATCCCGTGGGACCATTCGACCCTGTCCGATTGTGTGGACAAGGAAAGTGACTTGGGCTTTTCCAAATTCATTTTTGGCTAGGTTTATCACCAAACCCGCCTCCTGAAGTCGATCGAATAACTCCATCAGATGTTTTAAATGTTCTTTCCATGTCTGGCTGAAAATTACCAGATCGTCGATGTGTACCGCACAACTGGGTAATCCTGAAACAAATTTGCTAGTTAACCGTTGAAATGTGGCTGGGGCGTTTTTCATGTCAAATGACATAACTTTGAATGGGTATATACCACCTGGAGTCACAAAAGCTGAAATCTCCTTCATCCTTCAAGTAAATCCAGTTTGGACATAAAAGATGATTTTCCCACTTTCTCAATGCAATCCTCCAAACGTGGGATAGGATAAGAGTCCGTTCTTGTAACTGCATTGACCTTTCTATAGTCCACACACAACCCGTTGGGTACTGTCTGGTTTAGGTACCATTACTATGGGTGAGCTCCATTAGCTGCAACCCACTTCAATTATGCCATTTTAAAGCATACTCTCAATCTCTTTGTTAACTTGTGCCAATTTTAAAGAGTTAAGTCTATATGGATGTTGTTTGATTGGAACAGCATTTCCCACATCTACATCATGTATAGCCATTTTAGTACTTCCAAATTTATCTCTACAAACTTGCCCCTGTGATATCAATAACTCTTTCAGGTCAGTCCATTTTTCCTCTGGAAGGTAACTCAACAATTTATTCCAATTTTTAAGAACATCCTCATTTTCCAATTTAATTTGAGGTCTGTCAAATTGACAGTCATCTGGATTTGGTTCGTCACTTTGAGTTCGAATCATTAAAACCTCCTCCTTTTTCTCTCCTTCCCTTTCAAAGTACCTTTTAAGCATATTCACATAACACACTTGGTGAGTCTTCCTTCTATCTGGTGTTTTTAACCACATAATTCACCTCACTTAATTTCCTTTTAATCTGATAAGGTCCACAAAACCTTGCTTTTGAAGGTTCACCTACCACTGGTAACAATACTAAAATACTATCTCCACTGGCAAAACTACGAACTTTGGATTTCTTGTCCGCTACCCGTTTCATCACATTTTGTGCAACTTTTAAATGTTGTCCAGCCAATTCACCTGCTCTATTTAGTCGTTCCTTAAAATTTGACACGTGATCCAATAATGTAATTTCTGATTCCTCATTCACAAATTTTTCCTTAATCAATTTATGTGGTCCTCTTACCTCATGACCAAAATTAGTTCAAAAGGACTAAATTTCATTGACTCATTCGGTGCATCCCCAATTGCAAACAGTACGAATGGAATTCCTTTATCCCAATTCTCTGGATAATCATGACAATAAGCCCTCAACATTGTCTTTAATGTCTGATGCCACCTTTCTAAAGCTCCCTGCGATTCTGGATGGTTCGCAGTTGATTTAAAT
The DNA here is from genome assembly GCF_047496885.1 of Scyliorhinus torazame. Lineage (NCBI taxonomy): Eukaryota > Metazoa > Chordata > Chondrichthyes > Carcharhiniformes > Scyliorhinidae > Scyliorhinus > Scyliorhinus torazame. The sequence continues at coordinate 55,169,715 of NC_092727.1, forward strand.
TGTTTTATTCCGAAGCTATCCATAACTTCTTTGAATAACCTTGAGGTAAAATTCGATCCTTGATCCGATTGTATATCTGTGGGTTGTCCATATCTAGTAAAGAATTTAAGTAACTCCTCCACAATCTTTTTAGCTGTAATATTATGTACTGGAATGGCCTCTGGAAACCTAGTAGACTGTAGCCATCTGAAATGGCCACTTCCCGATTACAAAATAGATACTTTGCAAAGATTGCAGGGAAAATGGACAATACTGAGAAAACAAGCAGGTTCAAGGTTTGTTTGTCTGTTGATTGGAGCCGCAGCTCCCAGGCAAAACCAAAACTGCAAACCTATTAGCATACTAATGGGCCATCTCCGGGGACAAAAGAGTAACATTTAAGTAAACGATACTAAGGCAGACACCCAGACACCAGAGGAGACCAGAACAAAGCAGGCCAACGGCCACCTAGGACATGCCCAGCAATCATGGCACCCACCCCTTTATTGGAGGAAATCGATAGGAACGATTGAGAAACTGCCCAATTAATTGGGGCCAAGTTCAAGGCCTGCCCAAAAGTGCGCAAAGCCCCTTTTGGGTATAGGTAGGATCCCCTAAAAGAGAATCGTTCTCTTGGCTCCGATTCTCACCAAGGAGAGACATGCCCAAAAGCTGCACCAGAAAAAGTAAGTCCAAGGTCAGCGCACGCTACCAGACAGACGACCTTAGCTGTTATCCCGTACCAGTTCCACCCCAGCATCCTCAGAACCGAACAACGGCCATTGTTCCTCTGACTGAGTGGGCGCCCGAAGCTAAGTATAGGCTTTAGCAGTAGTGATAGTTTAGCCTGTAGTATTTCTGCATGATTATATTTAACTGTGTGTAAATTAATAAGCATTTGACCTTGAACTAACTAACTGGTGTATTGAGTCTTTGATCAGTATTTGGTTTGAACCTTGTGGCGGTATCGAGAGATACCTGGCGACTCTAGAGCAAAACGTAATTAGAATTAAGGAAGGCGACCATATTGGCCGCCATATTCAGAGCCAAATAAAGAGAAACACAATTAGCAACAAGGCACATCCATTATAGTCAAAAGATATTGATTCCCACTTTTTGATTTAGGAAGCGGTCCTACGCAATCAATTAGGACCCTTGTAAGAGGTTCCTCAAATGCTGGAATGGGTATTAAGGGCACTGGACTTATCACTGCTTGAGGTTTCCCTATCACTTAACATGTGTGACATGATTGACAAAATTTAACTACATATTTATCTAATCTAGGCTAATAAAAATGTTTCTGGATTTTAGCTTGAGTTTTCCTTATTCCCAAATGACCTCCCACTGGTACCTCATGTGCAACTCGCAACACCTCCTTTCTATACCGTCCCGGCAATACTACTTGATGAACTTCTGCCCACTTTTCATCCGCCTGCATATTTAATGGTCTCCTTTTCTCATCAAGACATCACTTTTACGGTAATAACTCAGATTCCTCTTCTGCGTATGCTTTCTGATACATCCGTTTTATTTCTACATATTTCTGTTGTAACTCCGCCAAATTTCCTGAACTAAAAATATGTGCCTCATCCTCCACCTGTTCTTGTTCTTTTTCAACCATCTGATCAAAAATCGTTTCTGATAATTGCACTTCAACTTAATCTTCACTCTTTGATTTCTCCTCTTGTCTTAACCTGTGACTTTGCGACCTTGTTACTACACAATCCAGAAAAATCCCATGATATTCGTCCTTCAACACTTCAGTTGTCTGATTTTCCACTGGCTTGTCAACCACAGAAGGCATCACTCCCAACTGCGATCCAGCTATATCATTACCCAAGATAAACTGTATTCCTGGACAAGATAGTTTCTCTATTATTCATACTACCACTTCACCACTCTTCACTGAACTTTCCAAACTTACCTTTATAATGGAACACTTCTCCTCTTACCCTGAATTCCACATATTATCACCTTTACTGGCAGTATTCTTCCCAAACTTCATAACTCCTCATCTCTTACCATTAAAGATTGGCTAGCTCCTGTATCTCTTAAAATTGTAACTTCTTTACCTCCTCCTCCTGATACACATGAGTAAACTTTACCCACACAAGAAAATTCTTTCAAGAGATCTGGCACCGTCTGCACCGGCTCTTGGAAAGAGCACCCTACCGAAGCCCACACCTCCACCCTATCCCCATAACGCCTTAACCCAGTAACCACACCCAACACTAAGGGCAATTTTGGACACTAAGGCCAATTTAACATGGCCAATCCACCTAACCTGCACATCTTTGGACTGTGGGAGGAAACCGGAGCACCCGGAGGAAACCCACGCACACACGGGGAGGACGTGCAGACTCCGCACAGACAGTGACCCAAGCCAGGAATTGAACCTGGGACCCTGGAGCTGTGAAGCAATTGTGCTATCCACTGCCCCATTGTCCACAACACACTCCCCACTTAAACTAGAATACCACCCCTGAAAAGCAACCATAATATGCTCACCCCTCACCATCTTTAAATTCACTAAGCCAATCCAATAGATAGACTTTCTTCCTGGATGAGCCAGGGTTTAGAGAACCCCAAAGTGTATCATGGAGTTCACCAGACCCACAACCTTTAATAGATTGTGGTATGGGGAGCACAAGGCCCACTCTCCAATGGTGGTACAGCAGAAATGGAAAAGTATTTTTTAAAACAAAAATAAATTTAGAGCACCCAATTATTTGTTTTTCCAATTAAGGGACAATTTAGCATGGCCAATCTACCTAACTTGCACATCTTTGGGTTGTGGGGGTGAAACCCACGCAGACAAGGGGAGAATGTGCAAACTCCACACCGACAGTGACCCAGGGCTGGGATTCGAACCTGGGTCCTCGGCACCGTAGTTCCCAGTGCTATCCACTGCACCACATGCCACCCATGGAATACTTTTTTTTAAAGCAAAACAATGTTTATTCTACGAGCTCAAGTTAACCTTTTTTAAAACAAAGAGTGAACATCTTATCAACCATCAATTAAAATACAACCCCCAAAGAATACAACACTAGTAAATTCTTACTTTGCTTTTAACATCCATAAGACTTAGAAACACCGTTTAACAGAAAGACATCAGGCTTAACTTCATTACTGAGAACAGTTACCATGTTGAAATCATCAAATGGACACTCATAAGCTTGCCGAGATTCACACACATCCTGCTGTGATTGCAGCTTCTCCAAAACTAAAATGAAAACAACCAAATCCACCCTGCAGCAAAAAGCCTAAAGTGAAAGTAAAAAGCTGACAGACCGCCCAGCTCCACCCACTCTCTGACATCACTGCAGTAATAAACACCCATTTCTTAAAGGTACTCGCACTACAGATATTTATATACACACCCATTTACAAACACCCATTTCTTAAAGGTACTCTCACATGACAGGAAGGAGCAGTGCTCCAAAAGCTAGTGATTTGAAACAAACCTGTTGGACTTTAACCTGGTGTTGTAAGAGAGGGGCTCTGATTGAAACTTACAAGATACTACGAGGCCTGGATAGATTGGACGTGGAGAGGACGTTTCCACTTGTAGGAAAAACTAGAACCAGAGGACACCATCTCAGCCTAAAGGGACGATCCTTTAAAACAGAGATGAGGAGGAATTTCTTCAGCCAGAGGGTGGTGAATCTGTGGAACTCTTTGCCGCAGAAGGCTGTGGAGGCCAATTCACTGAGTGTCTTTAAAACAGAGATCGATAGGTTCTTGATTAATAAGGGGATCCAGGGGTTATGGGGAGAAGGCAGGAGAATGGGGATGAGAAAATATCAGCCATGATTGAACGGCGGAGCAGACTCGATGGGCCAAGTGGCCAGTTCTGCTCCGATGTTTTATGGTCTACTTACTGTGTTCATCCCACTCCAATGCCGGCATCTCCACATCATGACAAGAGTTGGGGTGAGAGTAATAGCCTTTGACATCAAGGCAGCATTTGACCGAGGAATCCTAGGAAATTGAAGGAAATGGAAACCAGGGAGAACTCTTCACTGGTTGGAGTAATACAAAGCACAAAGGAAAATGTTGTGGTTGTTAGAGATCGATCATCCCAGCCCTGGGGCATCACTGCAAGAGTGCCTCAGGGTAGTATCCTAGCTACTTCATCAATGACCTTACCTCCATCCTGTAGCGCACAAAGACTCCGTGAGACGAATAGAGTGAAGTCGATGAGGCTTTATTAAGCGTGTCTGTTCCCGTTCGCGTGGAGGAGGTGAACCCTTTCGACAAACGGGTCCGCCTTATGTGCCCGCACATGCTTTCGGAGCAGGATGGGTCCTGGGGCCGCCAGCCAGGTCGGCAGCGACGTTCCAGAGGAGGACCTCCTAGGGAAGACAAGGAGACGCTCATGAGGCGTTTGATTAGTGCTCGTACATAATAACGACCGGATGGAATGGAGAGCGTCCGGGAGGACCTCATGAAACTGGGAGGTCCCTGGACCGTAGGGCCAGTAGGACGGCCTTCCAGACCGTGCCGTTCTCCCTTTCTACTTGCCCGTTCCCCCGGGGGTTGTAGCTGGTCGTCCTGCTTGAGGCTATGCCCTTGCTGAGCAGGAACTGGCGCAGCTCGTCACTCATGAAAGAGGACCCCCTGTCGCTGTGGACGTATGCGGGGTAACCGAACAGTGTGAAGATGCTGTTCAGGGCTTTAATGACTGTGGCCGCGGTCATGTCAGAACAGGGAATGGCAAAAGGGAAGCGGGAGTATTCGTCCACTACATTAAGAAAATATGCGTTGCGGTCGGTGGAGGGGAGGGGCCCATGGAAATCGAGACTGAGGCGTTCAAAGGGGCGGGAAGCCTTAATCAGGTGCGCTCCATCTGGCCTGAAAAAATGCGGCTTGCATTCCGCGCAGATGTGGCAGTCCCTTGTGACTGTACGGACCTCCTCTAAAGAGTATGGGAGATTGCGGGACTTGATGAAGTGGTTAAACCGAGTGACCCCCGGGTGGCAGAGGTCCTCGTGGAGGGTTTGGAGGCGGTCAATTTGTGCGTTGGCACATGTGCCGCGGGATAGGGCATCGGACGGCTCGTTCAGCTTTCCGGGACGATACAAAATCTCATAGTTGAAGGTGGAGAGCTCGATCCTCCACCTTAAGATTTTGTTGTTTTTGATTTTGCCCCGCTGTGCACTATCGAACATGAAGGCTACCGACCGTTGCTCCGTGAGGAGAGTGAATCTCCTGCCGGCCAGGTAATGCCTCCAATGTCGCATAGCTTCCACTATGGCTTGGGCTTCCTTTTCTACTGAAGAATGGCGGATTTCTGAGGCGTGGAGGGTCCGGGAGAAAAAGGCCACGGGTCTGCCCGCTTGGTTAAGGGTGGCCGCTAGAGCTACGTCGGAGGCGTCGCTCTCGACCTGGAAGGGGAGGGACTCGTCGATGGCGCGCATTGTGGCCTTTGCGATATCCGCTTTGATGCGGCTGAAGGCCTGGCAAGCCTCTGTCGACAGAGGGAAGGTCGTGGTCTGTATTAGGGGGCGGGCCTTGTCTGCGTACTGTGGGACCCACTGGGTGTAGTACGAAAAGAACCCCAAGCAGCGTTTCAGGGCTTTTGGGCAGTGCGGGAGGGGAAATTCCATGAGTGCGCGCATACGTTCGGGGTCGGGGCCTATTATCCCATTGCGCACTACGTAGCCCAGAATGGCTAGCCGGTCGGTGCTAAAAACGCACTTGTTCTCGTTGTACGTGTGGTTCAAGGCTTTGGCGGTCTGGAGGAATTTTTGGAGGTTGGCGTCGTGGTCCTGCTGATCGTGGCCGCAGATGGTTAAATTGTCGAGATACAGGAACGTGGCCCGCAACCTATGTTGATCAACCATTCGGTCCATCTCCCGTTGGAAGACCGAGACCCCGTTTGTGACGCCAAAAGGGACCCGTAGGAAATGGTATAATCGCCCATCTGCCTTGAAGGCTGTGTACTTGCGGTCACTTGGGCGGATGGGGAGCTGATGGTAGGCAGACTTGAGATCCACGGTGGAGAAGACTTTATATTGGGCAATCCGATTGACCATGTCGGATATGCGGGGGAGAGGGTACGCGTCTAGTTGTGTGTACCTGTTGATGGTCTGGCTATACTCAATGACCATCCTTTGTTTCTCCCCTGTCTTCACTACTACCACCTGCGCTCTCCAGGGACTATTGCTGGCCTGGATTATGCCCTCCTTTAGTAGCCGCTGGACTTCGGACCGAATGAAGGTCCGGTCCTGGGCGCTGTACCGTCTGCTCCTAGTGGCGACGGGTTTGCAATCCGGGGTGAGGTTCGCAATCAAGGACGGGGGTTGCACCTTGATGGTTGCGAGGCCGCAGATAGTGAGTGGGGGTATGGGGCCGCCGAATTTGAACGTAAGGCTCTGTAGATTGCATTGGAAATCTAATCCCAGCAAGGTGGGGGCACAGAGTTGGGGAAGGACGTTTAGTTTGTAGTTTTTGAACTCCCTCCCCTGAACCTGAATCCCTGGATCTGTACGGAGTGGGATCCTGCAGATAGGCAAATCTTTTGTGCGCTGGGATAGGTGGTCAAGGAACAGCGTCTTACCGTGTCGGGGTGTATAAAGCTTTCCGTGCTCCCGGAGTCGACTAGGCATGGCGTCTCGTGGCCGTTTATTAGTACCGTTGTCGTCGCCGTCTGGAGTGTCCGGGGCCGAGCTTGATCGAGCGTAATCGAAGCAAGCCGTGGTTGTAGTCGTGGAGTGGGGTCCGTTGTTGCCGTCCAAGATGGCGTCGGGGATGAACAAAATGGCCTCCCCCATACATCGCACATGGCCGGGGGGTCACAAGATGGCGGCGGGGGTGGACAAAATGGCCGCCCCCACGCGTCGTACAGGTCTGGGGCGGTCCAAGATGGCGGCGCCCCTCCTCCCCTCGTGGTGGCCGGGACCCAAAATGGCGGCATCTGCGGGTCGCACATGGTGTGCTGGTTGGGCTGGGGAGCGCTAGGACCGCGAGCGCTAGGACCGCGAGCGCTAGGACCTCGCGGAGCTCCCTCACCGGGGACAGCGGTGGTCGGGGCCCAAGTAGGTGGCGCCGGCGGGTCAGGCGTGGGGTGCGGGGTGGGGGTTAGGGTGGCGTTAGGGACGCAGAAAACTCCCTTTTCTCCGTGGAGAGTGTTGGCCGGGACCCAAAGCGGTAGCGCCAGCGGCGGGTCATACATGGGCTGCGGGGAGGGGGGTTGGGGAGCGTAGGCGGCGTGCAGGGCTCCCTGTTCTCCCGGGACCGCGGTGGTCGGGACCCAGAGCGGCTGCGCCTGCGGGTCGTACATGGCGTGCTGGGGGGGTTGGGGCGTGTAAACTGCTTGCAGGGCTCCCTGTGCTCCCGGAACGGCGGCGACCTCGCGGGACCGGCACACAACCGCATAATGGCCCTTTTTCCCCGCAGCTTTTGCAGATAGCTGCGCGGGCCGGGCAGCGCTGTCGGGAGTGTTTCGCCTGGCCGCAGAAATAACAGCGGTGCGACTCGGCGTTTGGACCGCGCAAGCCTGTGGGGTGTCCGGGGGGGGGGGGGTAGGGGGTTTGCCGCGACGGATACGTACGGGCCCAATGGGTTGCCGCGCGGTCGGGGCCGTAGGCGCGGGTATTACGCGCGGCCACGTCTAGGGAGGCTGCTAGGGCCCGTGCCTCTGAGAGTCCTATTGACTCTTTTTCTAGAAGTCTTTGGCGGATTTGGGAGGATTGCATACCTGCCACAAAAGCATCGCGCATTAACATGTCTGTGTGTTCGTTTGCGTTCACCGACGGGCAGCTGCAGGCTCGTCCCAAAATCAGCAGCGCGGCGTAGAACTTGTCCATCGATTCTCTGGGAGCTTGCCGTCTCGTCGCGAGCTGGTAGCGAGCGTAGATTTGGTTAACAGGGCGGACATAGAGATTTTTCAGTGCTGCGAACGCCGTCTGGAAATCGTCCGAGTCTTCGATGAGGGAGAAAATCTCCATGCTCACCCTCGAGTGCAGGACCTGCAGTTTTTGGTCTTCTGAGACTCGGCCGGTGGTCGTTCTTGAGGTAGGCCTCGAAGCAAGCCTGCCAGTGCTTGAAGGCTGCTGCCGCGTTCACTGCGTGGGGGTTGATCCTCAGGCATTCCGGAATGATCCTGAGCTCCATAGTCCTTTTTTTTTTAGGCACGCTTAATAAATTGTAGCGCACAAAGACTCCGTGAGACGAATAGAGTGAAGTCGATGAGGCTTTATTAAGCGTGTCTGTTCCCCCGCAGCTCGATAGTAAACTGGCCTGCGGGGGAAGACTCCGGCTGCTTATACTCCGCCTTCAGGGCGGAGCTTGAGGTCAACGGCCAACCAGGACCCGGGATCTGTCAGCCAATGACATTAGGGCTTCCAGTCCCACATGACCCCCAATACATACTACCACACATCCTAAAGTCAGAACAGGGAATTGTACTGAACACTGATGATCATACAGTGTTCAGTACAGTACAATTCCTTGTGTACCGTACCACATGAAATGCATCAGTTCTCGAGACACAGACATAAATGTTGGCCTAACCAGAGATGACCACTTCGTGCAAATAAATAAATAACATTTTGTAACTCTTCAGATACTGAGGCAGTCTATTCCCACACGTAACAAACCATTGACAACACTCAGACCTGGGTCAGTAAGTGGAAAGTAACATTCATGTTACACAAGTACCAGGCACTGACATCTCGAACAAAACAGAATCTGACCAACTCCCCTTGACATTCAATGGTATTCGGGGAATTTCACAATAACTTCATTGCAATGTTAATGTAAGCCTACTTGTGACAATAATAACGATTATTATTGAGATTTTACAGGTGGTGTTTATAGAACCCGAACAGGAGAGATACCAAGAACACACGGTAGGGTAAAAATGAACGACTGGTTTATTAAGGTATACACAAAATAACAAAACTACTGCTCCTCTCCCCGAAGGGCCACCCTCCCTGACCTGCACTCAGGACAGGGTTTTTTAGACTGAGCAGTTCTCCTTGTTAAGGAGAAACCCTGCCCCAAATTACCGGGGCGTTTATACTCAAATGCGTAGGGGGGAAATTGAATGGAGCACAGTCCTTGTCCCCCAAGGGGGTCATACCTGCATATTCCAATGAGTCTGCTGCCATTATCCATTTAGTTGCTAGAGGGTCGGAACTCTGGTGCAACATTACATTGGACTTTATAGATTGTACACATGGCAGACACCATGTGCCAATGGTGGAGGGAGCGAATGTTTGAGGTGGTGGATGGGATGCCAATCAAGCAGATTGCTTTGCCAAGCTTCATGAGAGTTGTTGGAGCCATATGTATCTGTCCAAATGGAGAGTATTCCATCACATTCCTAACTTGTGCTTTGTAGATGATGAACAGGTTTTAGGAAGTTAGAGACAGAATTCCCAATCTCTGACTTGCTCATGGGACCATAGCATTGACATAAGTTTGGAGTCACATGTAGGCCAGACCTAGTAAAGGTAGCAGATTTCGTTCAATTAAGGACATTAATGAAGCAGTTGTTTTTTGTTTAAATAATCCAGTCATTTCATTAACATCATTACCGAGACAAGCTTTTTAATTCCAGATTTGTTAATTCATTGAATTTCAATTCCAGCAGCTGCCTTAGTGAGATTTTAATTAATGTCTTTGAAGCATTCATCCAGACTCCTGACTGACTAGACCAGTAACATTACCACTTCTTTGCCAATCCAATTATGGTACTTTACCTGGAGCATGAGTTTGTTGTTGTTCAATGAGGGCAGCGAGTGCGTGATCAATTATGTGCAAATAAGTATGTTTATAAATCAACTAACAAAGATTTACTCCAAAATAATTGTCCAGCTTTGCAACATGAATGATTTTTCAATCTGTGTTTATTGGTCCTTTCTTCTCAGTGTGTTGAAACTTAAGTTTTGAGACAAAGATGATCTAATGTGTTACATCGCTGTGTGGTAAAATGGACAGCCCCTCGAGCCAGCTCCGCTATTCAATGAGATCATGGCTGATGTTTTGTGGACTCCACTTTCCGGCCCGAACACCATAACCCTTAATCCCTTTATTCTTCAAAAAACTATCTCTCTTTATCTTAAAAACATTTAATGAAGGAGCCTCAACTGCTTCACTGGGCAAGGAATTCCATAGATTCACAACCCTTTGGGTGAAAAAGTTCCTCCTGAAGCTCAGTCCTAATTCTACTTCCCCTTATTTTGAGGCTATGCCCCCTAGTTCTGCTTTCACCCGCCAGTGGAAACAACCTGCCCGCATCTATCCTATGTGTTCCCTTCATAATTTTATATGTTTCTATAAGATCCCCCCTTATCCTTCTAAATTCCAATGAGTACAGTCCTCGCCTACTCAACCTCTCCTCGTAATCCAATCCCTTCAGCTCTGGGATTAACCTAGTGAATCTCCTCTGCACACCCTCCAGCGCCAGTACGTCCTTTCTCAGGTAAGGAGACCAAAACTGAACAGAATACTCCAGGTGTGGCCTCACTAACACCTTATATAATTGCAGCATAACCTCCCTAGCCTTAAACTCCATCCCTCTAGCAATGAAGGACAAAACTCCATTTGCCTTCTTAATCACTTGTTGCACCTGTAAACCAACTTTTTGCGACTCATGCACACACACACCTAGGTCTCTCTGCACTGCAGCATGTTTTAGTATTTTATCATTTAAATAATAATCCCTTTTGCTGTTATTCCTGCTAAAATGGATAACCTCACGTTTGTCAACATTGTATTCCATCTGCCAGACCCTAGCCCATTCTTTTAACCTATCCTAATCCCTCTGCAGACCTCCGGTATCCTCTGCACTTTTTGCCTGACCTCTCATCTTAGTGTCGCCGGCAAACTTGGACACATTGCCCTTGGTCCCCAACTCCAAATCATCGATGTAAATTGTGAACAATTGTGGGCCCAACACTGATCCCTGAGGGACACCACTAGCTACTGATTGCCAACCAGAGAAACACCCATTAATCCCCACTCTTTGCTTTCTATTAATTAACCAATCCTCTATCCATGCTACTACTTTACCCTTAATGCCATGCTTCATTATCTTATGCAGCAACCTTTTGTGTGGCACCTTGTCAACGGCTGACTGGAAATCCAGATATACCACATCCATTGGTTATCTACCGTGCTGGTAGTGTCCTCAAAAAATTCCACTATATTAGTTGGGCATGACCTGCCCTTTCTGAGCTCCTGCTGTGCTGCGTCTGCCCAATGGGACAATTTCCATCCAGGTGCCTCGCTATTTCTTCCTTGATGATAGATTCTAGCATCTTCCCTACTACCGAAGTTAAGCTAACTGGCCTAAAATTACCCGCTTTCTGCCCACCTCCTTTTTTAAACAGTGGTGTCACGTTTGCTAATTTACAATCCGCTGGGACCACCCCAGAGTCTAGAGAATTTTGGTAAATTATCTAGTGCATTTGCAATTTCCCCAGCCATCTCTTTTAGCACTCTGGGATACATTCCATCAGGGCAAGGAGACTTGCCTACCTTTAGCCCCATTAGCTTGCCCATCACTACCTCCTTAGTGATAACAATCATCTCAAGGTCCTCACCTCTCATAGCCTCATTTCCATCAGTCATGCCACAGGGCTAAATCACTGGCTTTGAAAGCAGACCAAGGCAGGCCAGCAGCACGGTTCGATTCCCGTAACAGCCTCCCCGAACAGGCGCCGGAATGTGGCGACTAGGGGCTTTTCACAGTAACTTCATTTGAAGCCTACTTGTGACAATAAGCGATTTTCATTTCATTTCATTTTATTTTTATTTGTGTCTTCCACTGTGAAGACCGACTCAAAAAACCTGTTCAGTTCCTCAGCCATTTCCTCATCTCCCATTATTAAATCTCCCTTCTCATCCTCTAAAGGACCAATATTAACTTATCCACTCTTTTTTGTTTTATATATTTGTGGAAACTTTTACTCTCTGTTTTTATATTCTGAGCAAGTTTACTCTCATAATCTATCTTACTCTTCTTTATAGCTTTTTTAGTAGCTTTCTGTTGCCCCCTAAAGATTGACCAGTCCTCTAGTCTCCCACTAATCTTTGCCACTTTGTATGCTTTTTCCTTCAATTTGATACTCTCCCTTATTTCCTTTGATATTCACGGTCGATTTTCTCTCTTTCGACCGTCCTTCCTTTTTGTTGGTATAAACCTTTACTGAGCACTGTGAAAAATCGTTTGGAAGGTTCTCCACTGTTCCTCAACTGTTTCACCATAAAGTCATTGCTCCAAGTCTACCTTTGCTAGCTCTTCTCTCATCCCATTGTAATCTCCTTTATTTAAGCACAAAACACTATTGTTTGATTTTACCTTCTCACCCTCCATCTGTATTTTAAATTCCACCATATTGTGATCGCTCCTTCCGAGAGGATCCCTAACTATGAGACCGTTAATCAATCCTGTCTCATTACACAGGACCAGATCTAGGACCGCTTGTTCCCTCATAGGTTCCATTACATACTGTTCTAGGAAACTATCGCGGATACATTCTATAACTCCTCCTCAAGCCTGCCTTGACTGACCTGGTTAAACTAATCGACATGTAGATTAAAATCCCCCATGATAACTGTTGTACAATTTCTACATGCATCTGTTATTTCTTTGTCTATTGCCTGCCTCACCACAATGTTACTATTTGGTGGCCTATAGACTACTCCTTTCAGTGACTTTTTCACCTTACTATTCCTGATTTCCACCCAAATGGATTCAACCTTATCCTCCATAGCACCGATGTCATCCCTTACTATTGCCCACATGTCATCCTTAAATAACAGAGCTACACCACCTCCGTTAACATCCACTCTGTCCTTCCGTATAGTTTGATACCCTTGGATATTTAACTCCCAGTCATGACCATCCTTTAACCATGTTTCAGTAATGGCCACTAAATCAAAAGTAATTCACGATGATTTGCGCCATCAACTCATTTACCTTATTCCTAATACTACGAGCATTCAGGTAAAGTACACTTATGTTGGCTTTTGTACCTCTGTTTTGAATCTTAACACCTTGATCAGTAACCTCTCCTAAGTTATTTTTTCTCTTAACTTTTCTCCTTATTTTCCTTGTCGTTGAACCCATATCTTCAGGTAACAACCTGCCGCGTCGCTTACCATTAATGTTTTCACTTCCCGTTTTATTTCTTTTAGTATTACTGGGCCTATTCACTGAGCTCTCCTCAGTCACTGTATCTTGTACTGACGCCCTTTTTGATTTTTGACTATGGCTTCTCTGCCTTGCACTTTCCCCCTTTCTACCTTTTGTTTCTGTCCCTGTTTTACTACCGTCCGACTTCCTGCATCGGTTCCCATCCTCCTGCCTCTATAGTTTAAACAATCCCCAACCGCTCTAGGAAATAGCCCCCCTGGGACATCAGTTCCAGTCCTGCCCAAATGTAACCCGTCCAGTTTGTACAGGTCCCACCTCCCCCAGAACCGGTCCCAATGCTCCAGGAATCTGAAACCCTCCCCCTGACACCATCCCTTCAGCCACGTATTCATCCTATATATCCTGTCATTTCTACTCTGACTAGCACGTGGCACCGGTAGTAATCCTGAGATCGCTACCTTCAAGGTCCGATTTCTTAACTTCCTTCCTAGTTCTCTGTATTCTGCTTTTCGGACCACATCCCTTTTTTTACCTATGTCGTTTGTACCGATGTGTACCACGACCACGGGCTGTTCACCCTCCCCCTCCAGAATGTCCTGTACCCACTCCGAGACATCCTTGACCCTAGCACCAGGGAGGCAACATACCATCCTGGAGTCTCGTTTGCAGCCACAGCAAAGCCGGTCTATCCCCCTTACAATTCAATCCCTAAACTATTGCACTGTCACACTTATCACCCCTCCCCTCTGCAGCAGAACCAACCGCGGTGCCACGGGTTTGGCTGTTGCTGTTTTCCCCTGAGAGGCCATTCCCCTCAACAGTATCCAAAGTGGTATATCTGTTCTGCAGGGGAATGGCCACAGGAGATTCCTGCACATCCTGCCTCGCTCTCTTGCTCTGTCTGGTGGTCACCCATTCCCTTCCTGCCTGCAGAGTCTGAGCCTGCGGTGTGACCACCTCTCTATACGTGCTATCCACGATACTGTCCGACTCGCGGATGCTCCACAGTGTCTCCAGCCGCCGCTCCAGCTCTAAAACACGAGCTTCCAGGAGCTGTAACAGGAAACACTTTCTACACACATGCTGACCCTGGGGACTGGAACTGTCCCCAGCCTGCCACATGGAGCAAAAGGAGCAGACAATGCCTTGGAGCTATCCTGCCATGATTTATTCCTTTAAATTAAACTTTTCAAATTAAACTTTAGAAAGATGTTTTTGTGTCGGATTATATCCAATCTCTTGTATACTATTTAATTCATCCCTGAGTATTTATCATGCTTGATCTGACAACAAATTAAATAGTTATTTTAATGAAATTAAAAAGTTATTTAATTAAAATTGAAAAAGTTATTTATATCAGCTGAAAAATAGTAACTTAAATCAACCAAAAATAGTTATTTAAGTGAGATTTAAAAATTAAAAAATAGTAATTCAAATCAACTTAAAAATAGTAATTTAAATAAAATTAAAACTAGCAGTTCCACAAATATTCAAATTTAGCCCAGTCTGCCTTTCAGCCAATTGGGCCACAGGCTTCTGTGATGTCACTTTACCGTTTTTTTCCCAATTTGAAATAAACAAACAGACAAGCAGCTGTCCTCCCTGCAGCGCAGTGTACCCCGCACGTCAGCTCCTCTCTGCTTCCGGCTCTCCTCTCGCTGTTTTAAACACTGAACGCCCCGGTACGCGTCCAGTTGCGTAAACCTGTTGATGGTCTGGCTATAGTTGATGACCATCCTATGTTTCTCCCCGGTCTTTACCACCACTACTTGAGCCCTCCAGAGGCTGTTGCTCGCTTTAGAACATAGAACATAGAACATAGAACGATACAGCGCAGTACAGGCCCTTCGGCCCACGATGTTGCACCGAAACAAAAGCCATCTAACCTACACTATGCCATTATCATCCATATGTTTATCCAATAAACTTTTAAATGCCCTCAATGTTCACTACTGTAGCAGGTAGGGCATTCCACGGCCTCACTACTCTTTGCGTAAAGAACCTACCTCTGACCTCTGTCCTATATCTATTACCCCTCAGTTTAAAGTTATGTCCCCTCGTGCCAGCCATATCCATCCGCGGGAGAAGGCTCTCACTGTCCACCCTATCCAACCCCCTGATCATTTTGTATGCCTCTATTAAGTCTCCTCTTAACCTTCTTCTCTCCAACGAAAACAACCTCAAGTCCATCAGCCTTTCCTCATAAGATTTTCCCTCCATACCAGGCAACATCCTGGTAAATCTCCTCTGCACCCGCTCCAAAGCCTCCACGTCCTTCCTATAATGCGGTGACCAGAACTGTACGCAATACTCCAAATGCGGCCGTACCAGAGTTCTGTACAGCTGCAACATGACCTCCCGACTCCGGAACTCAATCCCTCTACCAATAAAGGCCAACACTCCATAGGCCTTCTTCACAACCCTATCAACCTGGGTGGCAACTTTCAGGGATCTATGTACATGGACACCTAGATCCCTCTGCTCATCCACACTTTCAAGAACTTTACCATTAGCCAAATATTCCGCATTCCTGTTATTCCTTCCAAAGTGAATCACCTCACACTTCTCTACATTAAACTCCATTTGCCACCTCTCAGCCCAGCTCTGCAGCTTATCTATATCCTTCTGTAACCTGCTACATCCTTCCACACTATCGACAACACCACCGACTTTAGTATCGTCTGCAAATTTACTCACCCACCCTTCTGCGCCTTCCTCTAGGTCATTGATAAAAATGACAAACAGCAACGGCCCCAGAACAGATCCTTGTGGTACTCCACTTGTGACTGTACTCCATTCTGAACATTTCCCATCAACCACCACCCTCTGTCTTCTTTCAGCTAGCCAATTTCTGATCCACATCTCTAAATCACCCTCAATCCCCAGCCTCCGTATTTTTTGCAATAGCCTACCGTGGGGAACCTTATCAAACGCTTTGCTGAAATCCATATACACCACATCAACTGCTCTACCCTCATCTACCTGTTCAGTCACCTTCTCAAAGAACTCAATAATGTTTGTGAGGCATGACCTACCCTTCACAAAGCCATGCTGACTATCCCTGATCATATTATTCCTATCTAGATGATAATAAATCTTGTCTCTTATAATCCCCTCCAAGACTTTACCCACTACAGACGTGAGGCTCACCGGTCTATAGTTGCCGGGGTTGTCTCTGCTCCCCTTTTTGAACAAAGGGACCACATTTGCTGTCCTCCAGTCCTCTGGCACTATTCCTGTAGCCAATGATGACATAAAAATCAAAGCCAAAGGTCCAGCAATCTCTTCCCTGGCCTCCCATAGAATCCTAGGATAAATCCCATCAGGTCCCGGGGTCTTATCTATTTTCAGCCTGTCCAGAATTGCCAACACCTCTTCCCTACGTACCTCAATGCCATCTATTCTATTAGCCTGGGGCTCAGCATTCTCCTCCACAACATTATCTTTTTCCTGAGTGAATACTGACGAAAAATATTCATTTAGTATCTCGCCTATCTCTTCAGACTCCACACACAATTTCCCATCCCTGTCCTTGACTGGTCCTACTCTTTCCCTAGTCATTCGCTTATTCCTGACATACCTATAGAAAGCTTTTGGGTTTTCCTTGATCCTTCCTGCCAAATACTTCTCATGTCCCCTCCTTGCTCGTCTTAGCTCTCTCTTTAGATCCTTCCTCGCTACCTTGTAACTATTCATCGCCCCAACCGAAACTTCACACTTCATCTTCACATAGGCCTCCTTCTTCCTCTTAACAAGAGATTCCACTTCCTTGGTAAACCACGGTTCCCTCGCTCGACGCCTTCCTCCCTGTCTGACCGGTACATACTTATCAAGAACACGCAGTAGCTGATCCTTGAACAAGCCCCACTTATCCAGTGTGCCCAACACTTGCAGCCTACTTCTCCACCTTATCCCCCCCAAGTCACGTCTAATGGCATCATAATTGCCCTTCCCCCAGCTATAACTCTTGCCCTGCGGTGTATACTTATCCCTTTTGTGGTCACTGTCCCCAAAGTGCTCTCCTACCTCCAAATCCAACACCTGGCCTGGTTCATTACCCAAAACCAAATCCAACGTGGCCTCGCCTCTTGTTGGCCTGTCAACATATTGTTTCAGGAAACCCTCCTGCACACACTTTTCCAGTCAATATTTGGAAAGTTAAAGTCTCCCATAATAACTACCCTGTTACTTTCGCTCTTATCCAGAATCATCTTCGCCATCCTTTCCTCTACATCCCTAGAACTATTAGGAGGCCTATAAAAAACTCCCAACAGGGTGACCTCTCCTTTCCTGTTTCTAACTTCAGCCCATACTACCTCGGAAGAAGAGTCCCCATCTAGCATCCTCTCCGCCACCGTAATACTGCTCTTGACTAGCAGCGCCACACCTCCCCCTCTTTTTGCCTCCTTCTCTGAGCTTACTAAAACACCTAAACCCCGGAACCTGCAACATCCATTCCTGTCCCTGCTCTATCCATGTCTCCGAAATGGCCACAACATCGAAGTCCCAGGTACCAACCCACGCTGCCAGTTCCCCTACCTTGTTTCGTATACTCCTGGCATTGAAGTAGACACACTTCAAACCACCTACCTGAACACTGGCCCCCTCCTGCGACGTCAAATCTGTGCTCCTGACCTCTATACTCTCATTCTCACTTACCCTAAAACTACAATCCAGGTTCCCATGCCCCTGCTGCATTAGTTTAAACCCCCCCAAAAAGGGCTTTGATAACCCCTTCCCTCAGCAGCCTTTGGACCTCCGACCTGATAAAGGTCCGGTCCTGGGCACTGTACCGTCTGCTCCTGGTGGCGACGGGTTTGCAATCCGGGGTGAGGTTTGCAAACAGGGAAGGCGGGTCAACCTTAAGTGTCGCGAGGCCGCAGACAGTAAGGGGGGGTATGGGGCCGACAAATTTAAAGGTCAGGCTTTGCAGGTGGCACTGGAAATCCAGCCCAAGAAGGGTGGCTGCACAGATGTGCGACAGAACGTACAGGCGGAAATTGCAGAATTCCCTGCCTTGGACAGCGAGGTTCACTAGGCAAAGCCCCTTGATCTCCACTGCGTGTGACCCGGAGGCCACGGAGATCCGTTGGTTTACGGGATGGGTGACAAGAGAACAGCGCCTTACCGTGTCGGGGTGGACAACGCTTTCTGTGCTCCCGGAGTCGATCAGGCACGACGTCACATGGCCGTTGATGGCGATCGTTGTAGTGGCTTTCGCTAGCGTCCAGGGCCGACTCTGGTACAGGGTAACGGAGGCCAGCTGCAGTAAGGAGGAGTTCTGGTCGGGCAGCGTGTAGTCGGCTGTGCTGGAGGCCTGAGGCCCCATCCAAGATGGCATCAGCCACGGGTCGCACATGGAGTCGGTGGATGTCGAAGATGGCGCCGGCTAGGGTCAAAATGGCGGCGCCCACCCATCTAGAGTGGTGGCCGGGGGGCAAAATGGCCGCGGCCGTGAGTCGCATGCTGCCTGGGGATAGGAGGGCGGCGGTGGGCCTTGGACGGCCGGGGCCTGAAAGAAAGGCTGCTGATAGTCGCTGGAGACCGCGGCCGCAGCGCGGGCCTGGCAGACCGCGACATAGTGGCCTTTCTTGCTGCACCCTTTGCTGGTGGCGGTGCGGGCCGGGCAGCGCGGGCGGGGATGATTCGCCTGGCCGCAGAAGAAGCAGCGTTGGCCGGCGGTGATAGCGGGCCGTCTCGCCCCGCAGGCCTGCGGGTTTAGCGGGAAAGTCTGGGGGACTGCCGCGACGGGGTGCCACGCAGGCCAGGGGGGCGCCGTGCGTCCGGGAGCAAAAGCCAGCGCGTTTTTATACGCAACGTCCATGGACCCCGCCAGGGCCCGTGCCTCAGTGAGGCCCAGTGTGTCCATTTGAAGGAGCCTTTGGCAGATGTCGGGGGAAGTCATACCTGCCACGAAAGCATCCCGAATTAAAAGTTCCGTGTACTCGTTCCCCGTAACTGCTGGGCAGCCACATTTTCGGCCCAGCACTAGTAGTGCCCGATAGAAGTCTTCCACTGTTTCTTCAGGGCTTTGCCTTCTAGTTGCCAGCAGGTGACGGGCGTAGACCTGGTTCACAGGACGGATGTAATGTCCTTCTAGCAGCTCAATAGCTGCAGCATAGTTCGCCGCCTCTTCGAGCAGAGGGTAGATCCCAGGGATGACCAGCGAGCGTAGAAGGTGCATCTTTTGTCTTTCCGTGGGGGTGCCGGCGGCCGTGTCGAGGTAGCCCTTAAAGCACGCTGGTGGTAGTATGCATTAGGGGTCATGTGGGACTGTGAAGCCGTGATGCCATTGGCTGACAGATCCCGGGTCCTGGTTGGCTGTTGATCTCTAGCTCCGCCCTGAAGGCGGAGTATAAGAACCAGGAGTTCTCCCCGCAGTTCCAGTCTGTTGCTGAACTGCGGGGAACAAGTCACGCTTAATAAAGCCTCGTCGACTTCATCTCTATTCGTCTCTCATAAGTCATTGTGCGCTACAATTTATGAAGCGTGCTTAAAGGGCTATGGAGCTCAGGATCGCCCCGGAATGCCTGCGGATCAGCCCCCACGCAGTGAACTCAGCAGCAGTTTTTAAACACTGGCACACTTATTTCGAAGGCTACCTCCGAACGGCCCCCGGCCGGATCACAGAAGACCAGAAACTGCAGGTCCTGCACTCGAGGGTAAGCCCGGAAATTTTCCCTCTCATAGAAGACGCAGAGGATTTCCAGACGGCGTTCGCAGCACTAAAGAGCATCTACGTTCGCCCAGTGAACCAGGTCTACGCACGCTACCAACTCACAACGAGATGGCAAAGTCCCGGAGAATCGCTAGACGAATTCTACGCCGCGCTCCTAATTTTGGGACGGGCCTGCAGCTGCCCGCCGGTAAACACGGCTGAACACACGGACATGTTAATTCGCGATGCGTTTGTGGCAGGTATGAACTCTCCCCAAATCCGCCAAAGACTGTTAGAAAAAGAGTAGCTAGGACTCTCAGAGGCACGGGCCCTTGCAGCTTCCCTAGATGTGGCCACGCAAAACGCCCGCGCGGACGGCCCCGACCACGCGGCAGCCCCTTGGGCTCCGTGGACCCCCGTCGCGACAAACCCCCCCCTCACAGGCTTGCGCGGTTCAGACGCCAGGTCATCCCGGGGGTGCCCGCTACTATTTCTGCGGCCAGGCGAAACACCCCCGGCAGCGCTGCCCGGACCGCGCAGCGATTTGCAAGAGCTGCGGGAAAAAGGGCCATTTCGCGGCTGTGTGCCGGTCCCGGGGGGTCGCCGCTGTCCCCGGAGAAGAAAGAGTCCAGCGCATCCCAAACGCTCCCCAACCCCCCCAGTGCCCCATGTGCGACCCGCAGGCGCCGCCATTTTGGGTCCCGGCCACCACGAGGGGAGGATGGGCGCCGCCATCTTGTGACCCCCAGCCATGTGCGATGCATGGGGGTGGCCATTTTGTCCACCCCTGCCGCCATCTTGGGACCCCCAGCCATGTGCGATGCATGGGGGCGGCCATTTTCTTCCACCCCCGCTGCCATCTTGGACGACAACAAAGGACCCCAGCATCGACGGCTCCATGGGGTTCGAAGAAGACACTGAGACACTGCGACCACATCTGGCCTCGGTGACGCTGGACCAAGCACGGCCCCGGACGCTCCAGACGACGACAACAACGGTGCTGATCAACGGACACGAGACATCATGCCTGATCGACTCCGGGAGCACAGAAAGCTTCATCCACCCCGACACAGTAAGACGCTGTTTTTTGACCATCCATCCCAGTACGCAAAAGATTTCCCTAGCTGCAGGATCCCACTCCGTACAGATCAAAGGGTTCTGCATAGTGACCCTAACGGTGCAGGGGAGGGAGTTTAAAAACTGCAGGCTCTACGTCCTTCCGCAACTCTGCGCGCCCACATTACTGGGATTAGACTTCCAGTGCAACCTGCAGAGCCTAACATTCCAATTCGGCGGCCCAATACCCCCACTCACTATCTGCGGCCTCGCAACCCTCAAAGTTGAACCCCCATCCTTGTTTGCAAACCTCACCCCGGATTGCAAACCCGTCGCCACTAGGAGCAGACGGTACAGCGCCCAGGACCGGACATTTATTCGGTCCGAAGTCCAGCGTTTGCTGAAGGAAGGCATAATCCAGGCCAGCAATAGTCCCTGGAGAGCCCAGGTGGTAGTAGTAAAGACAGGGGAGAAGCAAAGGATGGTCATGGACTATAGCCAGACCATCAACAGGTACACACAGCTAGATGCGTACCCTCTCCCCCGCATATCCGACATGGTCAATTGGATTGCCCAATATAAGGTCTTCTCCACCGTGGACCTCAAGTCCGCCTACCACCAGCTCCCCATCCGCCCAAGTGACCGCAAGTACACAGCCTTCGAGGCAGACGGGCGACTATACCACTTCCTAAGGGTCCCATTTGGCATCACAAACGGGGTCTCGGTCTTCCAACGGGAGATGGACCGAATGGTTGATCAACATGGGTTGCAGGCCACATTGCCGTATCTCGACAACGGAACCATCTGCGGCCACGATCAGCAGGACCACGACGCGAACCTCCAAAAATTCCTCCAGACCGCTAAAGCCTTGAATCTCACATACAACGAGGACAAGTGCGTGTTTAGCACAAACCGGCTAGCCATCTTGGGATATGTAGTGCGCAATGGGATAATAGGCCCCGACCCCGAACGCATGCGCCCCCTCATGGAATTTCCCCTCCCCCACTGCTCCAAAGCCCTGAAACGCTGCCTGGGGTTCTTTTCATATTACGCACAGAGGGTCCCCCAGTACGCAGACAAGGCCCGCCCCCTAATACAGACCACTACCTTCCCCCTGTCGACAGAGGCTCGCCAGGCCTTCAGCCGCATCAAAGCGGATATCGCAAAGGCCACGATGCGCGCCATCGACGAGTCCCTCCCCTTCCAAGTCGAGAGCGACGCCTCCGACGTAGCTCTGGCGGCCACCCTTACCCAAGCGGGCAGACCCGTGGCCTTTTTCTCCCAAACCCTCCACGCCTCAGAAATCTGCCACTCCTCAGTGGAAAAGGAAGCCCAAGCCAGAGTGGAAGCTGTGCGACATTGGAGGCATTACCTGGCCGGCAGGAGATTCACTCTCCTCACTGACCAACGGTCGGTAGCTTTCATGTTCGATAATGCGCAGCGGGGCAAAATTAAAAATGACAAGATCTTAAGGTGGAGGATCGAGCTCTCCACCTTCAACTACGAGATCTTGTACCGTCCCGGAAAGCTGAACGAGCCGTCCGATGCCCTATCCCGCGGCACATGTGCCAACGCACAAATAGACCGTCTCCAAACCCTCCACGAGGACCTCTGCCACCCGGGGGTCACTCGGTTCTACCATTTTATAAAGTCCCGCAACCTTCCCTATTCCGTGGAGGAGGTCCGTACAGTCACCAGGAACTGCCACATCTGCGCAGAGTGCAAACCGCACTTTTTCAGGCCGGATAGAACGCACCTGATCAAGGCTTCCCGCCCCTTTGAACGCCTCAGTCTGGATTTCAAAGTGCCCCTCCCCTCCACCGACCGCAACACATACTTCCTGAACGTGGTGGACGAGTACTCTTGTTTCCCTTTCGCCATCCCCTGCCCCGACATGACAGCGGCCACAGTTATTAAAGCTCTTAGCACCATATTCACACTGTTCGGTTGCCCCGCATATATCCATAGCGACAGGGGGTCCTCCTTCATGAGTGACGAGCTGCGCCAGTTCCTGCTCAGCAAGGGTATAGCCTCGAGCAGGACGACCAGCTACAACCCCCGGGGGAACGGGCAAGTAGAGAGGGAGAACGGCACGGTCTGGAAGACCGTCCTACTGGCCCTACGGTCCAGGGATCTCCCAGTTTCATGGTGGCAGGAGGTCCTCCCGGACGCTCTCCACTCCATCCGTTCGCTACTGTGTACCATCACTAATCAAATGCCTCATGAGCGTCTCCTTGTCTTCCCTAGGAGGTCCTCTTCACTCTTTGTGCGCTACAGCATGTCATTACAGTGCCCTACACTTTGCCCTACACTGGGCTATGTACAGGGTTTGTGATCTATTTACAATATTCGTAAGAGGAACAGAAACTTCTCGTTATAGTCCCACAACATTCTTGTGTTACACCGATGCCACGAGTCGAGCAGGCGGTCTGGTCTTCCTTGTTGATCGCCTCAGCCCCGGTGGTGGTTCAGGTGCTTGTTCCAGCGTTGTCGTCTCCGGGAGCTTTACGTCCTCTTCACGCCATTCATATCGCTGGACTTCGGACCGAATGAAGGTCCGGTCCTGGGCGCTGTACCGTCTGCTCCTAGTGGCGACGGGTTTGCAATCCGGGGTGAGGTTCGCAAACAAGGACGGGGGTTGCACCTTGAGGGTTGCGAGGCCGCAGATAGTGAGTGGGGGTATTGGGCCGCCGAATTTGAACGTAAGGCTCTGTAGATTGCACTGGAAATCTAATCCCAGTAAAGTGGGGGCGCAGAGTTGGGGAAGGACGTGTAGTTTGTAGTTTTTGAACTCCCTCCCCTGCACCGTTAGGGTAACTATGCAGAAACCTTGGATCTGTACGGAGTGGGATCCTGCAGCTAGGGAAATCTTTTGTGCGCTGGGATAGGTGGTCAAGGAACAGCGTCTTACCGTGTCGGAGTGGATAAAGCTCTCCGTGCTCCCGGAGTCGACTAGGCATGGTGTCTCGTGGCCGTTTATTAGCACCGTTGTCTTCGTCGTCGTCTGGAGTGTCCGGGGCCGAGCTTGATCGAGCGTAATTGAAGCGAGACGTGGTTGTAGTAGTGGAGTGGGGTCCGTTGTTTCCGTCCAAGATGGCGTTGGTGATGAACAAAATGGCTGCCCCCATACATCGCACATGGCTGGGGGGTCACAAGATGGCGGCGGGGTGGACAAAATGGCCACCCCCACGCGTCATACAGGTATGGGGTGGTCCAAGATGGCGGCGCCCTTCCTCCCCTCGTGGTGGCCGGGACCCAAAATGGCGGCGTCTGCGGGTCACACATGGGGCGATGGGGGGGTTGGGGAGCGTTAGGACCGCGCGGGGCTGCCTCATCTCTGGGGACAGCGGTGGTCTGGACCCAAGTTGGTAGCGCCGGCGGGTCAGACGTGGGGCGCGGGGGGGGTTTGGGGGGCGTTAGAGACGCGCAGAACTCCCTCTTCTCCGGGGAGAGCGGTGGTCGGGACCCAAAGTGGTAGCGCCAGCGGGTCATACATGGGGCGCGGGGGGGGGGGTTGGGGAGCGCAAGCGGCGTGCAGGGCTCCCTGTTCTCCCGGGACCGCGGTGGTCGGGACCCAGACCGGCTGCGCCTGCGGGTCGTACATGGGGCGCTGGGGGGGGTTGAGGAGCGTAAACGGCTTGCAGGGCTCCCTGTTCTCCCGGGACAGCGGCGACCTCGCGGGACCGGCACACAACCGCGAAATGGCCCTTTTTCCCGCAGCTCTTGCAGATTGCTGCGCGGGCCGGGCAGCGCTGCCGGGGGTGTTTCGCCTGGCCGCAGAAATAGCAGCGGGCGCCCCTGGTGCAACTTGGCGTTTGGACCGCGCAAGCCTGTGGGGTGTCCGGGGGGGGTGGGTTTGTCGCGACGGGTACGTACGGAGCCCAATGGGCTGCCGCGCGGTCGGGGCCGTAGGCGCGGGTATTACGCGCGGCCACGTCGAGGGAGGCTGCTAGGGCCCGGGCCTCTGAGAGTCCTATTGACTCTTTTTCTTGAAGTCTTTGGCGGATTTGGGAGGATTGCATACCTGCCACAAAAGCATCGCGCATTAACATGTCTGTGTGTTCGTTTGCGTTCACCGACGGGCAGCTGCAGGCTCGTCCAAAATCAGCAGCGCGGCGTAGAATTCGTCCATCGATTCTCCGGGACCTTGCCGTCTCGTCGCGAGCTGGTAGCGAGCGTAGATTTGGTTAACTGGGCGGACATAGAGACTTTTCAGTGCTGCGAATGCCATCTGGAAATCATCCGCGTCTTCGATGAGGGAGAAAATCTCCGTGCTTATCCTCGAGTGCAGGACCTGTAGTTTTTGGTCTTCTGTGACCCGGCCGGTGGCCGTTCTGAGGTAGGCCTCGAAACAAGTCTGCCAGTGCTTGAAGGCTGCTGCCGCGTGCACTGCATGGGGGCTGATCCTCAGGCATTCCGGGATGATCCTGAGCTCCATAGTCCTTTTTAGGCACGCTTAATAAATTGTAGCGCACAAAGACTAGAGTGAATAGAGTGAAATGAGACGAATAGAGTGAAGTCGATGAGGCTTTATTAAGCGTGTCTGTTCCCCCGCAGCTCGATAGTAGAATGGCCTGCGGGGGAGGACTCCGGCTTCTTATACTCCGCCTTCAGGGCGGAGCTAGAGGTCAACGGCCAACCAGGACCCGGGATCTGTCAGCCAATGACATTAGGGCTTCCAGTCCCACATGACCCCTAATACATACTACCACACATGCAAAAAGTTTTTTTCCTCCCAGGACCAGCCTTGTAAACCCCTACCACCATGCGAAGCACCACCCCGCCCGGTTCATTTTTAACAAGGGGTGAATGTGGTAGTATGCATTAGGGGTCATGTGGGACTGTGAAGCCGTGATGCCATTGGCTGACAGATCCCGGGTCCTGGTTGGCTGTTGATCTGTAGCTCCGCCCTGAAGGCGGAGTATAAGAACCAGGAGTTCTCCCCGCAGCTCCAGTCTGTTGCTGAACTGCGGGGAACAAGTCACGCTTAATAAAGCCTCGTCGACTTCATCTCTATTCGTCTCTCGTACGTCATTGTGCGCTACACACGCCAGCCAATGTTTGAAGATAGCAGCAAAGTTGTCCACGTGGGGGCTGAGCTGAAGGCACTCCGGTTTGATACGGAGATCCATCCTTTCAACTGAAGTTGTAGCAGATTAAATTGATGCGCAATCAATTATTCTTGAGACAAGGTGAGTCATAACTAATAGGCTTTAATCTGCGAGAACTGTTCCCCAACAGCTTCGATACAGAAAGTGAAGGATGCTGGGACGGCATCGGTTCTTATACTCCACCTCTCAGGGCGGAGATATGTACATCAGCCAATGGTAGATTCCTGGGTCTAGCCAACGGTCATCCACCTCTCAGGTACCGCAATACCTGGTATTACCACAACTCCTAGCTCTCCTCTCACTGTTTTAAACACTGAAACTCCCGGCTTTCCGCTCGCTGTTTTAAACTGTGAAACTCCCGACACTCCTCTCGCTGTTTTAAACTGTGAAACTCCGTGCTCTCCTCTCGCTGTTTTAAACTGTGAAACTCCGGGCTCTCCTCTCGCTGTTTTAAACTGTGAAACTCCGGGCTCTCCTCTCGCTGTTTTAAACTGTGAAACTCCGGGCTCTCCCCTCGCTGTTTTAAACACTGAAACTCCCGGGTCTCCTCTCGCTGTTTTAAACACTGAAACTCCCGGATCTCCTCTCGCTGTTTTAAGCACTGAAACTCCCGGATCTCCTCACGTTGTTTTAATCACTGAAATTCCCGGATATCCTCACGTTGTTTTAAACTGTGAAACTCCCGTCTCTCCTCTCACTGTTTTAAACACTGAAACTCCCAGCTCACCTCTCGCTGTTTTAATCACTGAAACTCCCGGATCTCCTCTCGCTGTTTTAATCACTGAAACTCCCGGATCTCCTCACGTTGTTTTAAACTGTGAAACTCCCGGCTCTCCTCTCGCTGTTTTAAACACTGAAACTCCCGGCTCTCCTCTCGCTGTTTTAAACACTGAAACTCAGGGCTCTCCTCTTGCTGTTTTAAACACTGAAACTCCTGGATCTCCTCACATTGCTTTAAACTGTGAAACTCCCGGCTCTCCTCTCGCTGTTTTAAACACTGAAACTCCCGGCTCTCCTCTCACTGTTTTAAACACTGAAATTCCCGGCTTGCCTCTTGCTGTTTTAAACACTGAAACTCCCGGCGCTCCTCTCACTGTTTTCAACACTGAAACTCACGGCTCTTATCTCGCTGTTTTAAACACTGAAACACCCGGCTCTCCCCTCACTGTTTTAAACACTGAAATTCCCGGCTCTCCCCTCACTGTTTTAAACACTGAAATTCCCGGCTTGCCTCTTGCTGTTTTAAACACTGAAACTCCCGGCGCTCCTCTCACTGTTTTCAACACTGAAACTCACGGCTCTTATCTCGCTGTTTTAAACACTGAAACACCCGGCTCTCCCCTCACTGTTTTAAACACTGAAATTCCCGGCTCTCCCCTCACTGTTTTAAACACTGAAACACCCGGCTCTCCTCTCGCTGTTTTAAACACTGAAATTCCCGGGTCTTATCTCGCTGTTTTAAACACTGAAACTCCCGGCTCTTATCTCGCTGTTTTAAACACTGAAACTCCCGGCTCTCCTCTCGCTGTTTTATACTGTGAAAGACCCGGCTCTCCTCTCGCTGTTTTGAACACTGAAACTCCCGGCTCTCCTCTCACTGTTTTCTACACTGAAACTCCCGGCTCTTATCTTGCTGTTTTAAACACTGATACTCCCAGCTCTCCTCTCACTGTTTTAAACACGGAAACTCCCGTCTCTCCTCTGATACACAATCAATACGCTTGAGACCACGTGGAGTCATATCGATTCAGCTTTAATCAGATAGAACTGTACCCAGCAGCGAAGTTACAGAAGTGAAGGCTGCTGGGATGGCATTGGTTCTTATACACCGCCTCTCAGGGCGGGGCTATGTACATTGCCCAATGGTAGACCCCGCAGTCGAGCCAATGGTTATTCCTCTCTCTGGTACCGCTATACCTGGTATTGCCACAGAGAGGAGAGCCGGGAGTTTCAATGTTTAAAACTGTGAGAGGAGAGCCGGGATTTTCACTGTTTAAAACAGCGAGAGGAGAGCCGGGTGTTTCAGTGTTTAAAACAGCGAGAGGAGAGCCGGGAGTTTCAGTGTTTAAAAGAGCGAGAGGAGAGCCGGGAGTTTCACAGATTAAAACAGCGAGTGGAGAGCCGGGGGTTTCACTGTTTAAAACAGCGAGAGGACCTCTGGGAGTTTTAGTGTTTAAAACAGCGAGAGGAGAGCCGGGAGTTTCAGTGTTTAAAACAGTGAGACGAGACCCGGGTGTTTCAGTGTTTAAAACAGTGAGAGGAGAGCCGGGGTTTTCAGTGTTTAAAACAATGAGTGGAGAGCCGGGGGTTTCAATGTTTAAAACAGTGAGAGGAGAGCCGGGAGTTTCACAGTTTAAAAGAGCGAGAGGAGAGCCGGGAGTTTCACAGTTTAAAACAGCGAGAGGAGAGCCGGGGGTTTCACTGTTTAAAACAGCGAGAGGAGCGCTGGGAGTTTCAGTGTTTAAAACAGCGAGAGGAGAGCCGGGAGTTTCACAGTTTAAAACAGCGAGAGGAGAGCCGGGAGTTTCACAGTTTAAAACAGCGAGAGGAGAGCCGGGAGTTTCACAGTTTAAAAGAGCGAGAGGAGAGCCGGGAGTTTCACAGTTTAAAACAGTGAGAGGAGAGCCGGGAGTTTCAGTGTTTAAAACAGTGAGAGGAGAGCCGTGAGTTTCAGTGTTTAAAACAGCGAGAGGAGAGCCGGGGGTTTCACTGTTTAAAACAATGAGTGGAGAGCCGGGGGTTTCAATGTTTAAAACAGTGAGAGGAGAGCCGGGAGTTTCAGTGTTTAAAACAGTGAGAGGAGAGCCGGGGGTTTCAGTGTTTAAAACAGCGAGAGGAGAGCCTGGAGTTTCAGTGTTTAAAACAGCGAGAGGAGAGCCGGGAGTTTCAGTGTTTAAAACAGCGAGAGGAGAGCCGGGAGTTTCACAGTTTAAAACAGCGAGAGGAGAGCCGGGAGTTTCAGTGTTTAAAAGAGCGAGAGGAGAGCCGGGAGTTTCACAGTTTAAAACAGCGAGAGGAGAGCCGGGGGTTTCAGTGTTTAAAACAGCGTGAGGATCTCTGGGAGTTTCAGTGTTTAAAAGAGCGAGAGGAGAGCCGGGAGTTTCAGTGTTTAAAAGAGCGAGAGGAGAGCCGGGGGTTTCAGTGTTTAAAACAGCGTGAGGATCTCTGGGAGTTTCAGTGTTTAAAA
The DNA here is from genome assembly GCF_047496885.1 of Scyliorhinus torazame. Taxonomy (NCBI): domain Eukaryota; kingdom Metazoa; phylum Chordata; class Chondrichthyes; order Carcharhiniformes; family Scyliorhinidae; genus Scyliorhinus; species Scyliorhinus torazame. The sequence continues at coordinate 55,198,820 of NC_092727.1, forward strand.
CAGCGAGCGGAGAGCCGGGAGTTTCAGTGTTCAAAACAGCGAGAGGAGAGCCGGGAGTTTCAGTGTTTAAAACAGCGAGAGGAGAGCCGGGAGTTTCAGTGTTTAAAACAGCGAGAGGAGAGCTGGGAGTTTCAGTGTTTAAAACAATGAGAGGAGAGCCGGGGGTTTCAATGTTTAAAACAGTGAGAGGAGAGCCGGGAGTTTCAGTGTTTAAAACAGTGAGAGGAGAGCCGGGAGTTTCAGTGTTTAAAACAATGAGAGGAGAGCCGGGGGTTTCAATGTTTAAAACAGTGAGAGGAGAGCCGGGAGTTTCAGTGTTCAAAACAGTGAGAGGAGAGCCGGGAGTTTCAGTGTTTAAAACAGCGAGAGGAGAGCCGGGAGTTTCAGTGTTTAAAACAATGAGTGGAGAGCCGGGGGTTTCAATGTTTAAAACAGTGAGAGGAGAGCCGGGAGTTTCACAGTTTAAAACAGTGAGAGGAGAGCCGGGAGTTTCAGTGTTTAAAAAAGTGAGAGGGGAGCCGGGAGTTTCAGTGTTGAAAACAGCGGGAGGTGAGCTGGGAGTTTCAGTGTTTAAAACAGTGAGAGGAGAGCCGGGGGTTTCACAGTTTAAAACAGTGAGAGGAGAGCCGGGAGTTTCAGTGTTTAAAACAGCGAGAGGAGAGCCGGGAGTTTCAGTGTTTAAAACAGCGCGAGGGGAGCCGGGTGTTTCAGTGTTTAAAAAAGTGAGAGGGGACCTAGGAATTTCAGTGTTTAAACCAGTGAGAGGAGAGCCGGGAGTTTCACAGTTTAAAACAGCGAGGGGCGAGCCGGGGTTTCAGTGTTTAAAGCAGTTAAAGGAGAGCCGGGAGTTTCAGTGTTTAAAACAGCGAGAGGAGAGCCGGGGGTTTCAGTGTTTAAAACAGCGAGAGGAGAGCCGGGAGTTTCAGTGTTTAAAACTGCGAGAGGAGAGCCGGGAGTTTCAGTGTTTAAAACAGTGAGAGGAGAGCCGGGAATTTCAGTGTTTAAAACAGCGAGAGGAGAGCCGGGAGTTTCAGTGTTTAAAACAGCGAGAGGAGAGCCGGGAGTTTCAGTGTTTAAAACAGTGGGAGGAGAGCCGGGAATTTCAGTGTTTAAAACAGTGAGAGGAGAGCCGGGAGTTTCAGTGTTTAAAACAGCGAGAGGAGCGCCGGGGGTTTCACAGTTTAAATCAGTGAGACGAGAGCCGGGAGTTTCAATGTTTTAAACAGAGAGAGGAGAGCCGGGAGTGTCAGTGTTTAAAACTGCGAGAGGAGAGCCGGGAGGTTCAGTGTTTAAAACAGCGAGAGGAGAGCCGGGAGGTTCAGTGTTAAAAACAGTGAGAGCAGAGCCAGGGGTTTCAGTGTGTAAAACAGCAAGATAAGAGCCGGGAGTTTCAGTGTTTTAAACAGAGAGAGGAGAGCCGGTAGTTTCAGTGTTTAAAACAGCGAGAGGAGAGCCGGGAGTTTCAGTGTTTAAAACAGCGAGAGGAGAGCCGGGAGTTTCAGTGTTTAAAACAGTGAGACGAGAGCCGGGAGTTTCAGTGTTTAAAACAGCGAGAGGAGAGCCGGGAGTTTCAGTGTTTTAAACAGAGAGAGGAGAGCCGGGAGTTTCAGTGTTTAAAACAGCGAGAGGAGAGCCGGGAGTTTCAGTGTTTAAAACAGCAAGAGGAGAGCCGGGAGGTTCAGTGTTTAAAACAGCGAGAGGAGAGCCGGGAGGTTCAGTGTTAAAAACAGTGAGAGCAGAGCCAGGGGTTTCAGTGTGTAAAACAGCAAGATAAGAGCCGGGAGTTTCAGTGTTTTAAACAGAGAGAGGAGAGCCGGTAGTTTCAGTGTTTAAAACAGCGAGAGGAGAGCCGGGAGTTTCAGTGTTTAAAACAGCGAGAGGAGATCCGGGAGTTCCAGTGTTTAAAACAGCGAGAGGAGAGCCGGGAGTTTCAGTGTTTAAAACAGCGAGAGGAGCGCCGGGAGTTTCACAGTTTAACACAGCGAGAAACGAGCCGCGAGTTTCAGTGTTTAAAACAGCGAGAGGAGAGTCGTGAGTTTCAGTGTTGAAAACAGCGGGAGGAGAGCCGGGAGTTTCAGTGTTTAAAACAGTGAGAGGAGAGCCGTGAGTTTCAGTGTTAAAAACAGTGAGACGAGAGCCGGGAGTTTCAGTGTTTAAAACAGTGAGAGGAGAGCCGGGTGTTTCAGTGTTTAAAACAGTGAGAGGAGAGCCGGGAGTTTCAGTGTTTAAAACAGTGAGAGGAGAGTCGTGAGTTTCAGTGTTGAAAACAGCGGGAGGAGAGCCGTGAGTTTCAGTGTTTAAAACAGTGGGACGAGAGCCGGGAGTTTCACAGATTAAAACAGCGAGAGGAGAGCCGGGAGTATCACAGTTTAAAACAGCGAGAGGAAAGCCGGGAGTTTCAGTGTTTAAAACGCCGAGAGGAGTGCCCGGAGTTTCAGTGTTTAAAACAGGGATAGGAGAGCCGTGAGTTTCAGTGTTAAAAGCAGTGAGACGAGTGCCGGGAGTTTCAGTGTTTAAAACAGCGAGATAAGAGCCGGGAGTTTCAGTGTTTTAAACAGAGAGAGGAGAGCCGGGAGTTTCAGTGTTTAAAACAGCGAGAGGAGAGCCGGGATTTTCAGTGTTAAAAACAGTGAGAGCAGAGCCGTGAGTTTCAGTGTTTTAAACAGCGAGAGGAGTGCCGGGAGTTTCAGTGTTTAAAACAGCGAGAGGAGAGCCGGGAGTTTCAGTGTTTAAAACAGCGAGAGGAGCGCCGGGAGTTTCACAGTTTAAAACAGCGAGAAACAAGCCACGAGTTTCAGTGTTTAAAACAGTGAGAGGAGAGTCGTGAGTTTCAGTGTTGAAAACAGCGGGAGGAGAGCCGGGAGTTTCAGTGTTTAAAACAGTGAGAGGAGAGCCGTGAGTTTCAGTGTTTAAAACAGTGGGACGAGAGCCGGGAGGTTCAGTGTTAAAAACAGTGAGAGCAGAGCCGGGAGTTTCAGTGTTTAAAACAGCGAGGTAAGAGCCGTGAGTTTCAGTGTTTTAAACAGTGAGAGGAGAGCCGGGAGTTTCAGTGTTTAAAACAGCGAGAGGAGAGCCGGGGGTTTCAGTGTTTAAAACGGAGAGGAGTGCCGGGAGTTTCAGTGTTTAAAACAGCGAGAGGCGTGCCGGGGGTTTCACAGTTTAAAACAGCGAGAGGAGAGCCGGGGGTTTCAGTGTTTAAAACAGCGAGAGGAGAGCCGGGGGTTTCAGTGTTTAAAACGGAGAGGAGAGCCGGGTGTTTCACTGTTTAAAACAGCGAGAGGCGAACCGCAAGTTTCAGTGTTTCCAACAGCGAGACGAGAGCCGGGAGTTTCAATGTTTAAAACAGCGAGAGGAGAGCCCTGAGTTTCAGTGTTTAAAACAGCGAGAGGCGTGCCGGGGGTTTCACAGTTTAAAACAGCGAGAGGAGAGCCGGGATTTTCAGTGTTTAAAACAGCGGGAGGAGAGCCCTGAGTTTCAGTGTTTAAAACAGCGAGAGGAGAGCCGGGGGTTTAACAGTTTAAAACAGCGAGAGGAGAGCCGGGAGTTTCAGTGTTTAAAACAGCGGGAGGAGTTGCGGGTGTTTCAGTGTTTAAAACAGCGAGAGGAGAGCCGGGAAGTTCAGTGTTCAAAACAGCGGGAGGAGAGCCCTGAGTTTCAGTGTTTAAAACAGCGAGAGGAGAGCCGGGAGTTTCACAGTTTAAAACAGCTAGAGGAGAGCCGCGAGTGTGGAGGTATGTATTAGGGGTCATGTGGGACTGTGAAGCCGTGATGCTATTGGCTGACAGATCCCGGCTCCTGGTTGGCTGCCGACTCCTGGCTCCGCCCTGAAGGCGGAGTATAAGAACCCGAGCTTCTCCCCGCAGCTTCATTCTGTTGCTGAGCTGCTGGGGACAAGTCTCGCTTAATAAAGTCTGGATCGACTTCATCACTTCTCGTCTCTCTCGTAAGTCATTGTGCGCTACAATTTATTAAGCGAGCTTTAAAGACTATGGAGTTCCGGATCGCCCCGGAATGCCTGCGGATCAACCCCCACGCAGCGAACTCGGCAGCAGTATTTAAACACTGGCAAGCATGCTTTGAAGGCTACCTCCGAACGGCCCCCGACCAGATCACAGAAGACCAGACTGCCTGCTCGACTCGGGGAATCTGCGTGTCACCAAGAATGTTGTTGTTTAAAACAGAAAGAGGAAAGCCAGGAGTTTCAGTTTTTAAAACAGCGAGACGAGAGCCGGGTGTTTCAGTTTTTAAAACAGAGAGAGGAGAGCCGGGAATTTCACAGTTTAAAGCAGCAAGAGGAGAGCCGGGAGTTTCAGTGTTTAAAACAGCGAGAGGAGAGCTGGGAGTTTCAGTGTTTAAAACAGTGAGAGGAGAGCTGGGAGTTTCAGTGTTTAAAACAGCGAGAGTGTAGCGCACAATGACTTACGAGAGAGACGAGAAGTGATGAAGTCGATTCAGGCTTTATTAAGCGAGACTTGTCCCCAGCAGCTCAGCAACAGAATGAAGCGGCGGGGAGAAGCTCGGGTTCTTATACTCCGCCTTCAGGGCGGAGCCAGGAGTCGGCAGCCAACCAGGACCCGGGATCTGTCAGCCAATAGCATCACGGCTTCACATTCCCACATGACCCCTAATACATGCCACCACATTCACCCCTTCTTAAAAAGGAACCCGGCGGGGTGGTGGTTCGCATGGTGGTAGGGGTTTACAAGGCTGACCCTGGAAGGAAAATTTTGGACAACTTACTACAGTTTTAGCCCTACCCTGGGCTATGTGCAAGTTTGTGAAAACTATTTACAATATTAGCAAAAAAATTTTTTTTGTTACAACAACATTCTTGGTGTCACGCGGATTCCACGAGTCGAGCGGGCGGTCTGGTCTTCCTCGTCGATCGCCTCAGCCCCGGTGGTGGTGCAGGTGCTTGTTCAGGCGTTGTCGTCTCCGGGAGCGTTTCGGTGTTTGTTCCTGTTTTACTCCTGGGCGGGCACGGGTGGAGGACCGATGCCCCCGGGAAGGGGGCGGTCGTGGGGTGCGCCGGTGGCAGGGAGGGGATGATTGGTTTCGGGGGGGTGTGTGTGTTGCCGGCGGGCGCCAGGTCCCGCAGGGAGGCCGTGTCCTGTCGGCCGTCGGGGTACGCCACGTAGGCGTACTGCGGGTTCGCGTGGATAAGGTGAACCCTCTCGACCAACGGGTCCGATTTGTGCGCCCGCACATGTTTCCGGAGCAGGATGGGTCCTGGGGCCGCCAGCCAGGTCGGCAGCGACGTTCCGGAGGAGGACTTCCTGGGGAAGACAAGGAGGCGCTCATGAGGCGTTTGGTTAGTGGTGGTACACAGCAGTGACCGGATGGAGTGGAGAGCATCCGGGAGGACCTCCTGCCACCGGGAAACTGGGAGATCCCTGGACCGTAGGGCCAGTAGGGCGGTCTTCCAGACCGTGCCGTTCTCCCTCTCTACTTGCCCGTTCCCCCGGGTGTTGTAGCTGGTCGTCCTGCTCGAGGATATGCCCTTGCTGAGCAGGAACTGGCGCAGCTCGTCACTCATGAAGGAGGACCCCCTGTCGCTATGGATATACGCGGGGCAACCGAACAGCGTGAATATGGTGCCAAGGGATTTAATGACTGTGGCCGCTGTCATGTCGGGGTAGGGGATGGCGAAGGGGAAACGAGAGTACTCGTCCACCACGTTCAGGAAGTATGCGTTGTGGTCAGTGGAGGGGAGGGGCCCTTTGAAATCCAAACTGAGTCATTCAAAGGGGCGGGAAGCCTTGATCAGGTGCGCTCTATCTGGCCTGAAAAAGTGCGGTTTGCACTCCGCGCAGATGTGGCAGTTCCTGGTGACTGTACGGACCTCCTCCACAGAGTAGGGGAGGTTGCGGGACTTTACGAAATGGTAGAATCGAGTGACCCCCGGGTGGCAGAGGTCCTCGTGAAGGGCTTGGAGGCGGTCTATTTGTGCGTTGGCACATGTGCCGCGGGATAGGGCATCGGACGGCTCGTTCAGCTTTCCGGGCCGGTACAAGATCTCATAGTTGAAAGTGGAGAGCTCGATCCTCCACCTTAAGATCTTGTCATTTTTAATTTTGCCCCACTGTGCATTATCGAACATGAAGGCTACCGACCGTTGGTCGACGAGGAGTGTGAATCTCCTGCCGGCCAGGTAATGCCTCCAATGTCGCACAGCTTCCACTATGGCTTGGGCTTCCTTTTCCACAGAGGAGTGGCGGATTTCTGAGGCGTGGAGGGTCCGGGAGAAAAAGGCCACGGGTCTGCCCGTTTGGTTAAGGGTGGCCGCGAGAGCTACGTCGGATGCGTCGCTCTCGACCTGGAAGGGGAGGGACTCATCGATGGCGCGCATCGTGGCCTTTGCGATATCCGCTTTGATGCGGGTGAAGGCCTGGCGAGCCTCTGTCGACAGGGGGAAGGTAGTGGACTGTATTAGCGGGAGGGCCCTGTCTGCACACTGGGGGACCCACTGGGCGTAATATGAAAAGAAACCCAGGCAACGTTTCAGGGCTTTGGAGCAATGGGGGAGGGGAAATTCCATAAGGGGGCGCATGCGTTCGGGGTCGGGGCCTATTATCCCATTGCGCACTACGTATCCCAGGATGGCCAACCGGTTTGTGCTAAAAACGCACTTTTCCTCGTTGTATGTGAGGTTCAGGGCGTTAACGGTCTGGAGGAACTTTTGGAGGTTGGCGTCGTGGTCCTGCTGATCGTGGCCGCAGATGGTTACGTTGTCGAGATACGGGAACGTGGCCTGCAACCCGTGCTGGTCAACCATTCGGTCCATCTCCCGTTGGAAGACCGAGACCCCGTTTGTGACACCAAATGGGACCCTTAGGAAGTGGTATAGACGCCCGTCTGCCTCGAAGGCTGTGTACTTGCGGTCACCTGGGCGGATGGGGAGCTGGTGGTAGGTGGACTTGAGGTCCACGGTGGAGAAGACCTTATACTGGGCAATCCGATTGATCATGTCGGATATGCGGGGGAGAGGGTACGCATCTAGCTGCGTGTACCTGTTGATGGTCTGACTATAATCTACGACCATCCTTTGCTTCTCCCCGGTCTTTACTACTACCACCTGGGCTCTCCAGGGACTATTGCTGGCCTGGATTATGCCTCCCTTCAGCAACCGCTGGACTTCAGAATAAATATCCGGTCCTGGGCGCTGTACCGTCTGCTCCTAGTGGCGACAGGTTTGCAATCCGGGGTGAGGTTTGCAAACAAGGACGGCGGTTCAAGCTTGAGAGTTGCGAGGCCGCAGATAGTGAGTGGGGGTATTGGGCCACCGAATTGGAATGTTAGACTCTGCAGGTTACACTGGAAATCTAATCCCAGTAATGTGGGCGCACAGAGTTGGGGAAGGACGTAGAGCCTGTAGTTCTTAAACTCCCTCCCTTGCACCATTAGGTTCGCGATGCAGAACCCTTTGATCTCTTCGGAGTGGGATCCTGCAGCTAGGGAAATCTTTTGTGTGCTTGGATGGATGGTCAGAAAACAGCATCTTACCGTGTCTGGGTGAATAAAACTTTCAGTGCTCCCGGAGTCGATCAGGCATGGCATCTCGTATCCGTTGACCAGCACCGTTGTTGTCGTCGTCTGGAGCGTCCGGGGCCGCGATTGTTCCAGTGTCACCGAAGCCAGTCGTGGTAGTAGTGTCGCGGCGTCTTCTTCGGACCCCTTGGAGCCGTCGATGCTGGGGTCCTTTGTTGTCAACCAAGATGGTGGCGTCCATGAATCGCACGCGGCCGGGGGTGGACAAAATGGCCGCCCCCATAGATCGCACGTGGTCGGGGGTGGACAAAATGGCCGTCCCCATGAATCGCACGTGGCTGGGGGGTCACAAGATGGCAGCGCACATCCTCCCCTCGTGGTGCCGGGACCCAAAATGGCGGCACCCGCGGGTCGCACATGGGGCGCTGGGGGGGGGGGGTTGGGGAGCGTTTGGGATGTGCTGGGCTCGTTCTTCTCCGGGGATTACGGCGGCCCCCCGGGACCGGCACACTGCCGCGTAATGGCCCTTCTTGCCGCAGCTTTTACAAATAGCTGCGCGGGCCGGGCAGCGCTGCCGGGGGTGTTTCGCTTGTCCGCAGAAATAGCAGCGGGCCCCCCCGGGATGGTCAGGCGCTTTAACCGCGCAAGCTTGCGGGGGGGGGGGGGGAGTTTGTCGCGACGGGGGCACACGGAGCCCAAGGGGCAGCCACGCGGTCGGGGCCGTAGGCGCGGGCGTTTTGCGAGGCCACATCTAGGGAAGCTGCAAGGGTCCGTGCCTCTGAGAGTCCTAGCGACTCTCTTTCTAAAAGTCTTTGGCGGATTTGGGGAGAGTTCATACCTGCCACAAATGCATCGCGAATTAGCATGTCCGTGTGTTCGATCGCGTTCACCGGCGGGCAGCTGCAACCCCGTCCCAAAATTAGCAGCGCGGCGTAGAATTCTCCTAGCGATTCTCCGGGACTTTGCCGTCTCGTCGCGAGTTGGTGGCGCGCGTAGACCTGGTTAACGGGCCGAACGTAGATGCCCTTCAGCAATGCGAATGCCGTCGGGAAATCCTCTGCGTCTTCTATGAGAGGGTAAATTTCCGGGCTTACCCTCAAATGCAGGACCTGCATTTTCTGGTCTACTGTTGCTGAGCTGCTGGAGACAAGTCTCGCTTAATAAATTGTAGCGCACAATGACTTACGAGAGAGATGAGAAGTGATGAAGTCGATTCAGGCTTTATTAAGCGAGACTTGTCCCCAGCAGCTCAGCAACTGAATGAAGCGGCGGGGAGAAGCTCGGGTTCTTATACTCCGCCTTCAGGGCGGAGCCAGGAGTCGGCAGCCAACCAGGACCTGGGATCTGTCAGCCAATAGCATCACGGCTTCACAGTCCCACATGACCCCTAATACATACCACCACAGAGAGGAGAGCCGGGAGTTTCAGTGTTTAAAACAGTGAGAGGCAAGCCGGGAGTTTCAGTGTTTAAAACAGTGAGAGGAGAGCCGGGAGTTTCAGTGTTTAAAACAGCGAGAGGAGAGCTGGGAGTTTCAGTGTTTAAAACAGTGAGAGGAGAGCCGGGAGTTTCACAGTTCAAATCAGCGAGAGGAGAGCCGGGAATTTCAGTGTTTAAAACAGCGAGAGGAGAGCCTGGAATTTCAGTGTTTAAAACAGCGAGAGGAGAGCCGGGAGTTTCACAGTTTAAAACAGCGAGAGGATAGCCGGGTGTTTCAGTGTTTACAACAGCGAGAGGAGAGCCGATGGTTTCACAGTTTAAAACAATGAGAGGAGAGCCGTGAGTTTCACAGTTTAAAACAGCGAGAGGTGAGCCAGGAGTTTCACAGTTTAAAACAGCGAGAGGAGAGCCGTGAGTTTCAGTGTTTAAAACAGCATGAGGTGAGCCGGGAGTTTCACAGTTTAAAACAGCGAGAGGAGAGCCGGGAGTGTCAGTGTTTAAAACAGCGAGAGGAGAGCCGGGAGTGTCAGTGTTTAAAACAGTGAGAGGAAAGCCGGGAGTTTCACAGTTTAAAACAGAGAGAGGAGAGCCGTGAGTTTCAGTGTTTAAAACAGCGAGAGGAGAGCCGTGAGTTTCACAGTTTAAAATAGCGAGAGGAGAGCCGGGAGTTTCAGTGTTTAAAACAGCGAGAGGAGAGCCGGGAGTTTCAGTGTTTAAAACAGCTAGAGGAGAGCCGGGAGTGTCAGTGATTAAAACAGTGAGAGGAGAGCCGGGAGTTTCAGTGTTTAAAACAGCGAGAGGAGAGCCGGGGGTTTCAGTGTTTAAAACAGCGAGAGGAGAGCCGGGAGTTTCAGTGTTTGCAACAGCGAGAGGAGAGCTGGGAGTTTCAGTGTTTAAAACAGCGAGAGGAGAGCCGGGAGTTTCAGTGTTTACAACAGCGAGAGGAGAGCTGGGAGTTTCAGTGTTTAAAACAGCGAGAGGAGAGGCGGGAGTTTCAGTGTTTAAAACAGCGAGAGGAGAGCCGGGAGTTTCAGTGTTTACAACAGCGAGAGGAGAGCTGGGAGTTTCAGTGTTTAAAACAGCGAGAGGAGAGCCGGGAGTTTCAGTGTCTAAAACAGCGAGAGGTGAGCCGGGAGTGTGAGTGTTTAAAACAGTGACAGGAGAGCCGGGAGTGTCAGTGTTTAAAACAGCGAGAGGAGAGCCGGGAGTTTCAGTGTTTAAAACAGCGAGAGGAGAGCCGGGGGTTTCAATGTTTAAAACAGTGAGAGGAGTGCCGGGAGTTTCACAGTTTAAAACAGTGAGAGGAGAGCCGGGAGTTTCACAGTTTAAAACAGCAAGAGGTGAGCCGGGAGCTTCACAGTTTAAAACAGCGAGAGGAGAGCCGGGAGTTTCACAGTTTAAAACAGCGAGAGGTGAGCCGGGTGTGTCAGTGTTTAAAACAGCAAGAGGTGAGCCGGGGGTTTCACAGTTTAAAACAGCGAGAGGAGAGCCGGGAGTTTCAGTGTTTAAAACTGCGAGAGGAGAGCCGGGGGTTTCACAGTTTAAAACAGCGAGAGGAGAGCCGGGAGTTTCAGTGTTTAAAACTGCGAGAGGAGAGCCGGGAGTTTCACAGTTTAAAACAGCGAGAGGTGAGCCGGGAATTTCAGTGTTTAAAACAGCGAGAGGAGAGCCGGGAGTTTCACAGTTTAAAACAGCGGCGAGAGCAGAGCCGGGAGTTTCAGTGTTTAAAACAGCAAGAGGTGAGCCGGGAGTTTCACAGTTTAAAACAGCGAGAGGAGAGCCGGGAGTTTCAGTGTTTAAAACTGCGAGAGGAGAGCCGGGAGTTTCACAGTTTAAAACAGCGAGAGGAGAGCCGGGAGTTTCAGTGTTTAAAACAGCGAGAGGAGAGCCGGGAGTTTCACAGTTTAAAACAGCGAGAGGAGAGCCGGGAGTTTCAGTGTTTAAAACAGCGAGAGGAGAGCCGGGAGTTTCACAGTTTAAAACAGCGAGAGGAGAGCCGGGAGTTTCAGTGTTTAAAACAGCGAGAGGAGAGCCGGGGGTTTCAATGTTTAAAACAGCAAGAGGAGAGCCGGGAGTTTCAGTGTTTAAAACAGCAAGAGGAGAGCCGGTAGTTTCAGTGTTTAAAACTGCGAGAGGAGAGCCGGGAGTTTCAGTGTTTAAAACAGCGAGAGGAGAGCAGGGAGTTTCAGTGTTTAAAACAGCGAGCGGAGAGCCGGGAGTTTCAGTGTTTAAAACAGCGAGAGGAGAGCCGGGAGTTTCAGTGTTTAAAACAGCGAGCGGAGAGCCGGGAGTTTCAGTGTTTAAAACAGCGAGAGGGGAGCCGGGAGTTTCAGTGTTTAAAACAGAGATAGGAGAGCCGGGAGTTTCAGTGTTTAAAACAGCGAGAGGAGAGCCGGGAGTTTCAGTGTTTAAAACAGTGAGAGGAGAGCTGGGAGTTTCAGTGTTTAAAACAGCGAGAGGAGAGCCGGGAGTTTCAGTGTTTAAAACAGCGAGAGGAGAGCCGGGAGTTTCAGTGTTTAAAACAGCGAGAGGAGAGCCGGGAGTTTCAGTGTTTAAAACAGTGAGAGGAGAGCCGGGAGTTTCAGTGTTTAAAACAGTGAGAGGAGAGTCGGGAGTTTCACAGTTTAAAACAGTGAGAGGAGAGCCGGGAGTTTCACAGTTTAAAACAGAGAGAGGAGTGCCGGGGGTTTCAGTGTTTAAAACAGCGAGAGGAGAGCCGTGAGTTTCAGTGTTTAAAACAGCGAGAGGAGAGCCGTGAGTTTCAGTGTTTAAAACAGCGAGAGGAGAGCCGGGAGTTTCAGTGTTTAAAACAGAGAGAGGAGAGCCGTGAGTTTCAGTGTTTAAAACAGCGAGAGGAGAGCCGTGAGTTTCAGTGTTTAAAACAGCGAGAGGAGAGCCGGGAGTTTCAGTGTTTAAAACAGCGAGAGGAGAGCCGTGAGTTTCAGTGTTTAAAACAGCGAGAGGAGAGCCGTGAGTTTCAGTGTTTAAAACAGCGAGAGGAGAGCCGTGAGTTTCAGTGTTTAAAACAGCGAGAGGAGAGCCGTGAGTTTCAGTGTTTAAAACAGCGAGAGGAGAGCCGTGAGTTTCAGTGTTTAAAACAGCGAGAGGAGAGCCGTGAGTTTCAGTGTTTAAAACAGTGAGAGGAGAGCCGGGAGTTTCACAGTTTAAAACAGAGAGAGGAGAGCCGGGAGTTTCAGTGTTTAAAACAGCGAGAGGAGAGCCGTGAGTTTCAGTGTTTAAAACAGCAAGAGGAGAGCCGTGAGTTTCAGTGTTTAGAACAGCGAGAGGAGAGCCGGGAGTTTCAGTGTTTAAAACAGTGAGAGGAGAGCTGGGAGTTTCAGTGTTTAAAACAGCGAGAGGAGAGCCGGGAGTTTCACTGTTTAAAACAGTGAGAGCAGAGCCGGGAGTTTCAGTGTTTAAAACAGCGAGAGGAAAGCCGGGAGTTTCACAGTTTAAAACAGCGAGAGGAGAGCCGGGAGTTTCAGTGTTTAAAACAGTGAGAGGAGAGCCGGGTGTTTCACTGTTTAAAACAGTGAGAGCAGAGCCGGGAGTTTCAGTGTTTAAAACAGCGAGAGGAGAGCCGGGAGTTTCACAGTTTAAAACATAGAGAGGAGAGCCGGGAGTTTCAGTGTTTAAAACAGTGAGAGGAGAGCCGGGGGTTTCAGTGTTTAAAACAGCGAGAGGAGAGCCGGGGGTTTCAGTGTTTAAAACAGAGAGAGGAGAGCCGTGAGTTTCAGTGTTTAAAACAGCGAGAGGAGAGCCGTGAGTTTCACAGTTTAAAATAGCGAGAGGAGAGCCGGGAGTTTCAGTGTTTAAAACAGCGAGAGGAGAGCCGGGTGTTTCAGTGTTTAAAACTGCGAGAGGTGAGCCGGGAGTTTCAGTGTTTAAAACAGCGAGAGGAGAGCCGGGAGTTTCAGTGTTTAAAACAGCGAGAGGAGAGCCGGGAGTTTCAGTGTTTAAAACTGCGAGAGGAGAGCCGGGAGTTTCACAGTTTAAAACAGTGAGAGGAGAGCCGGGTGTTTCACTGTTTAAAACAGCGAGAGGAGAGCCGGGAGTTTCACAGTTTAAAACAGCGAGAGGAGAGCCGGGAGTTTCAGTGTTTAAAACAGTGAGAGGAGAGCCGGGAGTTTCAGTGTTTAAAACAGCGAGAGGTGAGCCGGGAGTTTCAGTGTTTAAAACAGCGAGAGGAGAGCCGGGAGTTTCAGTGTTTAAAAACAGCGAGAGGAGAGCCGGGAGTTTCAGTGTTTAAAACAGTGAGAGGAGAGCCGTGAGTTTCAGTGTTTAAAACAGTGAGAGGAGAGCCGGGAGTTTCACAGTTTAAAACAGTGAGAGGAGAGCCGGGTGTTTCACTGTTTAAAACAGCGAGAGGAGAGCCGGGAGTTTCAGTGTTTAAAACTGCGAGAGGAGAGCCGGGAGTTTCACAGTTTAAAACAGCGAGAGGAGAGCCGGGAGTTTCAGTGTTTAAATCAGCGTGATAAGAGCCCAGAGTTTCAGTGCTTAAAACAGTGAGAGGAGAGCCGGGAGTTTCAGTGGTTAAAACAGTGGGCGAAATTCCCCGTTATCGGCGGAAAGTCCGCTGATCGGCGCAAAAAACGGCGCAAATCCGACTTGCGTCACGTCGGAAAAATGGGTCGATAGTCTCCGGCCCGAAATGAGCTAGCAGCGACGTAACGGGATCCGCGCTTGCGCAGTGGTTCACGCCGTGCAGCGTCATACGCGCCGCACGGCGTGACGGCTCATAAGGCCGCGCTGCTTCCCCCCACCCGACCGGAACACCCAACCGCGACACCCGACTGGATGGCTGGCCGTCGCTCAGCCCCGAGGTTCGAGTCACGCGATGTGGAGGCGCTCCTGGACGCGGTGGAGCAGAGGAGGGATGCCCTGTATCCCGGGCACGGCCGCAGAGTTGCCCCACGCCACAGCCGGCGTCTGTGGAGGGAAGTGGCAGAGGCCGTCACCGCTGTGGCCCTGACACCACGGACAGGCACCCAGTGCCACAAGAAGGTGAACGACCTCGTCAGAGCAGGCAGGGTGAGCCTCCCCCATATCCCCCCTCCCCATATCCCCCCCTCCCCCATATCCCCCCTCCCCCATATCCCCCCTCCCCATATCCCCCCTCCCCCATATCCCCCCTCCCCCATATCCCCCCTCCCCCATATCCCCCTCCCCCATATCCCCTCTCCCCCATATCCCCCCTCCCCATATCCCCCCTCCCCCATATCCCCCATATCCCCCCCTCCCCCATATCCCCAAGTGAATCCAGCCCTAACCTTAACCTCTGCAATGCACGCACAACCGATGGCGTGCATTCATATACCTGCCTAACACTGTTGCCTTTTACCCCTACCCCCCCCACCCACAGGAGAAGCGCGCACACAACAATAAGGAGCATGTGAGGACTGGAGGAGGGCCCGCTGATGAGAGGCCACTGACCGTACACGAGGAAAGGGCCCTGGAACTGGCTGGCGGACCTGAGGACCGGGAGGTTGCTGATGCAGAGGTCGGGGGCGTACTAGTGAGTGAGCCACTGACAGCCCGTCCCCATATCCCCCCTCCCCTATATCCCCCTCCCCCGTATCACCTGATCACTGCCTGATGTCTAACCATGCATGCTTCATTGTGTATCGCAGGACCAAACATCCAGGCACCCATCCCCGCAGATGCAGACCGCCCGCAGGATGCCCCTCGGAGACCACGGGAGACGGAGAGACCCGGACCCTCCAGCATGCGACGCCCGCAGGATGCCCCTCGGAGACCACGGGAAACGGAGAGACCCGCACCCTCCAGCATGCGACGCCCGCAGGATGCCCCTCGCACACCACAGGAGACGGAGAGACCCGGACCCTCCAGCATGCGACGCCCGCAGGATGCCCCTCGGAGACCACGGGAGACGGAGAGACCCGCACCCTCCAGCATGCGACGCCTGCAGGATGCCCCTCGGAGACCACGGGAGACGGAGAGACCCGCACCCTCCAGCATGCGACGCCCGCAGGATGCCCCTCGGATACAACGGGAGACGGAGAGACCTGGAGCAACAGGGAGACGACACCCCCGTCACGTGCGGGAGCGACAACCCAGCGACGAGAGGGGCAGCCACAGGCCCCCGTCACATCCGAGCCAGGACACCACTACCCAGGACACCACTACCCAGGACACCACTACCCAGGACACCCCTACACGGGACACCCCTACCCGGGCCAGCACTACCCAGGACACCCCTACCCGGGACAGCACTACCCAGGAAGACGAAATACCGGACAGTGACTCAGAGTGGATGGCTGGAGACGAACCCCCACCCCAAAGTGCCATGGACTCAGAGTGGGACGAAGAGCACGACACAACGCCACTGCTGTCACCAACACCCTCCACCATCGCAGAAACACTCACCACGGTTGGGCACTTTAGTGATGAGGCGTCTGGTACACTCACTGGTGCGCACAACACAGCCGTCCCGGTACAGCAGGTGGAGGTAGGAGCAGCAGAGGGACCGGGCGGTCGGAGGGCAGCCCAGCCCAAGCGAACATCTGCCGCCCAGATGGATCCCGGGTTCCTGCAGTTACCACACCCACACATAGATCCGATGCAACCACCGACCCGGAGACGAGCGAAGAGGGTGACGGGCGGCTTGCGGCGGCTGCGGTCGCAGGTGGAGGAGTCCACCCGCGTCCAGGAGCTGGGAGTGGTGCCGATCATGCATGCCACCCAGGCTTACACCGCACGGGTGGCGTCCGCGGTGGAGGCAATGGGTGCGACGGTGTCAGACATGGGAAACGGTTTGCGAGGCCTGGGGCCTTCCGTGCAGGCGGCGTCTGTGGCCCAGGAAATGGCTGCCCTCTCACAGGAGGCCATGAGCCAGTGCCAGCGCCAGATGGCAGAGGCGCTCAACGCCATAGCCCAGTCTCAGCAGGCCATGGCCCAGTCTCAGCAGGCCATGGCCCAGTCTCAGCAGGCCATGGCCCAGTCTCTGCAGGCCATCGCTGAGGGCATCGGCGCCAGTGGCCATGTGCGAGCCGGCGTCGCACTGTCACAGACAGGGTTTACCAACCCCCTGGGCTCCATGGCTGCAAACCTGCAGACCCCTGTCGATACCAGCACGGGCCTCCAGGACTGGCAGCGCCAGATGTCGGGGGGGCGTCGGATGGCCAGTCCGTTCGCATCCCCCACCCATGTAGAGGCCTGGGGGCCATCGGGCACCCTGAGGGAGGAGGAGGTGGTGTGGTCCGTCCCGTCTCCCTCTGTAGGGGAGGTCCCGGTACACCGCGACACCTCGGACTCCCCCCCTTCCGTCCCAGGTGCATCGGGTGGGCAATGGGCAGGACAGGCTGGCAGCTCGCCATCCCAGACGCCCGGGCCGCAGCCTGGCCCATCTGGGCCAGGACGCCCCAGGAAACGGCCGCCAAAGGGATCCAGTGTCAGTGGTCAGGAATCACAGGAGTCCACCTCCAGTTCTGCTGTACCGTCTGGGGAACCACGTAGACGTAGTCAAAGGGCCTGTAAGGCCAAACAATTAGACACTGAGTAAGTTGGCACGGGTGCAGGGCACAGATGAGTTTTAGGGGCTAGAGCACGTGCATGAACTCCTTTGGTTATTAAAGTCAATGTTACACCTACCGAAGCTGCCTTTGTGCTCTGTCCAAAGTGTGCGGGGGGGGTCATGTACGTTGAGCGCAAGTGTGTGTGTGAGGGGTGGTCTTACCTCAGCCCCAGGTGAGTCTGCCCCCTTCCCCCTGGGCCGCCATCAACATCCCCCGGGCAGAGGACGGGACCGTGCGCTGCAGTGTCACAGCCGCATGCAGGGATGGTCCGGGTGGATGGTGGTACTGTGGCCATGGGTCAGACATAGTCCAACGATGTAGAGCCAGGAGCTTATCGCAGGGCGGGTTGTCATCATCCTTCATGGCCTGCGATAGACACGCGTCCACCCGCAACTGTGTGAGCCCGGCAGGTGGATCGGCAATGGGGGGGGGGGGGGGTGTTGTGCATGCGGGTGGGGTGGGTGGGGTTGGGGAGGGGATGAGGCTGCTGGGTGGGTGGATGGGTGGGGGGTCTGGGTGGTCGGCTGTTGCCATGGTGTGCGGTCTGTGGCCATACTACCCGATTCCCACGCCCATCTAGTCAGTGAAGCGGGCGTCTATCAGTCTGTCCCGTGCCCGCTGGGCCAGCCGGTAACGGTGGACAGCCATCCTCCTGTGTCTATCCCGTCTGCCCTGACCATTGCCCCCATCACCCTCATCTGGGGAGGACTGCGCCTCTTCCTGCTGCTCCTCCACTCCGCCCTCCTCTGCCTGCGGCACATCGCCCCTCTGCTGGGCTATGTTGTGCAGGACGCAGCACACCACTATGATGCGGCCGACCCTATCTGACCGATACTGGAGGGCGCCCCCAGAGAGGTCCAGGCACCTGAAACGCATCTTCAGCACGCCAAAGCACCTCTCGATCACTCCCCTTGTCGCTACATGGGCATCATTGTAGCGGTTCTCTGCCTCATTGCGTGGCCTCCGTATAGGCGTCATCAGCCACGATCGCAATAGGTAGCCCCTGTCGCCCAGCAAACAGCCCCTCAGCCGGGGCTGGCGTCCCTCGTACATGCCGGGGATGGATGACCGAGACAACACGAATGAGTCGTGTACACTGCCTGGGTGACGGGCGCAGACGTGCAGGATCATCATGCGGTGGTCGCAGACCACCTGTATGTTCATCGAATAGGTCCCCTTTCTATTAGTGAACACGGCCCTGTTATCTGCAGGTGGCCGCACGGCGACGTGCATCCCATCGATCGTGCCCTGGACCATGGGGAACCCGGCCACGGCAGAGAAGCCCACGGCCCGGGCACCTTGGCTGGCCCGGTCCACGGGGAAGCGGATGTAGCGGTGCGCCATGGCATATAGGGCATCTGTCACTGCCCGGATGCACCGATGTCTGCGATATGCCGGACAGGTCCCCACTCGGTGCCTGGAATGACCCCGTTGCATAAAAGTTCTGGGCCACCGTAACCTTGACGGACACGGGGAGAGGGTGTCCCCCGCCAGTGCCACGCGGTGACAGGTGTGCCAGCAGGTGGCAGATGTGTGCCACGGTTTCCCGGCTCATCCGGAGTCTCCTCCTGCATTCCCGGTCCGTGAGGTCCTGGTATGACTGCCGGGGCCGGTACACACGGGTGCCCTCGGGTGCCTCCGTTGCCGTGGGGCCGCGACGTCCTCCTCCCCCTCCTCGTCCTGTCGGTCAGGTGTCCCTCCAGCCTGGGCGGCTGCCGCCTGCCCCTCTGCGGCAGCCTGCGCCGCCTCTCTGGCACGCTCCTCCTCCTCCTCCTCCTCCTCCTCCTCATCCAGGGCAACATAGACATGAGCGGCTGCCACCACGGCGGCCAACATCGCTGGATGATCTGAAAACATGACGGCCTGGTGGGGGGGAGGGGAACGACGACATGTCATCATTGCCCATCTCCCCTCCTCCCCCCAGCCAGGTGGCATGGACCGCATGGGTCCAACTGTTGGACCCTGGCACCTGGCCAGGTGGACCAACTCACTTGCACTCCCATCCCCCTCCTCGGCACAGACCCCCCCCCTAACCCCCAACCTCCACCCCAGCACGGACACCCCCCCAACCTCAACCCCAGCACGGACCCCCCCCCAACCTCCACCCCAGCACGGACCACCCCCCCAAACTCCACCCCAGCACGGACCACCCCCCCAATCTCCACCCCGGCAAGGACACCCCCCCAACCTCCACCCCGGCACGGCACAGACCCCCCCCCCAACCTCCACCCCAGCACGGACCCCCCCCCCCCCAACCTCCACCCCAGCACGGACCCCACCAAACCTCCACCCGGGCACGGCCCCCCCCCAACCTCCACCCCGGCAGGGACCCCCCCCCAACCTCCACCCCGGCACGGCACGGACCCCCCCCCAACCTCCACCACAGCACGGACCCCCCCCCCAACCTCCACCCCACCACGGACCCCCCCCAACCTCCACCCCAGCACAGACCCCCCCAATCTCCACCCCGGCACGGCACGGACCCCCCCCCAACCTCCACCCCAGCACGGACCCCCCCCCAACCTCCAACACGGCACGGACCCCCCCCAACCTCCACCCCGGCACGGACCCCCCCCCAACCTCCACCCCGGCACGGCACGGACCCCCCCACAACCTCCACCCCAGCACGGACCCCCCCAACCTCCACCCCGGCACGGACCCCCCCCCCCAACCTCCACCCCAGCACGGCACGGACCCCCCCCCCAACCTCCACCCCAGCACGGACCCCCCCCCAACCTCCACCCCGGCACGGCACGGACCCCCCCCAACCTCCACCCCGGCACGGACGCCCCCCCAACCTCCACCCCGGCACGGCACGGACCCCCCCCAACCTCCACCCCAGCACGGACCCCCCCCCAACCTCCACCCGGGCACGGACCCCCCCCCCAACCTCCACCCCGGCACGGCACGGACCCCCCCCCCCAACCTCCACCCCAGCACGGACCCCCCCCAACCTCCACCCCGGCACGGCACGGACCCCCCCCCAACCTCCACCCCAGCACGGACCCCCCCCCAACCTCCACCCCAGCACGGACCCCCCCAACGTCCACCCCGGCACGGCACGGACCCCCCCCCCAACCTCCACCCCGGCACGGACCCCCTCCCGGCACTCCCCCGGAGCCCAGCCTACTCTAACCACCCACCCCCGCCGCACACACACACACACAACCCGAGACACACCTCTCCTCACGCATTCAGACTGCGGCCACGCCATCGCCTGCCCAGAGCC
Organism: Scyliorhinus torazame; assembly: GCF_047496885.1. NCBI lineage: Eukaryota > Metazoa > Chordata > Chondrichthyes > Carcharhiniformes > Scyliorhinidae > Scyliorhinus > Scyliorhinus torazame. Next base: position 55,218,510 of record NC_092727.1, read on the forward strand.
AATCCCCCAGGCCGTCACTCACCTCCACGCTGGTCGGCGTGAGCCTGGAGCACCGGGTCACGCCAATGAAAAGGAGGTTTGATTCACGTCGACGTGAACGGTCATCACGTCGACGGGACTTCGGCCCATCCGGAAGGGAGAATATCGGCAGGCCGAAAATCGGCTGCCTTGCGCAGACCCGTGACATTCTCCGCGGCAGCGGCGCCATTAACGCCCCGCCGACTTTTCTCCCTTCGGAGATTTCGGCAACCGGCGGGGGCGGGCTTCACGGCGGCCAACGGCCATTCTCCGACCCTCTGGGGGGTCGGAGAATGACGCCCAGTGAGAGGAGAGCCGGGAGTTTCACAGTTTAAAGCAGCGAGAGGAGAGCCGGGAGTTTCAGTGTTTAAAACAGCGAGAGGCGAGCCGGGAGTTTCGGTGTTTAAAACAGCGAGAGGAGAGCCGGGAGTTTCAGTGTTTAAAACAGCGAGAGGAGAGCCTGGAGTTTCAGTATTGTGGTGGTATGTATTCGGGGTAGTGTGGTACCTGTGAAGCCGAGAGGCTATTGGCTGACAGGTCCCGGGTCCTGGTTGGATCTGCCGACTTCAATTGATGAAAGGCAGAAAATGCACCTCCTACGCTCGCGGGTCAGCCCGGTGATCTACCCCCTGATCGAAGGGGCGGCGAACTATGACAAAGCCATGGAACTGCTGGAAGGACACTACATTCGTCCACTTAATCAGGTCTACGCCCGTCACCTGCTGGCAACGAGACGACAGAGCCCAGATGAGACACTAAAAGATTTCTACAGGGCACTGATCGTGCTGGGCCAAAACTGCGGCTGCCCAGCGGTGACGGCGAACGAGCACTCCAGCGCGGCTGGCTACGCGCTGCCCAACCAAAACCCTTTGTTGCAGCTGGCCTCCGCCTCATGGGAGCAGAGTGCGCCACCATTGTGTCCCACCCCGCCGCCATTTTGTTTCTCCCCGCCGCCATCCTCGGAGTCCCCGGACTCCATGTGCGATCCATGGACGGCGCCATCTTGGATGGGGCCTCAAGCCCCCAACACGGCTGACGATGCGCTGCCCGATCTTCACTCCTTGCTGCAGCTGGCCTCCGTCACCCTGGACCAGTCGGCCCCGAACGCTAGCAAAGGCCACCACGACGATCGGCATCAACAGCCACGTGACGCTATGCCTCATCGACTCCGGGAGCACGGAGAGCTTCGTCCACCCGGACACGATAAGGCGCTGTACTCTGGTCACCTACCCCACCCAACAAAGGATCTCCCTGACCTCCGGGTCACACGCGGTGCAGATAAAAGGGTTCTGCCTCGCGAACCTCACTGTCCAAGACAGAGAATTCCGCAATTTCTGCCTATACGTGCTGCCGCACCTCTGCGCAGCCACCCTTCTGGGACTGGATTTCCAATGCCACCTACAAAGCCTTACCTTTAAATTCGGCGGCCCTATACCACCCCTTACTGTTTGCGGCCTCGCGACCCTTAAGGTCGACCCGCCTTCCCTGTTTGCGAACCTCACCACGGATTGCAAACCCGTCGCCACCAGGAGCAGATGGTATAGCGCCCAGGACCGGACCTTCATCAGAGGTCCAAAGGCTGCTGAAGGAAGGGGTCATCGATGCGGGCAACAGCCCCTGGAGGGCTCAAGTAGTGGTGGTAAAGACCGGGGAGAAGCATAGGATGGTCATCGACTATAGCCAGACTGGACGCGTACCCACTCCCCCGTATTGCCGACCTGGTAAACAGGATCGCGCAATACAAGGTCTTCTCCACAGTGGATCTCAAGTCTGCCTACCACCAGCTACCCCTCCGTAATAGCGACCGCCAGTACACTGCCTTTGAAGCAGATGGGCGGCTCTACCACTTTTTAAGGGTTCCCTTCGGTGTCACAAACGGGGTCTCGGTCTTCCAGCGTGAGATGGACCGAATGGTTGACCGGTACGGCTTACACGCAACGTTCCCATATCTTGACAACGTCACCATCTGCGGCCATGACCAGCAGGACCACGACACCAAGCTCCGTACATTTCTCCAGACCTCCTGAATCTGACCTACAATAAGGAGAAGTGCGTGTTTAGCACCGACCGTCTAGCCATCCTAGGCTACGTAGTGCGAAATGGAGTCATGGGCCCCTACCCCGAATGCATGTGCCCCCTTATGGAGTTCCCTCTCCCTCACTGCCCCAAGGCCTGAAAGCGCTGCCTCGGCTTCTTTAGCTACTGTGCACAATGGGTCCCTAATTACGCCGACAAGGCTCTACCCCTAATCCAGTCCACGACCTTCCCCCTGTTGACGGAGGCCCGCCATGCCTTCTGCCGCATCAAAGCGGACATCGTAAAAGCCACGATACGCGCCATCGACAAGTCCCTCCCCTTCCAGGTCGTGAGCGACGCGTCTGACGTAGCTCTGGCCGCCACCCTCAACCAAGCAGGCAGGCCCATGGCTTGCTTCTCCCGCACTCTCCATGCCTCCGAAATTCGCCACTCCTCGGTCGAAAAGGAGGCCCAGGCCATAGTGGAAGCTGTGCAGCACTGGAGGCATTACCTGGCCGGCAGGAGATTCACTCTCCTCACGGACCAACGGTTGGTGGCCTTCATGTTCGATAATGCACAGCGGGGCAAGATTAAGAACAACAAGATCTTGCGGTGGAGGTTCGAACTCTCCACCTTCAATTACGAGATCTTGTATCGTCCCGAAAAGCTGAACGAGCCTCCTGATGCCCTATCCCGCGGCACTTGTGCCACCGCACAAGTAGACCGCCTCCGAGCCCTCCACGAGGACCTCTGCCACCCGGGAGTCACCCGGTTCTTCCATTTTGTTAAGTCCCGGAACCTGCCTTACTCCATCGAGGAGGTCAGGACTGTCACCAGGGACTGCCGAATCTGCACGGAGTGCAAACCGCACTTCTACCGACCAGAGAGGGTGCATCTGATAAAGGCTTCCCGTCCCTTTGAACGCCTCAGCATGGACTTCAAAGGCCCCCTCCCCTCCACCGACCGCAACATGTATTTCCTGAACGGGATTGATGAGTACTCCCGGTTCCCATTCGCCATCCCCTGCCCGGACATGACCACAACCACCGTCATCAAGGCACTCCAAACTATTTTTACACTGTTCGGTTTCCCCGCATACATCCACAGTGATAGGGGATCCTCCTTTATGAGCGACGAGCTGCACCAGTTCCTGCTTAGCAAAGGCATTGCCTCGAGCAGGATGAGCAGCTACAACCCCCGGGGAAACGGGCAGGTAGAAAGGGAGAACGGGACGGTCTGGAAGACCGTCCTGCTGGCCCTTCAGTCCAGGAATCACCCAGTCTCCCGCTGGCAAGAAATCCTCCCAGTGGCCCTGCACTCCATTCGGTCACTGCTATGTACTACCACGAACCAGACACCTCGTGAACGTCTCCTTGTTTTCCACAGGGAGTCCTCCTCGGGGACCTCGCTCCCAACCTGGCTAGCAACACCCGGAACTGTCCTGCTGCGGAAACATGCGAGGGCGCACAAGTCGGACCCGCTGGTCGAAAGGGTCTACCTGCTGCATGCCAACCCCCAGTACGCCTACGTAGCATTCCCCGACGGACGCCAAGATATGGTCTCCCTCCGGGACCTGACGCCCGCCGGAGCACCACGCGCGCCCGAGCCACTGCCCCCCCCCCCACTCCGTACCTGACCGGAGGGTCAGTACTGCCGCCAGAATCCCGACCCAGAGCCGAGCAGGCACCGACGCCCCCTACAGGCACCCCTTCCTTCTGCCCATCTTTCGACCTTACAGCGCCGCCTAGGGGTAACGAATCTGCCTGAGAGGAAGACACCACGGGCGTCATTCTCCGACCCCCCGCCGGGTCGGAGAATGGCCGTAGGCCGCCGTGAATCCCGCCCCCGCCGAAGTCTCCGGTACCGGAGATAGGGCGGGGGTTGGAATCGGGCTGCGCCGGTTGGCGGGACCCCCCGCTGGATTCTCCGGCCCGGATGGGCCGAAGTCCTGCCCAGAAATTGCCTGTCCCGCCGGCGTAAATCAAACCTGGTAGTTACCGGCGGGACCAGGCGGCGTGGGCAGGCTCCGGGGTCCTGGGGGGGGGCGCGGGGCGATCTGACCCCGGGGGTGCCCCCACGGTGGCCTGGCCCGCGATCGGGGCCCACCGATCCGCGGGCTGGCCTGTGCCGTGGGGTCACTCTTTCCCTTCCGCCTCCGCCACGGCCTCCACCATGGTGGAGGCAGAAGAGACTCTCCCCACTGCGCATGCGCGGGAAACTGACAGCGGCCACTGACGCTCCCGCGCATGCGCCGGGAAACTGTCAGCGGCCGCTGACGCTCCCGCGCATGCGCCGCATTTCCGCGCCAGCTGGCGGGGCAACAAACGCCATTTCCGCCAGCTGGCGGGGCGGAAATCCGTCCGGCGCCGGCCTAGCCCCAACATTCCGCACCTTTGGGCCGGCGCGATGCCCGTCTGATTGGCGCCGTGTTTGGCGCCAGTCGGCGGACATCGCGCCGTTGGGGGAAAATTTCGCCCCACGTTCCCGGAGTCATTACTGCCAGGGCCCTCACCAGGATTGCCGCCGAAACTTAGACGCTCCAGTAGGACGACCAGGCCGCCCGATCGTCTGATTGCAGCACCATGAGGAAAATTAACAACGCAAGAACTTTCTCCGCAACCCTCGGTAGAATGGTACCTGCAATACCTGGTGCTACCATGAAAAGGCGACAGTAATACTGGCCATCACCCCACTGACTCTTTTTTAACAGGGGGTGAATGTGGTAATACCAGGTATTGCGGTACCAGAGAGTGGAATAACCATTGGCTAGACCGCGGGGTCTACTATTGGGCAATGTACATAGCCCCGCCCTGAGAGGCGGGGTATAAGAACCAATGCCGTCCCAGCAGCCTTCACTTCTGTAACTTCGCTGCTGGGTACAGTTCGATCTGATTAAAGCTGAATCGATATGACTCCACATGGACTCAAGCGTATTGATTGTGTATCAGCTCTGCTCTCGCTGTTTTAAACACTGAAACTCCCGGCTCTCCTCTCACTGTTTTAAACACTGAAACTCCCAGCTCTCCTCTCGCTGTTTTAAACAGTGAAACCCCCAGCTCTCCTCTCGCTGTTTTAAACACTGAAACCCCTGGCTCTCCTCTCGCTGTTTTGAACTGTGAAACTCCCGGCTCTCCTCTCACTGTTTTAAACACTGAAACTCCCGGCTCTCCTCTCGCTGTTTTAAACACTGAAACCCCCGGCTCTCCTCTCACTGTTTTAAACACTGAAACTGCCAGCTCTCCTCTCACTGTTTTAAACACTGAAACTCCCAGCTCTCCTCTCACTGTTTTAAACACTGAAACTCCCGGCTCTCCTCCCGCTGTTTTCAACACTGAAACTCCCGGCTCTCCTCTCACTGTTTTAAACACTGAAACTCCTGTCTCTCCTTTCACTGTTTTAAACACTGAAACTCCCGGCTCTCCTCTCGCTGTTTTAAACACTGAAACTCCAGGCTCTCCTCTCGCTGTTTTAAACACTGAAATTCCCGGCTCTCCTCTCGCTGTTTTAAACACTGAAACTCCCGGCTCTCCTCTCGCTGTTTTAACCACTGAAAATCCCGGCTCTCCTCTCGCTGTTTTCAACACTGAAATTCCCGGCACTCTTCTCACTGTTTTGAACACTGAAACTCCCGGCTCTCCTCTCGCTGTTTTAAACACTGAAACTCCCGGCTCTCCTCTCACTGTTTTAAACACTGAAACTCCTGTCTCTCCTTTCACTGTTTTAAACACTGAAACTCCCGGCTCTCCTCTCGCTGTTTTAACCACTGAAAATCCCGGCTCTCCTCTCGCTGTTTTAAACACTGAAACTACCGGCTTTCCTCTCGCTGTATTAAACTGTGAAACTCCCGGCTCTCCTCTCGCCGCTGTTTTAATCACTGAAACTCCCAGCTCTCCTCACACTTTTTTAAACACTGAAACTCCCAGCTCTCCTCTCACTTTTTTAAACACTGAAACTTCCGGCTCTCCTCTCGTTGGTTTAAACCGTCCAGCTGCGTAAACCTGTTGATGGTCTGGCTGTAGGCGATGACCACCCTATGCTTCTCCCCGGTTTTTACCACCACTACTTGAGCTCTCCAATGACTGTTGCTCGCTTCGATGACCCCTTCCCCCAGCAGCCTTTGGACCTCTGACCTGATGAAGGTCCTGTCCTTGGCACTGTACCGTCTGCTCCTGGTGGCGACGGGTTTGCAATCCGGGGTGAGGTTCGCAAACAGGGAAGGCGGGTCGACCTTAAGGGTCTCGAGGCCGCAGACAGTAAGGGGGGTATAGGGCCGCCAAATTTAAAAGTCAGGCTTTGCAAATGGCATTGGAAGTCCAGCCCCAGGAGCGTAGGCGCGCAGAGGTGCGGCAGGACACAGGTGGAAATTGTCGAATTTCCTGCCTTGGACAGTGAGATTCGCTAGGCAGAACCCCTTTATCTCCACTGAGTGTGACCCGAAGGCCAGGGAGATCCTTTGGTTTACAGGGTGGATTACAAGTGAACAGCGCCTTACCGTATCGGGGTGAACAAAGCTTTCTGTGCTCACAGAGTCAATGAGGCAAGACGGCTCATGGCCGTTGATAAAGACCGTCGTTGTAGCCGTTGTGAGTGTCCGGGGTCGACTTTGGTCCAGTGTCACCGAGGCCAGATGAAGCAGTTGTGAGTTCTGATCGGGCAGCGTGTCGTCGGCCGTGCTGGGGGGCCGGGGGCCCCATCCAAGATGGCGTCACCCCTGGGTCGCACATGGTGTCCGGGGATGAACAAGATGGCGGCGGCGATAGACAAAATGGCGCGCCCACCCGTCCAGCGTAGTGTCCGGGGAGCAAGATGGCCCCGCCCGTGGGTCGCACGTGGCCCTAGGATAGGGGGGTGGCGTGAGCACTGGCCGGTCGGGGCTTGAAGGGGGGGGTGCCGCGGCGGTTCGGAGTCACAGGAGACCACGGGGTGGCGGTGAGCGCTGGCCGGTCGGGGCCTGAGGGTGGGGTGGAGGTGAGCGCTGGCCGGTCGGGGCCTGAGGGTGGGGTGGAGGTGAGCGCTGGCCGGTCGGGGCCTGAGGGTGGGGTGGCGGTGAGCGCTGGCCGGTCGGGGCCTGAAGGGGGTACCGTCTGCTCCTGGTGGCGACTGGTTTGCAATCCGGGGTGAGGTTCGCAAACAGGGAAGGCGGGTCGACCTTGAGGGTCGCGAGGCCGCAGATAATGAGTGGGGGTATAGGGCCGCCGAATTGAAACGTTAAACTCTGGAGGTTGCACTGAAAATCCAACCCCAGAAGTGTGGCAGCGCAGAGATGGGGGAGGACGTAAAGCCGGTAGTTCTTGAACTCCCTACCCTGCACCGTGAGGTTCGCGATGCAGAACCCTTTGATCTCTACAGAATGGGATCCTGCTGCCAGGAAAATCTTTTGATTACTCGAGTGGATCGGAAGGGAACAGCGTCTTACCGTATCGGGGTGTATAAAACTCTCCGTGCTCCCAGAGTCGATCAGGCAGAGCATCTCGTACCCGTTTATGAGTACCGGCGTTGTTGCCGTTTGGAGCGTTCGGGGCCGCGACTGGTCCAGGGTCACCGAAGCCAGTCGCTGTTGCTGCATCGGGCCATTTTCCTCAGGCCCCATGGGGCCGTCCATTCCAGGGTCCTTAGCCGTCAGCCAAGATGGTGGCGTCCACGGGTCGCACACGGTCGGTAATAGACAAGATAGCGCCGCCCATTGATCGCACGTGGCCGGAGGAGCACAAAATGGTGGCGCCCATCCCTCCCGCTTGAAGTCCGGGCCCCAAAATGGCGGTGACCTTTGGCCGCACATGGATCGTTGGGGGGGTTGAGTTTGGGGTCCTGGTTCTCCGCGGAGATTGCGGCGACCCCCTGGGCCTGGCACACAGCTGTAAAATGCCCCTTTTTGCCGCACCCTTTGCTGAAGGCTGAGCGGGCCGGGCAGCGCAGTCGGGGGTGTTTCGCTTGCCCGCAAAGGTATCATGGGGCCCCTCCGGGTGGTCTGGCGCTCCGGCAGCACAGGCCTGCGGGGGGATAGGGGGGTGCCGGGGGGTCGGTCGCGGCGGGGGTCCACAATGCCCAAGGGCTGCCGCGCGTTCGGGGGCGTAGGCACGGGCGTTCTGTGATGCCACATCGAGTGAGGCAGCGAGGGCCTGTGCCTCCTTGAGGCCTAGTGAATCACTTTCCAGCAATCGCTGGCGAATTTGGGACGAGAGCATACCTGCCACGAAAGCATCCCGAATTAATAGCTTCGTTTGTTCATTAGCCGAAACCGGTGGGCAGTTGCAATTTCTCCCCAGTATTAACAGCGCACTGTAGAATTCGTCAAGCAATTTCCCGGGGATTTGCCGTCGCGTCATGAGAAGGTGGCGTGCGTAGACTTGGTTGACGGGCTGAACGTAGATTCCTCTCAGCATGACGAGCGCCGACTGGAAATCGTCCGCGTCCGCTATGAGAGTGTAGATTTCCGGGCTCACCCTGGAATGCAGGACCTGCATTTTTTGGTCTTCTGTAGGTACGCAGGTGGCCATTCGGAGGTATCCTTCAAAACACGCTAACCGGTGTTTAAAAGTGGCCGCTGAGTTTGCCGCATGGGGGCTGATTCGCAGACACTCCGGAGTGATTCGGAGCTCCATGTTCTTTAAAGTTTGCATTATAAGTTGTAGCACAATCAATGACTCACGAGACGAGATGAGATGGAGTCAATCGATTGCTTTATTACGCAGGCTTGTTCCCCAGCAGCACAGTTACAGAATGCGGCTGCTGGGAGAACCAGGGCTCTTATACTCTGCCTTAGTGGGTGGAGCCAGTAGGCGGCTGATCCAATCGGGACCCGGCGTCGATCCACCAATTGCCTCTCGGCATCACAGGGTACCGCAATACCCCTAATGCATACCACCACACTCCCGGCTCTCCTCTCACTGTTTTAAACCCTGAAACACCCGGCTCTCCTCGCGTTGTTTTAAACACTGAAACCCTCGGCTCTCCTCTCTCTGTTTTAAAATCTGAAACACCCGGCTCTCCTCTCGCTGTTTTAAACACTGAAACTCCCGGCTCTCCTCTCGCTGCTTTAAACACTGAAACTCCCGGCTCTCCTCTCGCTGTTTTAAACACTGAAACTCTCGGCTCTCCTCTCTATGTTTTAAAACCCGAAACACCCGGCCCTCCTCTCTATGTTTTAAAACCTGAAACACCCGGCTCTCCTCTCGCTGTTTTAAACACTGAAACTCCCGGCTCTCCTCTCGCTGCTTTAAACACTGAAACTCCCGGCTCTCCTCTCGCAGTTTTAAACACTGAAACTCCCGGCTCTCCTCTCGCAGTTTTAAACACTGAAACTCACAGCTCTCCTCTCGCTGTTTTAAACACTGAAACTCCCGGCTCTCCTCTCGCTGTTTTAAACACTGAAACTCCCGGCTCTCCTCTCACTGTTTTAAACACTGAAACTCCCGGCTCTCCTCTCACTGTTTTAAACACTGAAACTCCCGGCTCTCCTCTCACTGTTTTAAACACTGAAACTCCCAGCTCTCCTCTCGCTGTTTTAAACACTGAAACTCCCGGCTCTCCTCTCGCTGTTTTAAACACTGAAACTCCCGGCTCTCCTCTCACTGTTTTAAACACTGAAACTCCCAGCTCTCCTCTCGCTGTTTTAAACACTGAAACTCCCGGCTCTCCTCTCGGTGTTTTAAACACTGAAACTCCCGGCTCTCCTCTCACTGTTTTAAACACTGAAACTCCCGGCTCTCCTCTCGCTGTTTTAAACACTGAAACTCCCGGCTCTCCTCTCACTGTTTTAAACACTGAAACTCCCGGCTCTCCTCTCACTGTTTTAAACACTGAAACTCCCGGCTCTCCTCTCGCTGTTTTAAACACTGAAACTCCAGGCTCTCCTCTCGCTGTTTTAAACACTGAAACACCCGGCTCTCCTTTCACTGTTTTAAACACTGAAACACCCGGCTCTCCTCTCGCTGTTTTAAACACTGAAACTCCCGGCTCTCCTCTCGGTGTTTTAAACACTGAAACTCCCAGCTCTCCTCTCGCTGTTTTAAACACTGAAACTCCAGGCTCTCCTCTCGCTGTTTTAAACAGTGAAACTCCCGGCTCTCCTCTCGCTGTTTTAAACACTGAAACTCCCGGCTCTCCTCTCGGTGTTTTAAACACTGCAACTCCCAGCTCTCCTCTCGCTGTTTTAAACAGTGAAACTCCCGGCTCTCCTCTCGCTGTTTTAAACACTGAAACTCCCGGCTCTCCTCTCGCTCTTTTAAACACTGAAACTCCCGGCTCTCCTCTCACTGTTTTCAACACTGAAACACCCGGCTCTCCTCTCGCTGTTTTAAACACTGAAACTCCCGGCTCTCCTCTCACTGTTTTAAACACTGAAACTCCCGGCTCTCCTCTCGCTGTTTTAAACACTGGAACTAACGACTCTCCTCTCGCTGTTTTAAACACTGGAACTAACGACTCTCCTCTCGCTGTTTTAAACACTGAAACACCCGGCTCTCCTCTCACTGTTTTAAACACTGGAACTCCCGGCTCTCGTCTCGCTGCTTTAAACACTGAAACTCCAGGCTCTCCTCTCGCAGTTTTAAACACTGAAACTCCCGGCTCTCCTCTCACAGTTTTAAACACTGAAACTCACAGCTCTCCTCTCACTGTTTTAAACACTGAAACTCCCAGCTCTCCTCTCGCTGTTTTAAACACTGAAACTCCCGGCTCTCCTCTCGCTGTTTTAAACACTGAAACTCCCGGCTCTCCTCTCGCTGTTTTAAACACTGGAACTAACGACTCTCCTCTCGCTGTTTTAAACACTGAAACACCCGGCTCTCCTCTCACTGTTTTAAACACTGGAACTCCCGGCTCTCGTCTCGCTGCTTTAAACACTGAAACTCCAGGCTCTCCTCTCGCAGTTTTAAACACTGAAACTCACAGCTCTCCTCTCACTGTTTTAAACACTGAAACTCCCAGCTCTCCTCTCGCTGTTTTAAACACTGAAACTCCCGGCTCTCCTCTCGCTGTTTTAAACACTGAAACTCCCAGCTCTCCTCTCGCTGTTTTAAACACTGAAACTCCCAGCTCTCCTCTCACTGTTTTAAACACTGACACTCCCGGCTCTCCTCTCACTGTTTTAAACACTGGAACTAACGACTCTCCTCTCGCTGTTTTAAACACTGAAACACCCGGCTCTCCTCTCACTGTTTTAAACACTGGAACTCCCGGCTCTCGTCTCACTGTTTTAAACACTGGAACTAACGACTCTCCTCTCGCTGTTTTAAACACTGAAACTCCCGGCTCTCCTCTCACTGTTTTAAACACTGGAACTCCCGGCTCTCGTCTCGCTCTTTTAAACTGTGAAACTCCCGGCTCTCCTCTCGCAGTTTTAAACACTGAAACTCACAGCTCTCCTCTCACTGTTTTAAACTGTGGAACTCCCGGCTCTCCTCTCGCTGTTTTAAACACTGGAACTAACGACTCTCCTCTCGCTGTTTTAAACACTGAAACTCCCGGCTAGCCTCTCGCTGTTTTAAACACTGAAACTCCCGGCTCTCCTCTCACTGTTTTAAACACTGGAACTCCCGGCTCTCGTCTCGCTGTTTTAAACTGTGAAACTCCCGGCTCTCCTCTCGCAGTTTTAAACACTGAAACTCACAGCTCTCCTCTCACTGTTTTAAACTGTGGAACCCCCGGCTCTCCTCTCGCTGTTTTAAACACTGAAACTCCCGGCTCTCCTCTCGCTGTTTTAAACACTGAAACTCCCGGCTCTCCTCTCACTGTTTTAAACACTGAAACTCCCAGCTCTCCTCTCACTGTTTTCAACACTGAAACTCACGGCTCTCCTCTCACTGTTTTAAACACTGGAACTAACGACTCTCCTCTCGCTGTTTTAAACACTGAAACTCCCGGCTCTCCTCTCGCTGTTTTAAACACTGGAACTAACGACTCTCCTCTAGCTGTTTTAAACACTGGAACTCCCGGCGCTCCTCTCACTGTTTTAAACACTGAAACTCCCGGCTCTCCTCTCGCTGTTTTAAACACTGAAACTCCCGGCTCTCCTCTCGCTGTTTTAAACACTGGAACTAACGACTCTCCTCTCGCTGTTTTAAACACTGAAACTCCCGGCTCTCCTCTCGCTGTTTTAAACACTGAAACTCCCGGTGCTCCTCTCTCTGTTTAAAACACTGAAACTCCTGGCTCTCCTCTCGCTGTTTTAAACACTGGAACTAACGACTCTCCTCTCACTGTTTTATACACTGAAACTCCTGGCTCTCCTCTCGCTGTTTTAAACACTGGAACTAACGACTCTCCTCTCACTGTTTTAAACACTGAAACTCCCAGCTCTCCTCTCGCTGTTTTAAACACTGAAACTCCCGGCTCTCCTCTCACTGTTTTAAACACTGAAACTCCCTGCTCTCCTCTCACTGTTTTAAACACTGAAACTCCCGGCTCTCCTCTCACTGTTTTAAACACTGAAACTCCCGGCTCTCCTCTCGCTGTTTTAAACACTGGAACTAACGACTCTCCTCTCGCTGTTTTAAACACTGAAACACCCGGCTCTCGTCTCGCTGCTTTAAACACTGAAACTCCAGGCTCTCCTCTCGCAGTTTTAAACACTGAAACTCACAGCTCTCCTCTCGCTGTTTTAAACACTGAAACTCCCAGCTCTCCTCTCGCTGTTTTAAACACTGAAACTCCCGGCTCTCCTCTCGCTGTTTTAAACACTGGAACTCCCGGCTCTCGTCTCGCTGCTTTAAACACTGAAACTCCCAGCTCTCCTCTCACTGTTTTAAACACTGAAACTCCCGGCTCTCCTCTCACTGTTTTAAACACTGAAACTCCCGGCTCTCCTCTCGCTGTTTTAAACACTGGAACTAACGACTCTCCTCTCGCTGTTTTAAACACTGAAACACCCGGCTCTCGTCTCGCTGCTTTAAACACTGAAACTCCAGGCTCTCCTCTCGCAGTTTTAAACACTGAAACTCACAGCTCTCCTCTCGCTGTTTTAAACACTGAAACTCCCAGCTCTCCTCTCGCTGTTTTAAACACTGAAACTCCCGGCTCTCCTCTCGCTGTTTTAAACACTGGAACTCCCGGCTCTCGTCTCGCTGCTTTAAACACTGAAACTCCCAGCTCTCCTCTCGCTGTTTTAAACACTGAAACTCCCAGCTCTCCTCTCGCTGTTTTAAACACTGAAACTCCCAGCTCTCCTCTCGCTGTTTTAAACACTGAAACTCCCGGCTCTCCTCTCGCTGTTTTAAACACTGAAACTCACAGCTCTCCTCTCGCTGTTTTAAACACTGAAACTCCCAGCTCTCCTCTCGCTGTTTTAAACACTGAAACTCCCGGCTCTCCTCTTACTGTTTTAAACACTGGAACTCCCGGCTCTCGTCTCGCTGCTTTAAACACTGAAACTCCCAGCTCTCCTCTCGCTGTTTTAAACACTGAAACTCCCGGCTCTCCTCTCGCTGTTTTAAACACTGAAACTCCCAGCTCTCCTCTCGCTGTTTTAAACACTGAAACTCCCAGCTCTCCTCTCACTGTTTTAAACACTGAAACTCCCGGCTCTCCTCTCGCTGTTTTAAACACTGAAACTCCCGGCTCTCCTCTCGCTGTTTTAAACACTGGAACTAACGACTCTCCTCTCGCTGTTTTAAACACTGAAACACCCGGCTCTCCTCTCACTGTTTTAAACACTGGAACTCCCGGCTCTCGTCTCACTGTTTTAAACACTGGAACTAACGACTCTCCTCTCGCTGTTTTAAACACTGAAACTCCCGGCACTCCTCTCACTATTTTAAACACTGGAACTCATGGCTCTCGTCTCGCTGTTTTAAACTGTGAAACTCCCGGCTCTCCTCTCGCAGTTTTAAACACTGAAACTCACAGCTCTCCTCTCACTGTTTTAAACTGTGGAACTCCCGGCTCTCCTCTCGCTGTTTTAAACACTGGAACTAACGTCTCTCCTCTCGCTGTTTTAAACACTGAAACTCCCGGCTCTCCTCTCGCTGTTTTAAACACTGGAACTAACGACTCTCCTCTCGCTGTTTTAAACACTGAAACTCCCGGCTAGCCTCTCGCTGTTTTAAACACTGAAACTCCCGGCTCTCCTCTCACTGTTTTAAACACTGGAACTCCCGGCTCTCGTCTCGCTGTTTTAAACTGTGAAACTCCCGGCTCTCCTCTCGCAGTTTTAAACACTGAAACTCACAGCTCTCCTCTCACTGTTTTAACCTGTGGAACTCCCGGCTCTCCTCTCGCTGTTTTAAACACTGAAACTCCCGGCTCTCCTCTCGCTGTTTTAAACACTGAAACTCCCGGCTCTCCTCTCACTGTTTTAAAAATTAAAATCCCAGCTCTCCTCTCACTGTTTTCAACACTGAAACTCACGGCACTCCTCTCACTGTTTTAAACACTGGAACTAACGACTCTCCTCTCGCTGTTTTAAACACTGAAACTCCCGGCTCTCCTCTCGCTGTTTTAAACACTGGAACTAACGACTCTCCTCTCGCTGTTTTAAACACTGAAACTCCCGGCTCTCCTCTCGCTGTTTTAAACACTGGAACTCCCGGCGCTCCTCTCACTGTTTTAAACACTGAAACTCCCGGCTCTCCTCTCGCTGTTTTAAACACTGGAACTCCCGGCTCTCCTCTCGCTGTTTTAAACACTGAAACTCCCGGCTCTCCTCTCGCTGTTTTAAACACTGAAACTCCCGGCTCTCCTCTCGCTGTTTTAAACACTGGAACTAACGACTCTCCTCTCGCTGTTTTAAACACTGAAACTCCCGGCTCTCCTCTCGCTGTTTTAAACACTGAAACTCCTGGTGCTCCTCTCTCTGTTTAAAACACTGAAACTCCCGGCTCTCCTCTCACTGTTTTAAACACTGAAACTCCCAGCTCTCGTCTCGCTGTTTTAAACACAAACTCCCAGCTCTCCTCTCGCTGTTTTAAACACTGGAACTCACGATTCTCCTCTCACTGTTTTAAACACTGAAACTCCCAGCTCTCCTCTCGCTGTTTTAAACTGTGAAACTCCCGGCTCTCCTCTCGCTGTTTTAAACTGTGAAACTCCCGGCTCTCCTCTCGCTGTTTTAAACACTGAAACTCCCAGCTCTCCACTCGCTGTTTTAAACTGTGAAACTCCCGGCTCTCCTCTCGCTGTTTTAAACTGTGAAGCTCACGGCTCTCCTCTCGCTGTTTTAAACACTGAAACTCCCAGCTCTCCTCTCGCTGTTTTAAACACTGAAACTCCCAGCTCTCCTCTCGCTGTTTTAAACACTGAAACTCCCGGCTCTCCTCTCGCTGTTTTAAACACTGAAACCCCCGGCTCTCCTCTCACTGTTTTAAACACTGAAACTCCCAGCTCTCCTCTCGCTGTTTTAAGCACTGAAATTCCCGGCTCTCCTCTCGCTGTTTTAAACACTGAAACCCCGGGCTCTCCTCTCGATGTTTTTAACACTGGAACTCACGGCTCTCCTCTCGCTGCTTTAAACACTGGAACTCATGACTCTCCTCTCACTGTTTTAAACACTGAAACCCCCGGCTCTCCTCTCGCTGTTTAAAACACTGAAACTCATGGCTCTCCTCTCGCTGTTTAAAACACTGAAACCCCCAGCTCCCCTCTCACTGTTTTAAACTGTGAAGCTCCCGGCTCTCCTCTCGCTGTTTTAAACACTGAAACCCCCGGCTCTCCTCTGGCTGCTTTCAACACTGGAACTCACGACTCTCAACTCACTGTTTTAAACAATCAAACTCCCGGCTCTCCTCTCGCTGTTTTAAACAGTGAAACCCCCGGCTCTCCTCTCGCTGGTTTAAACACTCGAACTCCCGGCTCTCCTCTCGCTGTTTTAAACACTGGAACTCACGACTCTCAACTCACTGTTTTAAACAATGAAACTCCCGGCTCGCCTCTCGCTGTGTTAGACACTGAAGCCCCCGGCTCTCCTCTCACTGTTTTAAACACATTGTTTTGGTTTGCCGGGATAAAGCTAGAATTTCTGGCATCCAGTTTCTATACGTGAAGTAAGGTTACATGCGAACAATACTCCGAGGAATGGACACCTGGGTTTGGCTTCCTGGTGTCCTGCAGAGTTACAATCAGCAAAATCATTGGATATTGCAAGCCCCACCCCCAGACCTCAGTGACTAAGGCCAGAGAACTTCCCAGCAAGGCAAGAAAAGGAGTTTAAACATCGGCCTCCAGGATCCTCAACAGCGAAATCTCGTAGAGGTAGCAGGGAAGAACGGACGACTGACCAGTGACGGAAGGAAGTAACGTTGGCGTACGAAAACTGAGGAAATTTAGACTCAGAGAATCAGACCCGCAGTTCGACCGAGTCCATTGGCTCGGGTAGTATTAAAATCATGGGATTATTATTATTATTTGGAATATTTTAAGGGGGGGTGACTATTTTACTGCGTTTAGTAATAAACTTGGTTGGATCATGCACTTGTATTGGTCTTTTATTCAAGAAAGGCAAGAAAGCAAAGAGAAGCACCTGGGTCAAACATAATAAACAGGTTTAAATGTCTGAGGTTTTACAGATAACAACTCCCTCTCCGTCTCATGGATCTCAGCTTGAATCCAGATCAGGCAGCGAAGATGCAACAATGTGCTGAAATAGCTTCTCTACCTCTTTGTAGTTTACATTTCATATCAATTCATGCAGAGGGCTTCTACCTGCCAATGGCTGCTCTGAAGTAAATTGAGTCAGTGCAGCCCAACCCAAAGCACAGAAAGGACTCAGAGTCTCGAACTGGATCTGAAATGGACTATGCAGTTACAGAAACAGCAGGGGATGTTATCAAATGAAATACGGATCGTCTCCTCAAAAAATAACCTAAGCTTGCAGCAGGAAAATTAAAGTGATGAACTGCACACAAACGAAATATCCATAATGCATGGAAAACCTTGTGTGTTAATCGCTTTCTGTCAACTCTTGCCATTAACAAATCCCTCTGTCCACATTTATAATGGCACCGCCTAAGTAAACATGTTACAGTGAAATAAAACTCTCTCCCTCCAGTTGAGACACTGCAGTGCTACCACTGGTGGGAGATTATCATTCCAGTCTGGCACATTCACAGATGCAATTTGAATTACAAATGTGGCCAAAAGGATTTATAACAAAAATGCAAAAATTCCTCACCTCTTCATTCTAGCCAAATTAGCATCTGCCCTCTCAAGTCACACTTCGATTGAAGATTTCATCTTGATTTCCATGAGTTATAACTTTGTTGGTCAGCTCACACACATTAAAATCTGAACTGAATTGTGACACAGCCTGTCTCTGTCATGGTGACACAGTGATGCTTTACCCTAGAGATTGTCATGTGAGAGTACTTTTAAGAAATGGGTGGTTGTAAATGGGTGTATATATAAATATCTGTAGTGAGAGTACCTTTAAGAAATGGGTGTTTATTGCTGCAGTGATGTCAGAGAGTGGGTGGAGCTGGGCTGTCTGTCAGCTTTTTACTTTCATTTTAGGCTGTTTGCTGCAGGGTGTGTTTTAGTTTCGTTTTCAGAGCGTGTCACAGCCAGAAGGTGTATGAATCTCTCTCTGTAATATAAAGACTGTAAATTGATCCTGGTGATTTAAAACTAATAACAGTGTTGACTTTAACCTGATGTGCTTCTGGTAAAAGGTGTTTTAAGTCTTATGGATGTTAAAGGGAAAGCGTAACGGATTACTTAGTGTTGTATTATTTGGAGGTTGTATTTGAATTAATGGTTGCTAAGATGTTCACGGTATGTTTTAAAAAGGGTAACTTGAGTTCATAGAATAAACATTGTTTTGCTTTGAAAAATACTTTTCCATTTCTGCTGTACCACACATGTAGAGTGGGCCGTGTGCTCCCCATACCACAATGTATTAAAAGTTGTGGGTCAGGTGAACTCCATGATACACTTTGGGGTTCTTTAAACCCTGGTCCATAACAAACTGGGGACTCTAGGGGATAAAAGTCTATCTATTGGATTGGCTTAGTGAACTGAAAGACAGTGAGGGGTGAGCATTTTGTGGTTGCTTTTCAGGTGTGGTATTTTAGTTTAAGTGGGGAGGGTGTTGTGGACAATGGCTCTTTCAGAGGCTCAGAAGTTTTTGGGGGTGGAGACGGTCACATGCGGTACCTTACGGACAGAGACTAAAAGCAGACTGTTAGATCTGGCAAAAATATCGCAGTTAACATTACCTGACAAAATGTAGAAAGGTGAGGTAATTATGGCGGTGGCTAAGCATTTAAAGTTGCCAGAGATACAGTCTGACTCATTAGAAATGGCAAAGATCCAGTTGCAGATTAAGCAACTTGAACATGAAAAAGAATTAAAGCAGCTTGAATATGCAATGAGAGAAAAAGAAAGAGAAAGGGAGATACAGATTGGGGAAAAAGAAAAGGAGAGGGAAGAAAGAAACAAAGAAAGAATAGCCCGAGCAGAACAAAAAGAAAGTTGTGATATGGTACGAATTAAGTAATGGCATGATGGGAAAACTGGTCAATGGAAAGACTGGTCAAAGTGTTTGATACAATGTAAGAAAGGCTGAAACTACTCATTCCAGCTCACCAGACCCATGTAAAGAATGCTGCCCTAACCATTTCAGACTGTAAGACTGATAAGGCCAATTCTGTATAACTTGAAGTCTGAAAAGATCAGCGAAGGTCAAGCCATTCCAAAACACTGGACCTCGGCAACTCCTGATAAAACTAACTCGTCATAACCCAGGGCCGTAGGAATTAAAACAAGATAAGTTCAGGAAGAAACAATTCTATTCAGACCTTTCAATGCTCCCTCCAAGGACAAAATAATGGTATGAGTGATGTGACCAAAAATGGTCTGTTCTATGCTTCCGTTTGTATTTCCGATCAAACTCCTGACTATACTGTTGTCACACAATCTTGATACTGATAATGTATAAATATTGAGCTAATTCTCCACAAAAGAGCGGAACTTGTGAAAGACTCAGCAGTTTTGTTGACTGCTCTCTGGCTTCAAGTTTCAACCAGTACTGCACGCAGTTGCTTTGAAAATAAAAACTTTGTTATTCTGTCTTAACGGGTGTGTTGAATCTTTCTACTACAGAAGCGGGAAAATATTGACTTTGACAAAGTGATAGAGGGGAAAGGGAAAAAGAGAGAGCCTTTGAACTTCAGAAAATGGCAATGAAACATAACAGTCAGTTAAAATTGGCAGACGTAAAGGGAAATGGACAGCTGGAGGATAGTGATGAGGATAGTGAGAAAGAGCGTCATAGTCGAAGGCTTGGTGGGGATCTATTTAAATATAAGAACATAAGAACATAAGAACTAGGAATAGGAGTAGGCCATCTGGCCCCTCGAGCCTGCTCCGCCATTCAATGAGATCATGGCTGAACTTTGTGGACTCAGCTCCACTCTCCGGCCCATACACAATATCCCCGAATCCCTTTATTCTTTAGAAAGGTATCTATCTTTTTCTTAAAAACGTTTAAAGAAGGAGCCTCCACTGCTTCACTAGGCAAGGAATTCCAGAGATTCACAACCCTTTGAGTGAAGAAGTTCCTCCGAAACTCGGTCCTAAATCTACTTCCCCTTATTTTGAGGCTATGCCCCCTAGTTCTGCTTTCCCCGACCAGTGGAAACAACCTGCCCGCATCTATCCTATCTATTCCCTTCATAATTTTATATGTCTCAATAAGATCCCCCCGCATCCTTCTAAACTCCAATGAGTACAGTCCCAGTCTACTCAACCTCTCGTCATAATCTAATCCCCTCAACTCTGGGATCAACCTAGTGAATCACCTCTGCACTCCCTCCAGTGCCAATATGTCCTTTCTCAGGTAAGGAGACCAAAACTGAACACAATACTCCAGATGTGACCTCACCAACACCTTATACAAATGCAGCATAACCTCCCTAGTCTTGAACTCCATCCCTCTAGCAATGAAAGACAAAACTCGATTAGCCTTCTTAATCGCCTGTTGTACCTGCACACCAACTTTTTGCGACTCGTGCACCAGCACACCCAGGTCCCTCTGCACAGCAGCATGTTTTAACATCTTACCGTTTAAATAATAATCCATTCTGCTGTTATTCCTCCCAAAATGGATAGCCTCACACTTGGCAACATTGAATTCCATCTGCCAGATCCTAGCCCATTCACCTAACCTATCCAAATCCTTCTGCAGACTTCCGGTATCCTCTGCACTTTTTGCTTTACCACTCATCTTAGTGTCATCTGCAAACTTTGCCACATTGCACTTGGTCCCCAACTCCAAATTGTCTATGTAAATTGTGAACAACTGCGGGCCCAACACTGATCCTTGAGGAACCCCACTAGTTACAGGTTGCCAACCAGAGAAACACCCATTTATCGCCACTCTCTGCTTTCTGTTAGTTAACCAATCCTCTACCCATGCTACCACTTTACCCTCAATGCCATGCATCTTTAGTTTATGCAGCAACCTTTTGTGTAGCACCTTGTCAAAAGCTTTCTGGAAATCCAGATATACCACATCCATTGGCTCCCCGTTATCTGCTGCACTGGTAACGTCCTCAAAAAATTCTACCAAATTAGTCAGACACGACCTACCCTTTGTGAACCCATGCTGCGTCTGCCCAATGGGACAATTTCCCTCCAGGTGCCCCGCTCTTTCCTCCTTAATGATAGATTCCAGCATTTTCCCTACAACCGAAGTTAAGCTTACCTGCCTATAATTACCCGCTTTCTGCCGACCTCCTTTTTTAAACAGTGGTGTCACGTTTGCTACTTTCCAATCCTCTGGGACCACCCCAGAGTCTAGTGAATTTTGATAAATTATCACTAGTGCGTTTACAATTTCCCTAGCCATCTCTTTTAACACTCTGGGATGCATCCCATCAGGGCCAGGAGACTTGTCTACCTTTAGCCCCATTAGCTTGCCCAATACTGCCTCCTCAGTGATTACAATCATATCAAGGTCCTCACCTACCATATCTTTATTTCCATCAGTCACTGGCATGTTATTTGTGTCTTCCACTGTGAAGACTGACCCAAAAAACCTGTTCAGCTCCTCAGCCATTTCCCCGTCTCCTATTATTAAATCTCCCTTCTCATCTTCCAAAGGACCAATATTTATCTTAGCCATTCTTTTTTGTCTTCTATATTTGTAGAAGCTTTTACGATCTGCTTTTATGTTCTGAGCAAGTTTACTTTCATAGTCTACCTTACTCTTCTTTATAGCTTTTTTAGTAGCTTTTTGTTGTCCCCTAAAGACTTCCCAGTCCTCTAGTCTCCCACTAATTTTTGCCACTTTGTATGTTTTTTCCTTCAATTTGATACTCTCCCTCACCTCCTTAGATATCCACGGTCGATTTTTCCCCTTTCTATAGTCTTTCTTTTTTGTCGGTATGAACCTTTCCTGAACACTGAAAGATCGCTCGGAAGGTTCTCCACTGTTCCTCAACTGCTTCACCATGAAGTCTTTGCTCCCAGTCTACCTTAGCTAGTTCTTCTCTCAACCCATTGTAATCGCCTTTGTTTAAGCACAAAACACTAGTGTTTATTTTACCTTGTCATCCTCCAACTGTATTTTAAATTCCACCATATTGTGGTCGCTCCTTCCAAGACGATCCCGAACTGTGAGATCATTAATCAATCCTGCCTCATTACACAGGACCAGATTGAGGACCGCTTGTTCCCTTGTAGGTTCCATTACATCTGTTCCAGGAAATTATCCCGGACACATTCTATAAACTCATCCTCAAGGCTGCCTTTACCAACCTGGTTAAACCAATCAACATGCAGATTAAAATCTCCCATGATAACCGCTGTACCATTTCTACATGCATCCGTTATTTCTTTGCTTATTGCCTGCCCTACCATCCTGTCACTATTTGGTGGCCTATAGACTACTCCTATCAGTGACTTTTTCGCCTTACTATTCCTGATTTCCACCCAAATTGATTCAACCTTGTCCTCCATAGCACCAATATCATCCCTTACTATTGCCCGGATGCCATCCTTAAACAACAAAGCTACACCACTGCCCTTACCGTCCATTCTATCCTTTCGTATAGTCTGATACCCTTGGATATTTAACTCCCAGTCGTGACCATCTTTTAACCATGTTTCAGTAATGGCCACTAAATCCTAGTCATTCACGATGATTTGCGCCATCAACTCATTCACCTTATTCCGTATACTACGAGCATTCAGGTAAAGTACACTTATGCTGTTTTTTATGTCTTTGTTATGAATCTTCACACCTTGATCAGTAACTTTTCGCAAATTATTTTTCCTCTTACCCTTTCTCCTAATTTTCCTTGTCTTTGAACCCATTACATAACAACCTGTCATATAACCTGCTGCCTTGCTCTCCATTAACCATTATACTGTCCATAGCTTTACCCTTCCCTTCCCCACAACTTGCTAGTTTAAAGTCCTTGTGACCAACCTATTTATCCTATTCGCTAGAACACTGGTCCCAGAATGGTTCAGGTGAAGACCGCCCCAACGGTACAGGTCCCTCCTGCCCCAGTACTGATGCCAATGCCCCATGAAATGGAATCCCTCTTTCCCGCACCACTCCTTTAGCCATGTGTTAACTTCCCTAATTTTCTCAACCCTATGCCAATTGGCACGTGGCTCGGGTAGTAATCCAGAGATTATAACCCAGGAGGACCTGTTCTTTAATTTAGTCCCTAGTGTTTGATAATCCCCAAACAGGTCCTCTTTCCTAGTCTTACCTATGTTGTTAGTCCCAACGTGGACCACAACAACTGGATCCTCCCCCTCCCTCTCCAAAATCCTTTCAAGCCGATCAGAGATGTCCCTCACCCTGGCACCGGGCAGGCAACATACCATGCGGGACTCACGATCTGGCTTACAAAGGATGCCATCAATCCCCCTAATTATAGAATCCCCTACAACTACCACTTGTTCTTTTTGCTCCCCCCTCTTGAATGGCTTCCTGTAGCACGGTACAGTGGTCAGTCAACGCATCCTCCCTACAGCCCTCTTCCTCATCCACACAGGGAGCAAGTACATCATACCTGTTGGACAAGGTCAAGGGCTGAGGCTCCTCAACTCCTAAACTCAGGATCTCCCTACCTGCCTCCCTTGCAGTCACACCACTCTGTCCCTGACCACTGACTGAATTAACAGTACTTATTCTACCGGGTGTGACTGCCTCCTGAAACAAAGCGTCCAGGTAATTTTCCCCCTCCCTGATGTTCCGCAGTGTGTGCAGCTCGGTCTCCAGCTCATCAATTCTGAGCCGAAGTTCCTCGAGCAGCCAACACTTGCTGCAGATGTGGTCACTGACGGTCTCAATGGGATCCACCAGTTCCATCATCATACAGCAACAGCACATCACCTGTCCAACCATATTCAACTGGTTAATTAATTTAAATAATTTTTAAAAATGTTTTTATAGAACCTCAAGGATAAACCCAAACACCAACAAAAACACAGCCCTCTCTCGCCACTCACCCGAACTCAGTCACTCACCTAAACTCAGAAGCACTCTGTTCCAATCAGCATTCAGTCACTCACCTAAAATCAGATGCACTCTGTTCCAACCAGCACTCAGTCACTCACCTAAACTCAGAAGCACTCTGTTCCAATCAGCACTCAGTCACTCACCTAAACTCAGATGCACTCTGTTCCAATCAGCACTCAGTCACTCACCTAAACTCAGATGCACTCTGTTCCAATCAGCACTCCGCGTCTAAAGGCACTCCTGCCACACCTTTTGTACCCTACCTGATTTCCAATGAGCCAATAGGCCCACTCCAGGAAGTGAAGTCTCCAACTGCCACTCGACCTGTAAACTAAGCACTTTTAAATATGCACTCACCTCTCCCAGCAACCCTGCAGCCTGTGGCCTGCTCCAGGAACTGAAGTCTCTTTTAAATATGCACTCACCTCTCCCAGCAACCCTGCAGCCTGTGGCCTGCTCCAGGAACTGAAGTCTCTTTTAAATATGCACTCACCTCTCTCAGCAACCCTGCAGCCTGTGGCCTGCTCCAGGAACTGAAGTCCAAGCATGCCAAGGTTTGATGAGAAGGAGGTAGAAGCCTTTTTCTTTTCATTTGAGAACGTAGCTAAACAAATGAAATGGCCACAGGACATGTGCGTATTACTGATTCAAAGAAAGCTGGTAGGTAGGGCTAGTGAAGTGTTTGCATCACTACCGGAGGAGGCATCTGGGACATATGAAGAGGTGAAAAAATCCATCTTTGGTGCATATGAACTAGTGCCTGATGCCTCCAGACAAAGGTTTAGAAATTTAAGGAAAGAATTTGGTCAAACATACATGGACTTTGAAAGGATCAAAGAGAGTAATTTTGCTAGGTGGTTAAGGGCTTTGCAAATAGACCAAACGTATGAAGCTCTCAGAGAAATTATACTTTTGGAGGAGTTTAAAAATTCAATTCCTGATATAGTGAGAACTCATGTGGAAGAGCAGAGGGTTAGAACTGTGAGGTCAGCAGCAGAAATGGCAGATGATTATGAATTAGTTCATAAATCAAAGCTTGGTTTCCGACATCAGTTTCAGCCTGTGAGGGATAGAAACTGGGGACATGAGAAAGACTCAAGTGGTAAAGGTAAAGGTGATCTGATGGGAGATAATAAGGAGAGTGTACCTCAGATTAAAAAAGAAATCCAGGAGTGGAGAAGAAATGAAAAGTTTCAAATGTTTTCACTGGAATAAACTAGGCCATGTAAAGTCACAGTGTTGGTGGCTGAATAAAAGCACTGGGAAGGCTGATGTGGTAAAACAGGATAAGACAATGGGGTTTGTTAAAGTGGGCAAGGAAAGCCCAAGTGAAGCAAAGGAGGTGCAAAGGATTGTACAGCCTGATCAAGAGGTGATTGATTGAAGGTGCCAGATCTCTTGAAATAATTTACTTGTGTGGGTAAAGTTTATTCATGTGTATCAGGGGAGCAGGGAAACAAGTCACAATTTTAAGAGATACAGGAGCTAGTCAATCTTTAATGGTAAGAGATGAGGAGTTATGTAGTTGGGAAGAATGTTGCCAGAAAAGGTGGTAATATGTGGAATTTAGGGTGAGAGGAGTAGTGTTCCATTATATAAGGTAAGATTAGAAAGTCCAGTGAAGAGTGGTGAAGTGGTAGTCGGAGTAATAGAGAAACAATCTTGTCCAGGAATACAGTTTATCTTGGGTAATGATACAGCTGGATTGCAGGTGGGAGTGATGCCTACTGTGGTTGATAAGCCAGTGGAAAATCAGACAACTGAAGTGTTAAAGGACGAATATCCTGGGATTTTTCCGGATTGTGTAGTAACAAGGTCGCAAAGTCACAGCTTAAGACAAGAGGAGAAATCAAAGAGTGAAGATGAAGTTGAAGTGCAATTATCAGAAACGATTTTTGATCAGGTGGTTGAAAAAGAACAAGAACAGGTGGAGGATGAGGCGGATATTTTTAGTTCAGGAAAATTGGTGGAGTTACAACAGAAAGATGTAGAAATAAAGCGGATGAATCAGAAAGCATACACGGAAGAGGAATCTGAGTGTATACCAGAGTGTTATGACCGTAAAAGTAATGTCTTGATGAGAAAATGGAGACTTTTACATATGCAGGCAGATGAAAAGTGGGCAGCAGTTCATCAAGTAGTATTGCCGGTAGTGTATAGAAAGGAGATGTTGCGAGTTGCACATGAGGTACCAGTGGGAGGTCATTTGGGAATAAGGAAAACTCAAGCTAAAATACAAAAACATTTTTATTAGCCTGGACGACATAAAGGTGTAGTTAAATTTTGTCAATCATGTCACCCATGTCAAGTGATAGGGAAACCTCAAGCAGTGATAAAACCAGCGCCCTTAATACCCATTCCAGCATTTGAGGAACCTTTTACAAGGGTCCTAATTGATTGCGTTGGACCGCTTCCTAAAATGAAAAGTGGGAATCAATATCTTTTGACTATAATGGATGTGTCTACTAGGTTTCCAGAGGCCATTCCAGTACGTAATATTACAGCTAAAAAGATTGTGGAGGAGTTACTTAAATTCTTTACTGGATATGGACTACCCACAGATATACACTCGGATCAAGGATCAAATTTTATCTCAAGGTTATTCAAATAAGTTATTGATTGCTTAGGAATAAAACAATTTAAATCACCTGCGTACCATCCAGAATCGCAGGGAGCGTTGGAAAGGTGGCATCAGACATTGAAGACAATGTTGAGGGCTTATTGTCAAGATTATATTTCTATGTTCTATTATACAGAGGATTGGGATAAAGGAATTCCATTCGTACTGTTTGCAATTAGGGATGCATCTAATGAATCAACCAAATTCAGTCCTTTTGAACTAATTTTTGGTCATGAGGTAAGCGGACCAGTTAAATTGATTAAGGAAAAATTGGTGAGTGAGAAATCGGAAATTATATTATTGGATTACGTGTCAAATTTTAGGGAATAATTAAATAGAGCAGCTGAATTGGCTAGACAACATGTAAAAGTTGCACAAAATGTGATGAAACGGGTCGCGGACAAGAAATCCAAAGTTCGTAGTTTTGCCTCTGGGGATAAAGTTTTAGTATTGTTATCAGTGGTAGGTGAACCTTTAAGAGCAAGGTTTTGTGGACCTTATCAGATTGAAAGGAAATTAAGTGAGGTGAATTATGAAGGAAGACTCACCGAGTGCGTCATGTGAATATGCTTAAAAGGTACTTTGAAAGGGAAGGAGAGCAAAAGGAGGTTTAAATGATTCTAACTCAAAGTGACGAACCAAATCCAGATGAATGTGAATTTGACATACCTCAAATTAAATTGGGAAACGAGGATGTTCTTAAAAATTGGAATAAATTGTTGAGTTACCTTCCAGAGGAAAAATGGACTGACCTGAAAGAGTTATTGATGTCACATGGGCAAGTTTGTGGAGATCAATTGGGAAGTACTAAAATGGCTATACATGATGTAGATGTGGGAAATGCTGTTCCAATCAAACAACATCCATATAGACTTAACCCTTTAAAATTCGCACAGGTTAACAAAGAGATTGCGAGTATGCTTAAAAATTGCATTCATGAAGTGGGTTGCAGCCAATGGAGCTCACCCATAGTGATGGTACCTAAACCAGATGATACCCAACAGTTTTGTGTGGACTATAGAAGGTTAATGCAATTACAAGAACGGACTCTTATCCTATCCCATGCTTGGAGGATTGCATTGAGAAAGTGGGACAATCAGCTTTTATTTCCAAATTGGATTTACTTAAAGATTACTGGCAGGTACCTTTATCCAAAAGGGCGAAGGAGATTTCATCTTTTTTGACTCCAGATGGTATATACCAATTCAAAGTTATGCCATTTGGCATGAAAAACGCACCAGCCACATTTCAACGGTTAACTAACAAAGTTGTTTCAGGATTACCCAGTTGTGCGGTATACATCAACGATCTGGTAATTTTGAGCCAGACATGGAGAGAACATTTGAAACATCTGATGGAGTTATTCGATCAACTTCTGGAGGCGGGTTTAGTGATAAGCCTAGCAAAAAGTGAATTTGGAAAAGCACTAGTCACTTTCCTTGAGAGGCTTCCGATATCGTCAAGATGAAGGGAAATAATGCGATTTCTTGGCATGAGTGGATTTGATCGGACATTTGTGCAAAGGTTTTGTAGTGTGATTGCTCCACTGTTGGACTTGCTGAAGAAACATCGAAAATTTCAGTGGACAGCGGACTTTCAACAGGTATTTTACTGCCTGAAAGCTGTGATAACCAATGCTCCTGTGTTGGAGAATTACATGGGACTCTGCGATCAGATTGAACTAATGTATCTGACTTTAAAGAGAAATGCTGAGGCGTAAAGAAATGGACAGATCGTGCAGGGACCTTCTTGTTCAAAGAGGCTGTCAATTAAGAAGGATTTCAGTTGGAGGAAGAAGAAAAAAAAATTGACTATATTATTATACCTGTTTGCATGTGTTGTTTTTTTAAACGAAAAGTATATTTACTGTGTGCATTTCTTAAAGGATTGTGAAAAGGCGAAAAATGAAACCATCTTGAAGTTGATGGGTTGTTTTTTTTTCTTGGGGGGAGGTGTCATGGGCGAGTACCTTTAAGAAATGGGTGTTTGTAAATGGGTGTGTATATAAATATCTGTAGTGAGAGTACCTTTAAGAAATGGGTGTTTATTACTGCAGTGATGTCAGAGATTGGGTTGAGCTGGGCTGACTGTCAGCTTTTTACTTTAATTTTAGGCTGTTTGCTGCAGGGTGTGTTTTAGTTTCGTTTTCAGAGATGGATAGCTCAGTCATAGCCAGAAGGTGTATGAATCTCTCTCTGTAATCTAAAGGCTGTAAATCGATCCTGGTGATTTAAAACTAATAACAGTCATGACTTTAACCTGATGTGCTTCTGGTAAAAAGTGTTTGAGTACTATGGATGTTAAAAGGAAAGCTTAAAGGGTGTTGTATTTGGATTAATGTTTGCTAAGATGTTCACTGTATGTTTTAAAAAGGTTAACTTGAGTTCACAGAATAAACATTGTTTTGCTTTAAAAAATACTTTTCCATTTCTGCTCTCCCACACCTGTAGAGTGGGCCGTGTGCTCCCCATACCACAATCTATTAAAAGCTGTAAGTCAGGTGAACTCCATGATTCATTTTGGGGTTGTCTAAACCCTGGCCCATAACAAGGTTTTACATTTGGAGAATTGAGGGGTGGTCGGACTGCATTCCCAAATTCCTGATCTATCTCCCCAGCAAGGGCGCAGGTCGGAGATTGATCGGTAAGTGTTTGAGTTGTGATTTTGTTTTTATGGTGGCCCTGATTTCCCTTGGACGTTCTGATGCTGTGTCTGTTGTAACTACATCGGGAGTGCGATGGAGATCTGGCTGGTCTGCTTAAACTGCCAGATCTCCAAATAGGAAGTGTCAAATGTAAACCCTCCTGATACATGAGAGGACTTTGCTCCACTCTGCTCTGGCAACAGGATAACAGCAGCAGAGGGAAATCTGAGAAAATTCTTGGTGATTTACTGGTGAAAACTGTCAGGAACTTCACCGGAGCTGCCACCGTCACAATGTTTGCCACAAACGAGGAGGAGTGTGGGTTCCACATCACTTTCTGTCGAGGATAAGGTGCCAGGTTCAGGTAAATTCCTGACCATCAGGTTTAAGGGGCCAAATCGGTTGCCTGGTTCATGTACCATGAGCTCTACAATGCCTTTGAAAAAAAGAAGCGGTCGCCAGCAAGCTCGGGCGGTCAATCGCCAAACAATAGAATTACACGGAGGCTAATCTGAATGAGAACCCAATAACTTATGTACCTCAATTACACTGAAATAATTTCAACATAGCTGAGGGATCACCTTTGAGGGCGAGGAGATAATTTGCAGAGAGTAATGTTCTTTCAGAACATGACACAAAGATTAAAGGGGCAGGATCATGAGAATTGTAGAAAAAAGCAGCATTTTGGTCGAAGGGTGGCAAAAGGTGGTTTAAGCCACAATGATCACACATTCCTGGGGTTTTCAAGCTAAAAGCAGGACAAGATATCCAAGGTGATAGTATCGCTTTATTTTTACTGATTTTTCATTCCCTATACTGGAGGTCTTGATCCTGGCGTAATTTCACAGATACCCACACTTGCCCCAGCTGAGTGGCTCTTTTCAGTCAGCGGGTGATATTGTTTATAAAAGCTTGGTGTTAGTTGCGGCTGAATGGGTAGCACTCTTGAACCTGAGTCAGAAGGTTATTGGTGCAAGTCTCCCTTGATCCTATAAGCTAAACTGGCAATTCAAGTGCAGCGCTGAGGGAGTTCTGCACTGTTGGGTAGATCCTCCTTTTTGACTGAGATGCTAAAAGTGATGTCCAGTATTCTGGTGCAAGTGGTGTGAATGATTCCAGAGCACTATGTTGAAAAAGAGATGGGGTATATTCTCTGATTCCCTTGCCAAAATGTACCTCTCGAGCATTGCCACAGAACAGATTATCTTGCTGTGGGATTCTGTTGTGCACAAATTGTCTACCTCAATTTCCATAGTGCAAAGGAGCTGAATCAGTGTATGTGTGTATGTGAGAGAGAGAGAGAGAATGTGTGTGTGTGTGTTTATGTGTATGTGTATGTGTGCGTGGAAATATCAGTCCTCCAATTGTGCCAGCTATTTGACTTGAGAGGCTATCACAGCCAATCCCAATATTGTACTCACCAAGCATGCCCTTCACAATTATATATTGGTGGATAATTGCTAGGAAGCTGTATACTGGATAGGGAATGAGATATATAGGAATATAGGGATAGGGACAATGGGACAGAGATCAGAAAATGATAATAATCTTTATTCTCACATGTAAGCACACATTAACAATGCAATGAAGTTACTGTGAAAAACCCCTAGTCGCCACATTCCAGCGCCTGTTCGGGTACACAGAGGAAGAATTCAGAATTACCTAACAGCATGTCTTTCGGGATTTATGGGAGGAAACCAGAGCACCCTTTTCTCACTTTTTTCTATTTTGTATGATTTAGTTAATTATGTTTGAAATGGTTGTTGGCTAGTGCTGGAGTTTTATCTTCTGTTGTCCTGAGGTTTTTTGAACAAAGTTAAAAGGGATATTTTATGAGGATGGGAAGAAGGAGTAAATAACTGGCCAATTTCTAAAATGTATAAAATTGGGGGAAAAGATTTTTAGTTTTTGATTAGTGACCTGGTTTTGTTCTTTGTTATTTATTCGGATAGGATAGGATCTGGTGGGAAGGCTACCTTGCTAGCTTATTTTGGATGGGTGGTGTACGGGAGTGAAATGAGGGAAAAGGCTGTGGCCTGTGGAACCTGTACAAACTAGTTTTGTGGAGCCAGAAGGTTTGAAAGGTGGGGAAATGGTGTTTAGGGTGAGAGGCAGTGTTTCAAGAATTGATGAGAGAATTTTGGGACAGGGGAGAAGAAATAGATGAGGGGGATAAAGTGCTGACAGAGACAGGATCAGAAAACTATTCCACTTACAGAATGAAACCGGCAGCCATCTAGGATGTCCCTTGATTTCAGTAGTTTGGTGGACAAAAAGAATGAGCCCTCATAGTGCAAATAGCTGCTTGAAAGAGAAAGGGGAGTGAGAGAACCCCACTTTGATTGGTTATGTGGAATGTGAGGGGTTTGGGGGCCCGCAGTTCAATGTTTGATACTCAGGGATTCAAGTAACACCGGATTGGAGTCAGCTTCGAAAATTAAATTTCACAAGTCTGGTAAACAGAGTTCAAGCAGATTTGCAGAGATGGAATAATCTTCCTACATCCTTGGCTGTCAGAGGGTAGCCAGGGAAAGGGTTGGCCCACTGAAGGATAGGCAAGGGAATCTATGTGTGGAGCCAGAGGAAATGGGCGAGGTACTAAATGAATACTTTGCATCAGTATTCACCAAAGAGAAGGAATTGGTGGATGTTGAGCCTGGAGAAGGGTGTGTAGATAGCCTGGGTCACATTGAGATCCAAAAAGACGAGGTGTTGGGCGTCTTGAGAAATATTAAGGTAGGTAAGTCCCCAGGACCTGATGGGATCTACCCCAGAATACTGAAGGAGGCTGGAGAGGAAATTGCTGAGGCCTTGACGGGAATCTTTGGATCCTCACTGTCTTCAGGTGATGTCCCGGAGGACTGGAGAATAGCCAATGTTGTTCCTTTGTTTACGAAGGGTAGCAAGGATAATCCAGGGAACTACAGGCCGGTGAGCCATACGTCAGTGGTAGGGAAATTACTGGAGAGAATTCTTCGAGTCAGGCTCTACTCCCATTTGGAAGCAAATGGACGTATTAGTGAGAGGCAGCATGGTTTTGTGAAGGGGAGGTCGTGTCTCACTAACTTGATAGAGTTTTCCGAGGAGGTCACAAAGATGATTGATGCAGGTAGGGCAGTGGATGTTGTCTATATGGACTTCAGTAAGGCCTTTAACAAGGTCCCTCATGGTAGACTGGTACAAAAGGTGAAGGCACACGGGATCAGGGGTGAGCTGGCAAGGTGGATACAGAACTGGCTAGGTCATAGAAGGCAGAGAGTACCAATGGAAGGGTGCTTTTCTAATTGGAGGGCTGTGACTAGTGGTGTTCCGCAGGGATCAGTGCTGGGACCTTTGCTGTTCGTAGTATATATAAATGATTGGGAGGAAAATGTAACTAGTCTGATTAGTAAGTTTGCAGACGACACAAAGTTTGGTGGAATTACAGATAGCGATGAGGACTGTCAGAGGATACAGCAGGATTTAGATTGTTTGGAAACTTGGGCAGAGAGATGGCAGATGGAGGTTAATCCAGACAAATGTGAGGTAATGCATTTTGGAAGGTCTAATGCAGGTAGGGAATATACAGTGAATGGTAGAACCCTCAAGAGTATTGAAAGTCAGGGAGATCTAGGTGTACAGGTCCACAGGTCACTGAAAGCGGCAACACAGGTGTAGAAGGTAGTCAAGAAGGCATACGGCATGCTTGCCTTCATTGGCCGGGGCATTGTGTATAAGAATTGGCAAGTCATGTTGCAGCTGTATAGAACCTTAGTTAGGCCATACTTAGAGTAGAGTGTTCAATTCTGGTCGCCACACTACCAGAAGGATGTGGAGGCTTTAGAGAGGGTGCAGAAGAGATTTACCAGGACGTTGCCTGGTATGGAGGGCATTAGCTATGAGGAGCGGTTGAATAAACTCAGTTTGTTCTCACTGGAACGACGGAGGTTGAGGGGCGACCTGATAGAGGTCTACAAAATTATGAGGGGCATAGATAGAGTGGATAGTCAGAGGCTTTTCCCCAGGGTAGAGTGGTCAATTACTAGGGGGCATAGGTTTAAGGTGCGAGGGGCAAGGTTTAGAGTAGATGTACGAGGCAAGTTTTTTACACAGAGGGTAATGGGTGCCTGGAACTCGCTGCTGGAGGAGGTGGTGGAAGCAGGGACGATAGTGACATTTAAGGGGCATCTTGACAAATACATGAATAGGACGGGAATAGAGGCATACGGACCCAGGAAGTGTAGAAGATTGTAGTTTAGTCGGGCAGCATGGTCGGCACGGGCTTGGAGGGCCGAAGGGCCTGTTCCTGTGCTGTACTTTTCTTTGTTCTTTGTCGTTTGTCTTTGGACTGTGGGAGGAAACCGGAGCACCCGGAGGAAACCCACGCAGACACGGGGAACGTGCAGTCTCCACACAGACTGACCCAGCGGGGAATCGAACCTGGGACCTGGCGCTGTGAAGCCACAGTGCTATCCACTTGTGCTACTGTGCTGCCCTAAATGAATGTCCTACCGTGTTTTCTATTTCTATTTCAATGCTTGCCAATATTTTAACCGAAATCCTTTTTTTTTTGAATAGGGAGACTGATTTCCACATTCACTTGGGCAGGAAAAGTAACCAGAATCCGGCAAACGGTTTTTCAGAAAGGTCGGCTGTCAAGAGGCCTGGCACTACCGAATCCTTTGTATTATTATTGGGCCGCACATACTGAGAAGATACTGGGATGTTATGGAGATTCAGACAAAATATGGGTGCAGATGGAATCAGGCTTCAGTAGGCGGTCAGGGCTTTGAGCATTAGTAACGGCTGTCTTATCCTTTTCTCTCATTAATATTTTAGAAATCTGCAAGTGACCTCCACATTAAAGATATGGGGACAGTTTTGCCAGCACTTCAAACTGAGTGCGGTTTCAAATCGATGTGTACGAACCATGGGCTGGAGTCTCCATTTCAGCAGCTAAGTGCCAGCTCAAACGGAGAATTTGCGGGCGTTTTACGATGCCAAAATCAGCACCGAACCCTCACCGATTCGGGACCGGTGAGGAGCTAGCAGCGTCGCCGGGTGAAACTCCCTGCTCCTGTGCCAAAAACGGCCTGAGAATGGCCAGTTCGCTGGCCACGCATGCACACGGCGCCAACCTCCTGCGGTCATGCCGTTTAACATGGCGCCAGCCAGGTGCTGACTCGACACGACCCGCCATCTGTGACCCCGCAGGCCACCCCCTGACCACCCCCCACCAGTCCCCCCAGCCCTTGCGGAAGCCCCCCCCCCCGGCCAGCGGCACCAATCCTTGGCCTCGTGTGGCCGTGCTGGACACAGTCCACAGCCGCCACGCCAGGTTCCCGACTGCTCAGACCAAGCATCAACTGCGCGGTTGGAAACTCAGCCCATCGGGAGCGAGATGGGTGGGGAAGGGGGTAGCTGTTGTGAAAGATTTGTTTGTGGAGGGCTGTTTTGCGAGTTTTGAAGAATTGGTTGCGGAATTTGGGCTGTCACAAATGGAGAAATTTGAATATTTGCAGATGCGTGACTTCACAAAAAAGATTTTTCCATCTTTTCCAGTGTTACCGTCTTCCTCATTATTGGAGAAGATTCTGTCATCAACAGGGAAGAAGGAAGGAAACACGTCGGTGATTTATGGGAGGCTTATAGTAGAGAAGGCTGCATCCTTGTTTGGGATCAAAACCAAGTGGGAAGAGGAACTGGGATTCAAACTGGAAGATGTGGTGTGGTGTGAGATTGTACAAAGGATAAATGCGACATCATCCTGTGCTAGATTAGGATTAATACAATTGAACAGAGCCCATTTGACCAAATCCAAGATGTGTAGGACGTTTGTGGTAGCGAAAGATGAGTGCGAACGGTGTGGAATTGGCCTGGCCAATCATATACACATGTTTTGGGCATGTCCTAAGATTGAGGGATTTTGGGTCTCCATCAGCACCATGTTGGCCATTCAGGTTGAATACCTGTCCTCCAGTAGCCATATTTGGGGTGTCGGACTTGCCAAAGCTGCAGACAGGGATGTGGGCTGATGTTCTCCCCTTCGCCTCACTAATTGCTTCTCGGCTGATATTAATGTGGCGGAGGACATCTTCTCTGCCCAGTGCCTCAATATGGTTTGGAGATCTTATGGAATTTTTATATCTCGAAAAAGTTAAGTACACCATGAAGGGCTCAATTGATGGCGGCCGTTCATTTTAAACTTTAAAGAGTATATATCACCATTAGCTGTTAAAGGAATGGGGGGGGGGGGGTGGAGGGAAATCATTTGTTGTTGTTACTGTTGTTGTTAGAGTTTATGGCTAATTTAAAAAAAATGAATAAAAATATATGTTTTTAAATGTTGGAAATATGAATAAATCTCCTTGCCTCAGTGGTTACCAGGATTACTAACATGGTAATGCATGACATTAGAAACAGAGATGATAACCAGGTATGAATATACCAAATTAGAAATGGAGAGCAACTTGACAAGTTAATCAAATTTAGACAGGGTAAAATCCCTGCTTAAGAGCAATTCACTAGAAGGTGGAACAGTGTCAGCTAATTGGTGAACAGTTAATATAATACGTATGTACAAAATAAATAGATAATCCAGGGAACTGTAACAACCCACTTAATGCTGGTGATGGGGAAAAAAATAATGGAATCTGTACTCAAAGATGGAATGGAAAAATACCTAGAAACTAAAAATATAATCGAGTATAGTCAGCACGGATTTCAAAAGGGAAGGTCACGCTTGGCCAACGTTATTGAATTTTGTGGAGAAGGAAAAGAAAGTGACGATAAAGGCAATATAGTTCAGATTTTCATAAAGCCTTTGCTAAAGCATTGTAGACTCACAACTAGCATGTAGAGTCTAAGGACAAGCACAGAAAGGATATCAAGCTGGCTATAAAATAGAAAACAGAAAATACAGTTTAAAGGTAGTTCCTTAGTTTCGTAAATGTGAAGGGATGTTCCATAAGGATCAGGGCTGCAAGTACTACTATTTACTGGGTACTTCAGCAACTTGCAATTGGAATCATAATTCCAAAATATGCAGTTGACAGCAAATTAATGCAAAGGAGGACTGTAACAAATGCAAGAATACATTTGCAGATGGGGCACGTGTTTGGCAAATGAACTTCAATTTGGATAAGTGCAGAATTATTTTAATTCTTTCCTAACCTCTTCATATTTCATTTTGCCACCCTCTACTTTATTACCTTGGCCACTAATGGCAGGCAGGCAAAGGTAAAGGGCGGGATTCTCTGATCCTGAGGCTAAGTGTTGAATTCCGTCGTAAACGCCGTTGCGTTTCCCGACGGCATCAATATGGCCTCAGGAGCAGCGATTCTGACCCCTACAGGGAGCCAGCATGGCACTGGAGCGAACAACGCCACTCCAGCTGCCGATCCCGGCGTCAGATGGGCGCTGCAGGTCTGCGCATACGCAGTGGGACCGACGCGATTTCCACGCATGCGCCGTGTCTCCCTTCTCCGCGCCAGCCCCAACCAACATGGCGCAGGTCTACAGGAGCCGGCGCGGAACAAAGGAGGCCTCCAGCTTGAGAGGCCAGCCCACTGATCGGTGAGGCCGGCCCACTGATCGGTGGGCCCCGATCACGGGCCAGGCCACAGCGGAGGGCCCCCCCCTGGGTCGGACCCCGCCCCCCCCACAGGCCATCCCCGGATCCTACCCGCCGGGTATGATCAGGTTAGAAGGGCGCCGGCGGGACTCGGGTATTTTTGTGCGGCCGCTCGGCCCATCCCGGGCGGAGAATCGCCGGGGGAGGCCCCGCCGAGCAGCCCCCGGCCGGCAGCGATCCGACCGCGCTCTCTGCTCTGCTCTCCGGAGAATTGCGTCCCGGCATCAGGGCGGCATGGCGCGATTCGCGCCGGTCTCGGCGATTCTCCGGCCCGGCCCCGGGGTGAGAGAATCTCGCCCAATATATCTCAAAATCTAATGAGCAGATTTCAATAAAACCTGGCCCACAGATAGAGTATGACCCAAAAAGAATTGGGTAGTTTTTGATGTAGTTTTGATTAAGATGCTGGATTCAGATCCTGGAATTTTTTTAAGGATTCATTAACATTGGGAGAAAGGACAAATTGACTTTTTCTTTTAGAATGTTATGGATTGCCTCAGCTGCTGTGGTGTGGTGGAATTTGGTAAAGTTGTAAAACCATGAGCAGAATTTTCAGAATAAGTTGTTGGAGTAGATTGGCCTGAAGCCTCCTCGGTTGGATGGAATCTCTCAACAAAATGATTTATTTTTCAGCTTTGTATTTGTAGCATATAAACCAGGCAGGGAAAAACCCAAAGGAAGATCAGTGTAATTAATTGTAACGGTGTTGAGTTGACACAATGTGGTGGAGAAATATAATCCTACAGTGCAGGAAGAGGCTATTTGGTCCCTAAAGTCTGCACCGTCCCTGCAAAAGAGCCCACCTAGACCCACTCCCCCAACCTATCCCTGTAACCCTGCATAGTGACACTAAGGGACAATTTAATATGGCTAATCCACCTAGCCTGCAGATCTTTGGACTGGGGAGGATATCGGGGAACACAGGGGAAACCCACGCAGAGACAGGGAGAATGTGCAAACGTCACACAGGCAGTGTGCTGTGGTGGAAGGCCAAAATTGAATCCCTGGTTTCTGTGAGACAGCAGCACTAGCCACTGTGCCACCATTCCACCCTGAGTGCCCTCTTCACTTGTTTTGCTTACATTTTTCCTAAATCATTACTTTAAATCTCACTTGTTATGATCGCTATTGCCTCGGTGTTCTGAACAGTGACTTCCCATAACCTCACTGGTTCATTGCCCATTACAAGAACCAGCAGTAACTCTTCTCTTGTTGCATCTCTTATAGGCTGGATAAGAAAATATTCCTGAAATATTCCTGAAATTACCTATATAGCTTGGATTTCCCACTTGCCCTCCCTCTACTTAACTCAGAAAATTGAGATCTCCCATGATCATTATTTGATTTTGCATAGTTTTTCCTAAATTTTTCTTCCTCCACTTTCCCTCCGCTGTTCAGTGATCGATGGATCGCCCTTAGAAAAAGTGATGTAATTGGCCTCAATCCACACAATTTGATTCTTTCTTAATGTTATTTTCCTTTTTTCTTCAGCCACTATTATCTTTAATAACTACAGAAACGTCATTCTTTCATTCCCTATACTTTTTAAATACATTCCGTCCTGCAATAATTACCTGTCATCCTTGTTCCTTCTGTTGCCATGGTTAATTGTTAAAGTGGATGTGGTGGCCCGGCTACCAGCTGGAAAGTCTGAGGGGGTAAGCCTTTCTCTGCTGGCCTGAGAAGCCACAAATTAATTTTATGTGGTTGCCTTAAGCCATGGAGTCCACCTGCATCCTGCCCCACCACATGTCCCTCCCAGGGCAGGTTACCTAGCTGCTGGATGCTTGTAGTCCTGTAGAACGTCCCAGACCAGGAGTAGATTGTGAAGTGAAAATTTAAAGAGAAGTGGAGGGGGCTCATCCAGTTCAGTCAGGAAGGCAAATGCAACATTAGCTCAGAAGGCGAATGCAATGTTAGCATACATGTCGAGAGGACTAGAATACAAGACCAGAGATTTACGTCTGAGGCTGTATAAGGCTCTGGTCAGACCCCATTTGGAGTATTGTGAGCAGTTTTGGATCCCCGTATCTAAGGAAAGATGTGCTGGCCTCGAAAAGGGTCCAGAAGAGGTTCACAAGAATGATCCCTGGAATAAAGAGCTTGTCATATGAGGAACAGTTGAGGACTATGGGTCTGTACTCGTTGGAGTTTCGAAGGATGAGGGGCGATCTTACTGAAAATTACAGGATACTGCGAGGCCTGGTTAGAGTGGACGTGGAGAGGATGTTTTCACTTGTAGGAAAAACTAGAACCAGAAGACACAATCTCAGACTAAAGGGACGATCCCCTAAAACAGAGATGAGGAGGAATTTCTTTAGCCAGAGTCCATAGATGGGTCATCAGGATATATCAGGTGGGCAACAACCCCCACTAACCCCTCTCACCCCCACCCCACCAATGGCAGCAGGAGGAGGCTCTTAACTGGTCATCAATTGGCATCTGGAAAATACCGATGGAGACAGGTAGGCAATGGGCATGGTACATGCTTACCTTCCCACCCGATTTTATGCCCCCCCTTCAACCACCTGTTAGCCCAAACTCAGAGGTGGATGAGTGGCATAAGGTTCTAGCCCAGGTTTCAGCTACCCCCACAACACCTGGCTCCTCACTCCAACTTAATGCCTCTATTTCCCCTGCTTTGTTTCAGATGTACTCACAATTTAATTTGCTTTTGTTAATTATTCCACTCAATATATAAACAGTCATTTTGTATTCATGTCTACCAATGTTTTTGTTACTTGATTGCTTAAGTTATGAGTAATTGTTCGGTAATACATAAGTAATGCTGAAAAAAAATTTTGTCGAAGCTTTTTGTCTTGCACACATCATGACAATCACTAAAATACCCATGTCAGTGGAAACAACAACTTTATACTATATGAGAAGAGAGTGATGAATGGTCGGCAAGTGGACCCTGATTGGTAGAGGCGTTGCCATGGAGAGCGCACCATGGAGAGAGTTAATGTTGACTGACAGTTAACTGCCAATTTATTCCAGACAGCTTGACTCTGATTGGTAAAGGGATTGTCCCGAGGAATGATTCAGTGAATGGCTGTCACTTATGTTGTTTAGTCCTTTAAATTTATGTTTAAGTCCTGGAGCGAAATCTGATTTGTACATGAGCGGCTATCGTATTCTGGGAAGATCATCCAGATTCTCACTGCTAATGGGAAGCTGGGTCTTCCAGCAATAACACAGTCTGACTGCAGGTCCATTTTTCACCCTTTGCTTGATCACACATTTTAAAAGCATTAATTGCAAATTAACTTCTGGAGGTTGTCATTTTCAGAACACCAAATTTTCCTCCTTTAGGATCAACCAGGTTAGTTTCATGTCAGCAACACCAGTTGAAGAAACAATGAACGGAGGGAGTCACATTAGATTTAATGACAGCCATTGTGAGGATTACAGGCTCTCGCCAGATTATCTTTGAAAAATTCATTCTTGGGACTTGGGTGGTGTTGGCATGTCCAGCATTTATTGTTCATCCCCAATTGTCCCTTGATAAGGTAGTGCGGATCCAAATTCATAATTTGCTGCAGTTCTTGTGGTGAAGGTCTACAACGCTGCTAGGTCGGAGTTCCCAGATTTTGACTCCGTGATAATGAAGGGACCCAAAATACTTCCACATCAGGATTGGACTGTGAGTGTCTGATCAGAGGAAAATCTTTTTAACTAAGCTGCTTTGAGAGAAACAGTTAGTCTGTTCACAGACACATCAAAACTGAACTCCAAAACTCAACGACTGACGGCTTCAGCCCCTGACGCCCCCAATTAGCTATATCACCTTACGAAAGCTCAATTCAATGGCCGGAATTCTCCATTTGGGAGACATCGGGCTGGATTCTCCGATCGGCAACGCCAAAATTGCGTTTGGCGATCGGCCGGAAAATGTGCTTTTACGCTGGAATCTGGGGTGGCGCCGTCTGTCCAGTGCTCCGCCCAATCAAAAACAGTGTACTCGAGGAGTGCGCTGCACGCCATCAGGACGGCCTCAGCACGTCACCTGAGACCCTCCCCGGATGCTCTGCCCTCGATGGGCTGAGTCCCCGACATCGTGGGACGCTTGTCCTCACAATTTTCGGGGACCTCGCGGAGCAACTGCGGACTGTATCTAGCACTGCCACAGTCGGGGGGGGGGGGCATTCCGCTGGCAGGGGGGGCTTTGGCGGGGGCAGGGGAGACTGGTGGGGTGTTGTCCGGGGGTGGCGAGGGGGTTTGGGGTTTACAAGGGGGCAGTTTTCGGCCTGCTGGATCCACACGCGGTCGGCCCCATGTTGTATGGCACGGCCTCTGCAGGCCGTTGCCATGCACATGCATTGCCACGCACATGGCGATTCTGCGGCTATATCTGCAAATAAAGCCGGGGGTTTTACGCAGTGCGGCTGCTAGCCCCCCACCGGGCGGAGGATCGGTGCGTGTGCGGCGCGGACCTTTTGGTCGTAAGACCAGATGGATCCTGCGGACATGTGTCTAGTCTTACAACGAAAAAGTCGGCGAGTGAGTC
The DNA here is from genome assembly GCF_047496885.1 of Scyliorhinus torazame. Lineage (NCBI taxonomy): Eukaryota > Metazoa > Chordata > Chondrichthyes > Carcharhiniformes > Scyliorhinidae > Scyliorhinus > Scyliorhinus torazame. The sequence goes on from NC_092727.1 coordinate 55,259,339, forward strand.
ACGCCTCTCCTCCACACTACTCCTCCCCAAGATCTCACCATGTGTCTTGTCTTTTGTCTTGCAGGATGATCAACAGGCCAGGCCGGCCCCTCTGGGGTACCTCGGTACTTCCCCCTCAGCCACAACCTCAGAACACCACAGAGGGCCAATCCAAGGACAAAACTGACTTCTCATCACTGCTCTCACCTGCACTCTCCTCCATCGTAGCAGCTATCACCTCGGTGGGGCATTTTAGTGAAGAGGCTCCCGGGTCACCATCTGGTGCGCACATCACATATGCTGCAGCAGATCAGGCTAATGTAGGGACTCCCGAGGGAGCGGAAAGTCAGAGGGCTGCCCAATGCCAGGAACCAGCTGCAGTCCAGATAGGTCTCGCACTTCTGGAAAATATGATCCCGTCACTGGTGCGGATGCAGAGCCAGGATCTACGGGAGGGGGTTGATTTGTTATGTTCTAGGTGTAACATAAGCGGCTTCCGTGTGGTGAACTTGACAAAGGAAGGTTCAGACGTGGAGATAACTTCAACACGTTTATTAAACTATTTACACTCCTATTACTCGGGTTCGACACTACTGCTAATCCTACTATAGCCACCCAGACTGACTAACCAGTTGCTGCAATCCACGTGGTGGGAGTGATATTGAATCAACCCTGTGTCTACTCACTAACTATCTCCACTGGAAAGAGGCAGATCATGTGTGTGGTGCCCTTTATATATGGGTTGGTGAAATGCCCCCAATGGCCGTGTCACCTCCTCGTGTATTGTGAATGTCCATGAATGTGTCCTATCTACTTGATCTATTGGTTGAGTGTGTGTGTGTGATGTTTCTAGTGCTCCCTCTAGTGTCTAGCTAGCCTACATGTATTTACATTGATGCACATTACCACACTCACCAGGACTGGGTGTCCAGTACCATGGAGTACATGTCCTGTACCATGGAGTGTGTGTGCTGTACCAAGGTGTGTGTCCTGTACCATGGAGTACATGTCCTGTACCATGGAGTACATGTCCTGTACCATGGAGTGCGTGTCCTGTACCATGGAGTGTGTGTCCTGTACCATGGAGTGAGTGTCCTGTACCATGGAGTGTGTGTCCTGTACCATGGAGTGTGTGTCCTGTACCATGGAGTGTGTGTCCTGTACCATGGAGTGGATGTCCTGTACCATGGAGTGCGTGTCCTGTACCATGGAGTGTGTGTCCTGTACCATGGAGTGAGTGTCCTGTACCATGGAGTGTGTGTCCTGTACCATGGAGTGTGTGTCCTGTACCATGGAGTGTATGTCTTGTACCATGAAGTATGTGTCCTGTACCATGGAGTGTGTGTCCTGTACCATGAAGTGTGTGTCCTGTACCATGGAGTGTGTTTCCTGTACCATGGAGTACACGTCCTGTACCATGGAGTGTGTGTCCTGTACCATGGAGTGTGGGTCCTGTACCATGGAGTGTATGTCCTGTACCATGAAGTGTGTGTCCTGTACCATGGAGTGTGTGTCCTGTACCATGGAGTGTGTTTCCTGTACCATGGAGTACACGTCCTGTACCATGGAGTGTGTGTCCTGTACCATGGAGTGTGGGTCCTGTACCATGGAGTGTATGTCCTGTACCATGAAGTGTGTGTCCTGTACCATGGAGTGTGTGTCCTGTACCATGAAGTGTATGTCCTGTACCATGGAGTGTGTGTCCTGTACCATGGAGTGTGTGTCCTGTACCATGGAGTGTATTTCCTGTACCATGGAGTGCTTGTGCTGTACCATGGAGTGCGTATCCTGTACCATGGAGTGCGTGTCCTGTACCATGGAGTGTTTGTGTCCTGTACCATGGAGTGTGTGTCCTGTACCATGGAGTGTGTGTCATGTACCATGGAGTGTATGTCCTGTACCATGAAGTGCATTTCCTGTATTGTTCTGTACCATGGAGTGCGTGTCCTGTACCTTGGAGTGCGTGTCCTGTACCATGGAGTGTTTGTGGCCTGTACCATGGAATGCATTTCCAGTACCATAGAGTGTGTGTCCTGTACCATGGAGTGTGTGTCCTGTAGCATGGAGTGCACGTCCTGTTTCATTGAGTGTATGTCCTCCACCATCAAGTGTGTATCCTGTAGCATGGATTCTGTGTCCTGTACCATTGAGTGTGTCCTGTACCACGGAGTGTATGTCGTCCATTGTCAAGTGTTTGGTCTGTACCATGGAATGTGTGTCCTATACTGTGGTAGTATGCATTAGGGGTCATGTGGGACTGTGAAGCCATGATGTCATTGGCTGACAGATCCCGGGTCCTGGTTGGACGTTGACCTCTAGCTCCGCCCTGAAGGCGGAGTATAAGTACCTGGAGTCCTCCCCCGCAGGCAGTCTACTACTGAACTGCGGGGGAAACAGTCACGCTTAATAAAGCCTCATCGACTTCACTCTATTCGTCTCTCGGAGTCTTTATGCGCTACAATTTATTAAGCATGACTAAAAGGACTATGGAGCTAAGGATCATCCCGGAATGCCTGAGGATCAGCCCCCACGCAGTGAACGCGGCAGCAGCTTTCAAGCACTGGCAGACTTGCTTTGAGGCCTACCTCAGAACGGCCACCAGCCGGGCCACAGAAGACCAAAAACTACAGGTCCTGCACTCGAGGTTAAGCACGGAGATTTTCTCTCTCATCGAAGACGCAGAGGATTTCCAGACGGCGTTCGCAGCACTAAAAAGTCTCGATGTCCGCTCAGTAAACCAGATCTACGCTCGCTATCAACTCGCAACGAGACGGCAAAGTCCCGGAGAATCGATAGATGAATTCTACGCCGCGCTACTAATTTTGGGACGAGCCTGCAGCTGCCCGTCGGCGAACGCAAATGAACACACGGACATGTTAATGCGCGATGCTTTTGTGCCAGGTATGAACTCCTCCCAAATCCGCCAAAGACTTCCAGAAAAAGAGTCGCTAGGACTCTCAGAGGCACGGGCCCTAGCAGCCTCCCTAGACGTGGCCGCGCAAAATACCCGCGCCTACGGCCCCGACCGCACGGCAGCCCATTGGGCTCCGTACGTACCCGTCGAGACAAACCCACCCCCCCACCCCCCGGACACCCCACAGGCTTGCGCGGTCCAAACGCCAAGTCACACCGGGGGCGCCCGCTGCTATTTCTGCGGTCAGGCGAAACACCCCCGGCAGCGCTGCCCGGCCCGCGCAGCGATCTGCAAGAGCTGCGGGAAAAAGTGCCATTTCGCGGCTGTGTGCCGGTCCCGCGAGGTCGCCGCTGTCCCGGGAGAACAGGGAGCCCTGCACACCGTTTACGCTCCCAACCCCCCCCAGCGCCCCATGTACGACCCGCAGGCGCAGCCACTCTGGGTCCCGACCACCGCGGTCCCGGGAGAACAGGGAGCCCTGCACGCTGCTTACGCTCCCCAACACCCCCCCCCCCACTCCCCATGTATGACCCGCCGGCGCTACCTTCAAATTCGGCGGCCCAATACCCCCACTCACTATCTGCGGCCTCGCAACCCTCAAGGTGCAACCCCCGTCCTTGTTTGCAAACCTCACCCCGGATTGCAAACCCGTCGCCACTAGGAGCAGACGGTACAGCGCCCAGGACCGGACCTTCATTCGGTCCGAAGTCCAGCGGCTACTAAAGGAAGGCATAATCCAGGCCAGCAATAGTCCCTGGAGAGCACAGGTGGTAGTAGTAAAGACAGGGGAGAAGCAAAGGATGGTCATAGACTATAGCCAGACCATCAACAGGTACACACAACTAGACGCGTACCCTCTCCCCCGCATATCCGACAGGGTCAATCGGATTGCCCAATATAAAGTCTTCTCCACCGTGGACCTCAAGTCCGCCTACCACCAGCTCCCCATCCGCCCAAGTGACCGCAAGTACACAGCCTTCGAGGCAGATGGGCGATTATACCATTTCCTAAGGGTCCCATTTGGCGTCACAAACGTGGTCTCGGTCTTCCAACGAGCGATGGACCGAATGGTTGATCAACACGGGTTGCGGGCCACGTTCCCGTATCTCGACAATGTAACCATCTGCGGCCACGATCAGCAGGACCACGATGCCAACCTCCAAAGATTCCTCCAGACCGCCAAAGCCTTGAACCTCACGTACAACAAGGACAAGTGCGTTTTCAGCACAAACCGGCTAGCCATCCTGGGCTACGTAGTGCGCAATGGGATAATAGGCCCCGACCCCGAACGTATGCACGCCCTCATGGAATTTCCCCTCCCGCACTGCTCAAAAGCCCTGAAACGCTGCCTGGGGTTCCTTTCATACTACGCCCAGTGGGTCCCCCAGTACGCAGACAAGGCCCGCCCCCTAATACAGACCACGACCTTCCCTCTGTCGACAGAGGCTTGCCAGGCCTTCAGCCGCATCAAAGCGGATATCGCAAAGGCCACGATGCGCGCCATCGACGAGTCCCTCCCCTTCCAGGTCGAGAGCGACGCCTCCGACGTAGCTCTAGCGGCCACCCTTAACCAAGCGGGCAGACCCGTGGCCTTTTTCTCCCGAACCCTCCACGCTTCAGAAATCCGCCACTCCTCAGTGGAAAAGGAAGCCCAAGCCATAGTGTAATCTGTGCGACATTGGAGGCATTACCTGGCCGGCAGGAGATTCACTCTCCTCACGGACCAACGGTCGGTAGCCTTCATGTTCGATAATGCACAGCGGGGCAAAATCAAAAACGACAAGATCTTAAGGTGGAGGATCGAGCTCTCCACCTTCAACTACGAGATCTTGTATCGTCCCGGAAAGCTGAACGAGCCGTCCAATGCCCTATCCCGCGGCACATGTGCCAACGCACAAATTAACCGCCTCCAAACCCTCCACGAGGACCTCTGCCACCCGGGGGTCACTCGGTTTTACCACTTTATCAAGTCCCGCAACCTCCCATACTCCTTAGAGGAGGTCCGTACAGTCACAAGGAACTGCCACATCTGCGCAGAGTGCAAACCGCATTTTTTCAGGCCGGATGGTGCGCACCTGATTAAGGCTTCCCGCCCCTTTGAGCGCCTTAGTCTGGATTTCAAAGGACCCCTCCCCTCCACCGACCGCAACATATACTTCCTTAATGTGGTAGACGAGTACTCCCGCTTCCCATTCGCCATCCCCTGTTCTGACATGACCGCGGCCACAGTCATTAAAGCCCTGAACACCATATTCACACTGTTCGGTTGCCCCGCATACGTCCACAGCGACAGGGGGTCCTCCTTCATGAGTGACGAGCTGCGCCAGTTCCTGCTCAGCAACGGGATAGCCTTGAGCAGGACTACCAGCTACAACCCCCGGGGGAACGGGCAAGTAGAGAGGGAGAACGGCACGGTCTGGAAGACCGTCCTACTGGCCCTACGGTCCAGGGACCTCCCAGTTTCACGGTGGCAGGAGGTCCTTCCGGACGCCCTCCACTCCATCCGGTCACTACTGTGTACTAGCACTAACCAAACGCCTCATGAGCGCCTCCTTGTCTTCCCCAGGAAGTCCTCCTCTGGAACGTCGCTGCCGACCTGGCTGGCGGCCCCAGGACCCATCTTGCTCCGAAAGCACGTGCAGGCGCACAAGTCGGACCCGTTGGTCGAAAGGGTTCACCTCCTTCACGTGAACCCGCAGTACGCTTACGTGGAGTACCCCAACGGCCGACAGGACACGGTCTCTCTGCGAGATCTGGCGCCCGCCGGCAACACACACACCTCCCCGACACCAATCACCCAACCCCCCTTCTTCCTGCCACCGCCGCACCCCGCGACCGCCGCCTTCCCAGGAGGATCAGTCCTCCTCCCAGGCCCGACCAGGAATGAAGCCCAAGCTGAAACCGTAAGGCTCTCGGAGACGACAACACCGGAACAAGCACCACCACCACCACCGGGGCCGAGGCGATCGACACGGACGACCAGACCGCCCGACCGACTCGTGGCGTCGATCTAACAGTACAATATGTGGACTTTTAACGAGAACATTTTGACTCTTCCTGACGATTACTGTAAATAGTTTGAAAAAAAAAACCTTGTACATACTGTAATAACATGCGAAAGTTTTCCTCCCAGGACCAGCCTTGTAAACCCTTACCACCATGCGAAGCATCACCCCGCCGGGTTCATTTTTAACAAGGGGTGAATGTGGTAGTATGCATTAGGGGTCATGTGGGACTGTGAAGCCATGATGTCATTGGCTGACAGATCCCGGGTCCTGGTTGGATGTTGACCTCTAGCTCCGCCCTGAAGGCGGAGTATAAGTACCTGGAGTCCTCCCCCGCAGGCAGTCTACTACTGAACTGCGGGGGAAACAGTCACGCTTAATAAAGCCTCATCGACTTCACTCTATTCATCTCTCGGAGTCTTTGTGCGCTACATGTACCATGGAGTGTGTGTCCTGTACCATGGAGTGTCTGTCCTGTACCATGGAGTGTGTGTCCTGGAGCATGGATTCTGTGTCCTGTACCATTGAGTGTGTCCTGTACCACGGAGTGTATGTCATCCATTGTCAAGTGTTTGGTCTGTACCATGGAATATGTGTCCTGTACCATGGAGTGTGTGTCCTGTACCATGGAGTGTGTGTCCTGTACCATGGAGTGTGTGTCCTGTACCATGGAGTGCGTGTCCTGTACCATGGAGTGCGTGTCCTGTACCATGGAGTGTTTGTGTCCTGTACCATGGAGTGTTTGTGTCCTGTACCATGGAGTGTGTGTCATGTACCATGGAGTGTATGTCCTGTACTATGGAGTGCATTTCCTGTATTGTGCTGTACCATGGAGTGCGTGTCCTGTACCATGGAGTGCATTTCCAGTACCATAGAGTGTGTGTGCTATACCATGGAGTGCCTTTCCTGTACCATGGAGTGTGTGTGCTGTACCATGGAGTGTATGTCCTGTACCATGGAGTGTGTGTCCTGTAGCATGGAGTTCTCGTCCTGTTCCATTGAGTGTGTCCTGTACCACGGAGTGTATGTCGTCCATTGTCAAGTGTTTGGTCTGTACCATGGAATGTGTGTCCTGTACCATGGAGTGTGTGTCCTGTACCATCGAATGTGTGTCCTGTATCATGGAATGCATTTCCTGTACCATGGAGTGTGTGTCCTGTAACATGGAGTGTGTGTCCTGTACCAGGGAGTGTTTGTCCTGTACCATGGAGTGTGTGTCCTGTACCATAGAGTGTGTGTCCTGTACCATAGATTATGTGTACTGTACCATGGAGTGCGTGTGCTGTACTATGGAGTGCCTGTGCTGTACCATGGGGTGCATGTCCTGTACCATGGAGTGTACCATTCACCTATCACATACAGATAAAAGACAATGCACGACCAGTTATACTCGCACCAAGATGCGTACCAGCTCCACTGAAGGAATGACGTAAGGATGAGCTGGAGAGAAAGACGAAACTTGGAGTAATAAGATGCATTCAGGAAACAACAGACTGGGTGAACTCCATGGTTTCGTGAAGGAACGTAACGATGACCTACCTATCTGTTTGGACCCCAAAGGACCTCAATTTAAACTTTAAATGAGAGCACTATCCCATTTTGAAGAGAGAAGAAATCACATGTGTTAGCAAACTAGATATTTTAGGCAGGGTTTTAGGCAGCTTCAATACTCCATTCAGGCGATACTGTTTTTTCAGAATGCCATTTGATATTATTACAGCATTTGAAATTTTCCGTTGGGCAATAGATCACATTATAGAAGGAATTCCAGGCGCCAGCGTATACATTGATAACATGATTGTATGGGGCTCAACAAGAAAAGAGCACGATGAAAAGCTTATCGAAGTGCTGAGAAGCATCAAAAAGTATGGATTGAAACTGAATAAAGTCAAATGTCAGTTTGGTGTTGAGAAAATCACATTCTTAGGAGACAAACTTTCGGCTAAAGGTATACAACCTAACCAAGAAAAAAAATCAAGTCAATTTAAACATGCCATGTCCTACTGACAAAAAAGGACTCCTCAGGGTGCTTGGCATGATAAATTTTGTAGGAAATTTTGTCGGAAAGTTTATTCCTCATCTTTCAGTAAAGGTTCGGTGGATTGGCCATGATAAATTGCCCTTAGTGTCAAAATTGCCCTTAGTGTTGGGTGGGGTTACTGGGTTATGGGGATAGGGTGGAGGTGTTGACCTTGGGTAGAGTGCTCTTTCCAAGAGCTGGTGCAGACTCGATGGGCCGAATGGCCTCCTTCTGCACTGTAAATTCTCTGACTATGATCTATGACTATGACAACGTGCCTGAGAGAATCAATAAAGGACACTGTTTTGCAGTGGTTGGACAGACATGAACATGAATAGAAAAAATTAAAAGAAGCATTGACTACAGCGCCTGTGTTAACGTTCTTTGGTCCCACAATTAAATCAAAGATATCGACAGATGCGTCGAAAGTAGGTTGGGAGCAGTATTATTGCAGCAGGACAATGAAAAGAATTCCAATTGTCGATGCCTCAAGGTCAATGACTGACACAGAGCGGCAATATGCTCAAATAGAAAAAGAATGCTTGGGCTTAATGAATGGATTAAACAAATTCCAGAACTACTTATATGGCCTATCGACTTTCTTAGTGGAAATTGACCAGAAACCACTTGTGGCGGCAGTGAAAAAGAATCTAAATGAAATGTCACCCAAGATACAATGCATGATATTGAAGTGAAGTTAAAAAGATATGATTTTGATCTAATATACACGCCAGGTAAACATCGCGTTGTAGCGGATGCACTACCTTGTGCTATGGACATGAAAGAAGAGCAACATTTGGATGAGGATATACAAGCACAAGTGAATTTTGTGATTGAATCTCTTCCAGTTTCACATGAGAAATCAAAACTAATAAGAGATGAAACTACTAAAGATGAAATCTTACAAAAGATGCTAAAATATCTCACAGAGGGAAGCCCGAAAAGATCCTGCTCTAACTACTATAATATCAGAGCATAGCTAAATGCAGCTAATGGTTTTTGCTAAGGCAAGATGGAATAGTAATTCCAAAATCATTAAGACCAATGATTCTGAAAAAGATTCATGAAGGCACATAGGCATAGAAAAATGTAAAAGACGAGCCAGGGAGACAGTATACTGTCCGGGTATTAATCAAGATATTCAAGTCATGATTGAGAATTGTGCAACCTGTCAAAAATTCCAATGCAGATAGCTCAGAACAACCATGCCAAACATTCCATTGGAGCTGACAAATCAAAAACTTGTGAGGAAGCTCACATTTCAAAACAGATGGCAGAAGAGGTATTATGACAAAACGACAAGAAGGCTACAGCCATTACAAGATAACCTACAAGAAGGGTTAGTTGGATTGGCCATGATAAATTGCCCTTAGTGACCAAAAAGGTTAGGAGGAGTTATTAGGTTACGGGGATAGGGTGGAAGCGAGGGCTTAAGTGGGTCGGTGCAGACTCGATGGGCCAAATGGCCTCCTTCTGCAATGTATGTTCTATGTTCTATGATACAGTTAGGGGTAGAAGATCCTGATGGAAATTGATGGTTGAAGTGTGCTCAGGTACGACAATCATCAAGTCCTCAATCATATATCATTATTACTGAAGACAGGCAGGTTCTCAGACGAAACAGGAGAACCTGGCTGAAAGTTCAGCAACCTCTTGTTATCGAACCACAAGATGATATTGTTAGCAATCCAAGGACAACAGAACAAGAGAAACCTCAGCATACAGAACCAGACATAGCAAGATGAAAATGTACAAAATCAAGACAAACAGCAAGAATGATCTTCGATAACAAATGAAAAGCAAGTAAACCTTTCTTTCCTTGAAAAGTAAAGAGGTTCAACCAATGCTCAGAAGGTAAACAAGACACAGAAGAAAACCGACAGATTGTACTTGTGACGAACTGTACACGTGAATAACAAACACATTATGCATATCATGTATATTGTACAATAAATTGAGATAATGTATGTAAAACTAGAAAGAGTGCAGAAGAGATTTACAAGGATGCTACCAGGATTTGAAGGTCTGAGTTATAAGGAGAGGCTGGATAGACTGGGACTTATTTCCCTGGAGGCTTAGAGGTGATCTTATAGAGGTCTATAAAATAATGAGGAGCATCGATAAGGTAGATAGTCAACAGCTTTTCCCAAAGCTAGAGGGCATAGGTTAATGGTTTAAGATGAGAGGCGAGAGATACAAAAGAGACAAGAGGGGAAATTTCTTCACACAGAGGGTGGTGAGCATCTAGGACAGGCTGCCAGAGGCAATGGTAGAGGCGGGTACAATTTTGTCCTTTAAAAAGTAGTTAGACAGTTACATGGGCAGGGTGGGTAGCGAGGAATATGGGCCAAATGCAGGCAAGTGAGACTAGTTTAGTGATAGAAACTGGGCAGCATGGATCAGCTGGGCCGATGGCCTGTTTTCATGCTGTGAAAATCTATGACTCTAAAACTTTCCATTTCCAAAGGAAAGGGGATGTGATGATATGCATAAGCAGTTATGTATATATTGATAGAGAAGACCTCCGACCAGCAGGTAGTGGTAGAGAACAATTACCCCTGCCCCAAAATGTTACAGCACTCCGGTCATTTTTAGGATTGGTCGGTTACTGCAGAAATCACATAGACGGTTTTGCCACAAAAGCAGCCCCACTTTCCGAGCTCCTTAAGAAACAGGCCCCATGGAAATGGCTTCCACAGCACACGGATGCCGTAGATACATTGAAACGCGCCCTAAGCACAGCTCCCGCTTTGCAAGCCCCAGACCCACACACTCCATACGCGAAAGAGGTAGCAACCACCGACCGAACCCTTTCGTCCGTACTCCCGCAGGAAAGGCATGATCGTTTCGGACCCATAGCCTATGCCTCACAAGTTTTAGACCCCGTAGAGCAGGGATTTTCAGCCTGCGAAAGGCAGTTTTCTGGGCGGTACAGTATTTCTCGTACATAACAGGACTCAACACCGGAACCATTTTGACCGAGCACACCCCAACACAGTTATTATTAGACGGTAGATTAAAAGACGGCACAGGAAGCCAAATTCGAGCAGCGCGCTGGACCCTACTCCTACAAGGACGCGACATTACGGTAAAACGGACAAAGACGCACACGTTTCTGGCCGACAATTTACACTATGCAGGAGCTCCACATGAGTGCGAGATCATAGCAACCAAGCACAGCACAGGCCCCTTTGTTCCCAAATCAGTGCCGAAAAAGACAGGCATCCAACCACAGACGACCGAGCCTAAAGACAAAGCTCTAAAAATGTATGTAGATGGCTCCACAGTTCTTGATGGAAAAAGAATCACAGGATGTTGAATTTATGTAGAGGACGTGCAGGGATGCGCTTTAGAAGAAATCGCCTTAAAATTACCTGGACATTTAGGTTCGCAGGCAGCCGAGTTAGCAGCCATCGCTTGCATTGTCCAGCACCCAGATTCGTTCCCGACCCCAGCAGACATATATTCAGACAGTTTGTACGTCTGCAACAGCCTTGATGTGTTGGGTGTTCTTTATATATGGGTTGGTGTAATGCCCCCCTGTGGTCGTGTCACCTCCGTGTGTATCGTGAATGTCCATTGGTCGTGTCCTATCTACCTGATCTATTGGTTGAGTGTGCGTGTGATGTTTCTGGTGCTCCCTCTAGTGTCTAGCTAGCCTACATGCATTGACATTGATGCACATCACCACATCCCCCACTTTTTATATGTTACATATTTTCTGTACACTTTAAGAAAATTGAACAAAAAACAGGTAGATACGTTAAGGTGTATGCAAGTCATGGGAACAGTGATTAAACAATAAGTCCAAATCATTTGTGTGAGTCCAAAAACCATCAATCATCATGGTCAAATGTCTCTCTTGGTTATGAACGCCATCAACGTCCCTGTGCCACAGGAACCAAGAAGTGGTCAATTCATTTTGCTGTCTGATTTGGAGTCCCTTTCTTTTTCGATGTTTGTGACGATGCTGTCGGATGGCATCTTGTACCTGATAAGGTGGTGACGTTGAAGAGGTACCATCAACAGTGTCATTCGAGGTCATGGATGTGCCATCTGTTGAAGTTGGATAAGACTGTACGAAGTCTTACAACACCAGGTTAAAGTCCAACAGGTTTGTTTCGATGTCACTAGTTTTCGGAGCGCTGCTCCTTCCTCAGGTGAATGAAGAGGTCTGTTCCAGAAACACATATATAGACAAATTCAAAGATGCCAAACAATGCTTGGAATGCGAGCATTAGCAGGTGATTAAATCTTTACAGATCCAGAGATGGGGTAACCCCAGGTTAAAGAGGTGTGAATTGTACCAAGCCAGGACAGTTGGTAGGATTTCGCAGGCCAGATGGTGGGGGATGAATGTAATGCGACATGAATCCCAGGTCCCGGTTGAGGCCACACTCATGTGTGCGGAACTTGGCTATAAGTTTCTGCTCGGCGATTCTGCGTTGTCGCGGGTCCTGAAGGCTGCCTTGGAGAACGCTTACCCGGAGATCAGAGGCTGAATGCCCTTGACTGCTGAAGTGTTCCCCGACTGGAAGGGAACATTCCTGCCTGGTGATTGTTGCGCGATGTCCGTTCATTCGTTGTCGCAGCGTCTGCATGGTCTCGCCAATGTACCACGCTTCGGGACATCCTTTCCTGCAGCGTATGAGGTAGACAACGTTGGCCGAGTCGCACGAGTATGTACCGCGTACCTGGTGGGTGGTGTTCTCACGTGTAATGATGGTATCCATGTCGATGATCTGGCACGTCTTGCAGAGATTGCCATGACAGGGTTGTGTGGTGTCGTGGTCGCTGTTCTGAAGACTGGGTAGTTTGCTGCAAACAATGGTTCGTTTGAGGTTGCGCGGTAGTTTGAAGGCAAGTAGTGGGGGTGTGGGGATGACCTTGGCAAGATGTTCATCGTCATCAATGACGTGTTGAAGGCTGTGAAGAAGATGACGTAGTTTCTCCGCTCCGGGGAAGTACTGGACGACGAAGGGTATTCTGTCGGTTGTGTCCCATGTTTGTCTTCTGAGGAGGTCGGTCCGGTTTTTCGCTGTGGCGCGTTGGAACTGTCGATCGATGAGTCGAGTGCCATATCCCGTTCGTACGAGGGCATCTTTCAACGTCTGTAGATGTCTGTTACGCTCCTCCTCGCCTGAGCAGATCCTGTGTATACGGAGCGCTTGTCCATAGGGGATGGTTTCTTTAATGTGTTTAGGGTGGAAGCTGGAGAAGTGGAGCATCATGAGGTTATCCGTAGGTTTGCGGTAAAGCGAAGTGCTGAGGTGACCGTCCTTGATGGAGACCAGTGTGTCCAAGAATGCAACTGATTTTGGAGAGTAGTCCATGGTGAGTCTGATGGTTGGATGGAACTTATTAATGTCATCGTGTAGTCGTTTCAGTGATTCTTCGCCGTGGGTCCAAAGGAAAAAAATGTCATCGATGTATCTGGTGTATAACATCGGTTGAAGGTCCTGTGCGGTGACTAGGTCCTGTTCAAACTTGAGCATGAAGATGTTGGCGTATTGGGGTGCGAATTTGGTCCCCATGGCTGTTCCGTGCGTCTGGATGAAGAACATGTTGTCGAAGGTGAAGACGTTGTGATCCAGAATGAAGCGGATGAGTTGCAGAATTGCGTCTGGAGATTGGCAGTTGTCGGTGTTGAGTACTGAGGCTGTTGCAGCAATGCCGTCGTCATGGGGGATGCTGGTGTAGAGTGCCGAGACGTCCATTGTGACGAGGAATGTTCCTGGTTCAACTGGTCCATGGGTGCTGAGTTTCTGTAGGAAGTCCATCGTGTCGCGACAGAAGCTGGGTGTACCTTGTACGATGGGTTTCGAGATGCCCTCGATGTAGCCAGAGAGGTTCTCACACAAGGTCCCATTGCCTGAAACGATAGGGCGGCCTGGTGTGTTGGCCTTATGTATTTTCGGGAGGCAGTAGAGATCTCCAATGCGGGGAGTACGTGGGATGAGAGCACGTAGGGTGCTCTGAAGATCTGGATCCAAGGTCTTGATCAGTCTGTTAAGTTGGCGGATGTGTTCCTTGGTCGGATCTGCGGGTAACACGTACTCCCCGCATTGGAGATCTCTACTGCCTCCCGAAAATACATAAGGCCAACACACCAGGCCGCCCTATCGTTTCAGGAAATGGGACCCTGTGTGAGAACCTCTCTGGCTACATCGAGGGCATCTTGAAACCCATCGTACAAGGTACACCCAGCTTCTGTCGCGACACGACAGACTTCCTACAGAAACTCAGCACCAAAGAACAAAGAACAAAGAAATGTACAGCACAGGAACAGGCCCTTCGGCCCTCCAAGCCCGCGCCGACCATACTGCCCGACTAAACTACAATCTTCTACACTTCCTGGGTCCGTATCCTTCTATTCCCATCCTATTCATATATTTGTCAAGATGCCCCTTAAATGTCCCTATCGTCCCTGCTTCCACTACCTCCTCCGGTAGTGAGTTCCAGGCACCCACTACCCTCTGCGTAAAAAACTTGCCTCGTACATCTACTCTAAACTTTGCCCCTCTCACCTTAAACCTATGCCCCCTAGTAATTGACCCCTCTACCCTGGGGAAAAGCCTCTGACTATCCACTCTGTCTATGCCCCTCATAATTTTGTATACCTCTATCAGGTCGCCCCTCAACCTCCTTCGTTCCAGTGAGAACAAACCGAGTTTATTCAATCGCTCCTCATAGCTTATGCCCTCCATACCAGGCAACATTCTGGTAAATCTCTTCTGCACCCTCTCTAAAGCCTCCACATCCTTCTGGTAGTGTGGCGACCAGAATTGAACACTATACTCCAAGTGTGGCCTAACTAAGGTTCTATACAGCTGCAACATGACTTGCCAATTCTTATACTCAATGCCCCGGCCAATGAAGGCAAGCATGCCGTATGCCTTCTTGACTACCTTCTCCACCTGTGTTGCCCCTTTCAATGACCTGTGGACCTGTACTCCTAGATCTCTTTGACTTTCAATACTCTTGAGGGTTCTACCATTCACTGTATATTCTCTACCTGCATTAGCCCTTCCAAAATGCATTACCTCACATTTGTCCAGATTAAACTCCATCTGCCATCTCTCCGCCCAAGTCTCCAGACAATCTAAATCCTGCTGTATCCTCAGACAGTCCTCATCGCTATCCGCAATTCCACCAACCTTTGTGTCGTCTGCAAACTTACTAATCAGACCAGTTACATTTTCCTCCAAATCATTTATATATACTACAAAGAGAAAAGGTCCCAGCACTGATCCCTGTGGAACACCACTGGTCACAGCCCTCCAATTAGAAAAGCATCCCTCCATTGCTACCCTCTGCCTTCTATGGCCTAGCCAGTTCTGTATCCACCTTGCCAGTTCACCCCTGATCCCGTGTGACTTCACCTTTTGTACTAGTCTACCATGAGGGACCTTGTCAAAGGCCTTACTGAAGTCCATATAGACAACATCTACTGCCCTACCTGCATCAATCATCTTAGTGACCTCCTCGAAAAACTCTATCAAGTTAGTGAGACACGACCTCCCCTTCACAAAACCGTGCTGCCTCTCACTAATACGTCCATTTGCTTCCAAATGGGAGTAGATCCTGTCTCGAAGAATTTTCTCCCGTAATTTCCCTACCACTGAAGTAAGGCTCACCGGCCTGTAGTTCCCGGGATTATCCTTGCTACCCTTCTTAAACAGAGGAACAACATTGGCTATTCTCCAGTCCTCCGGGACATCCCCTGAAGACAGCGAGGATCCAAAGATTTCTGTCAAGGCCTCAGCAATTTCCTCTCCAGCCTCCTTCAGTATTCTGGGGTAGATCCCATCCGGCCCTGGGGACTTATCTACCTTAATATTTTTTAAGACACCCAACACCTCGTCTTTTTGGATCACAATGTGACCCAGGCTATCTACACCCCCTTCTCCAGACTCAACATCTACCAATTCCTTCTCTTTGGTGAATACTGATGCAAAGTATTCATTTAGTACCTCGCCCATTTCCTCTGGCTCCACACATAGATTCCCTTGCCTATCCTTCAGTGGGCCAACCCTTTCCCTGGCTACCCTCTTGCTTTTTATGTACGTGTAAAAAGCCTTGGGATTTTCCTTAACCCTATTTGCCAATGACTTTTCATGACCCCTTCTAGCCCTCCTGACTCCTTGCTTAAGTTCCTTCCTACTTTCCTTATATGCCACACAGGCTTCGTCTGTTCCCAGCCTTTTAGCCCTGACAAATGCCTCCTTTTTCTTTTTGACGAGGCCTACAATATCACTCGTCATCCAAGGTTCCCGAAAATTGCCGTATTTATCTTTCTTCCTCACAGGAACATGCCTGTCCTGTATTCCTTTCAACTGACACTTGAAAGCCTCCCACATGTCAGATGTTGATTTGCCCTCAAACATCCACCCCCAATCTATGTTCTTCAGTTCCTGCCTAATATTGTTATAATTAGCCTTCCCCCAATTTAGCACATTCATCCTCGGACCACTCTTATCCTTGTCCACCAGTACTTTAAAACCTACGGATAACCTCATGATGCTCCACTTCTCCAGCTTCCACCCTAAACACATTAAAGAAACCATCCCCTATGGACAAGCGCTCCGTATACACAGGATCAGCTCAGGCGAGGAGGAGCGTAACAGACATCTACAGACGTTGAAAGATGCCCTCGTACGAACGGGATATGGCACTCGACTCATCGATCGACAGTTCCAACGCGCCACAGCGAAAAACCGGACCGACCTCCTCAGAAGACAAACATGGGACACAACCGACAGAATACCCTTCGTCGTCCAGTACTTCCCCGGAGCGGAGAAACTACGTCATCTTCTTCACAGCCTTCAACACGTCATTGATGACGATGAACATCTTGCCAAGGTCATCCCCACACCCCCACTACTTGCCTTCAAACAACCGCGCAACCTCAAACGAACCATTGTTTGCAGCAAACTACCCAGTCTTCAGAACAGCGACCACGACACCACACAACCCTGTCATGGCAATCTCTGCAAGACGTGCCAGATCATCGACATGGATACCATCATTACACGTGAGAACACCACCCACCAGGTACGCGGTACATACTCGTGCGACTCGGCCAACGTTGTCTACCTCATACGCTGCAGGAAAGGATGTCCCGAAGCGTGGTACATTGGCGAGACCATGCAGACGCTGCGACAACGAATGAACGGACATCGCGCAACAATCACCAGGCAGGAATGTTCCCTTCCAGTCGGGGAACACTTCAGCAGTCAAGGGCATTCAGCCTCTGATCTCCGGGTAAGCGTTCTCCAAGGCAGCCTTCAGGACCCGCGACAACGCAGAATCGCCGAGCAGAAACTTATAGCCAAGTTCCGCACACATGAGTGCGGCCTCAACCGGGACCTGGGATTCATGTCGCATTACATTCATCCCCCACCATCTGGCCTGCGAAATCCTACCAACTGTCCTGGCTTGGTACAATTCACACCTCTTTAACCTGGGGTTACCCCATCTCTGGATCTGTAAAGATTTAATCACCTGCTAATGCTCGCATTCCAAGCATTGTTTGGCATCTTTGAATTTGTCTATATATGTGTTTCTGGAACAGACCTCTTCATTCACCTGAGGAAGGAGCAGCGCTCCGAAAGCTAGTGACATCGAAACAAACCTGTTGGACTTTAACCTGGTGTTGTAAGACTTCGTACTGTGCTCACCCCAGTCCAACGCCGGCATCTCCACATCTTGGATAAGACTGTACATATTGGTTCTGGCCACATGCTGTGCAGGAAGGGTGATCCTGCTGAGAACCGTTGAAGCTTGTCGAATTGGAAACAGAATTGCTGCTCGCAATACCTGTTGATGGTGTGAAACTAGAACCTTGCATCTGATAGGAATATACCGTCTGGCCAGGCTGGGGTGCAGCAAATCCTGGGCTGTAACTAAGGCACCCAGTCTGTAGTGCAGATTGCGCTTGCGGTAGTCCTCCTTCGGTCTTGATTCCATTAGTGGGCAATCCGTAGTGCTGGCTTGTTGGAGAATATGCTGCATAGACTGCTGGCTGCTGCATGCCTGAATACTGGGTTTGTCCAGCATGAGCTGTCATTGGCTGCACAGCTGGTAATGAAAAAATGTGTGGATATAGCTGTGGTGAATATTGGTGTATTCCTCTTGGACTGTAGCCGCTGCTTGTTATTACTGACCCAGTGTAATTGTTAAGTGATCCATCTCCTGTCGTTGTGGCATCTGTTGTCACCCTGAGCGTGCCATCACTGAGGTTGCGACACTCGCTGTCTGGAGTAAAGTCCGGCTTACGTAAATCAGAGTCAGTGTTTGGTTGCTCCCCATTTGGAGTCTGGTCTGTTTTAACTGAGTCAGTGTTGGTTTGTTGATGCTCCTCGTCCGGAGTCTTAGCAGGTTCACTGGAGTCAGCTGAGATTTCTTGAAGCTGCACGTCTGGAGTTGGAACATGCAGGAATGCATTGACTTGTGGAGAGGTTCGAGCGAATGAGGGTGGAAGTATCTTGGTGTCACCAGAGTCACCACTAATCTCACAGTGATCGTCGAGTGCCTCTGTACACTAGCTGAGGTCTGTCACTTTGCACATCTTGCATGGGAAGTGGGATGCTGTCATCACTCGTCTCACATACCGTGGGTAGAGCCTCAGTAGATGCTTGTTGTTCACTTGGGTTGGGTAAATCATCAGAGTCTTCATCTGGTGGCGCAAACAATGTGGGTGGACTGTCATTGTCTTGCTGTTGTCCCTCATTTGGGCTTGGACTGTCATCGTCGCTTTGTTCTTCACTGTAGCATGATAGACCGTCATGGTCGTCCTGCTGTGCACTGGAGCGTGGTAGACTGCCATAGTCTTCCTGCTGTTTACTTGAGCATGGCAGACTTGCATCGTCTGCCGCTAGTTGGTCAGAGGAGGTTGCTAGACCCTCATGGTCTTGTTCCTGCAAGGACTGCGCGTCGGAGTCTTGCGTTGCTTCTATCGAGGAGGCTGCCCATGAGCTCGCTGCGGAGGCTTGTGACACTGGAGTCACGTCTTGTGTGTGCAAGGACTGCGCTCTGGAGTCTTGCGTTTCTTCTATCATGGAGTCTGTCCACGAGCTCGCTGCGCAGGCTTGTGAGACTGGAGTCACGTCTTGTGTGTGCAAGGACTGCGCTCTGGAGTCTTGCATTTCTTCTATCGTGTTTCTGCAATTGTGGAGTCTGTCCACGAGCTCGCTGCGGAGGCTTGTGACACTGGAGTCACTTCTTGTTCATGCAAGGACTGCAGTGTGGTGTCTTGCGTGTCTTCTTTCGTAGAGTCGGGAACCCTGAGCAGTGTGTGGACCACGCTCTGTGTGTCAGCAGGCCGCTCTCTGTGGGCTTGTGAATGAAATGAAAATGAAAATCGCTTATTGTCACAAGTAGGCTTCAAATGAAGTTACTGTGAAAAGCCCCTAGTCGCCACATTCCGGCGCCTGTTCGGGGAGGCTGATACGGGAATTGAACCGTGCTGCTAGCCTGCCTTGGTCTGCTTTCAAAGCCAGCGATTTAGCCCTGTGCTAAACAGCCACTCTCTGTCTCGTAATTTCAGGCTGCAGCATAATCCTGCACTCACGAGTCGGGATGTCATATCTGCTGGGCTGAAGATCCTCAAATCAGAAGAACTCGTCGTCGGAGTAGTCAATGTGCGACATGTCTAGTTGCGGTTCAGATTTGGTGCTGGGGTAGCCTCCCAAGGTGAAAGGTTCGTCTGAGTCGTTGTCTTCTAGGACCATATCATTACTGTTTGCGTCGGAGCTGGCATTGGGCTCGCGAGGTCCAGAGAAAATGTAAAGGTCGGTTTCGAAGTATTCAAGGTCGGAATCATCGGTTTGGGCCGTAGGTAACTGCTTGTTGCAGGGTTCGTCAGAGGTTAATTTCATTTCCTGGTTCAATTTGAGGCATTGTGCTGTCATTCCAGGTGAACGAAGGTTGTTTTACGGCTTTAAAAGATTTTTTCTTTGATTTGGGAAGTTTCCCCTTTAAATGGGCGTGGTCCTTCTGACGCCATGACGCATGTGACATCATACGTAGGAAGCGTTTGCACATGCGCAAATCGCTGTTCCTGTACTGGGGGCCGTTTTCGTGATTGCGCATGCGCGGCGTCTCGCGCATGTGCAAATGGACCTTCACGTTCTGTGCACTTCTCGCGCAACTGCGCAAGTGCAGTCCCTTTAGAAAGATAGCCGCCAATCAAAATTGTTCTCTGCTCCGGGATCTCGGCCTCGTGGTGAGTACTGGCGCTTCTCTTACCTTTTCTTGCTGGTTGGAGTGTGTTTCCCTCACAGTATTTGCCAAGTTTGTCCAGGACTGCCTGGAAGTCGCTCCTGTTTTGCCCTTTGGAGAACTTGAATTTTAAAAAGATTTCTTCTGCTCTGACACCGGCGATGGTGAGCAGAAGTTCTGTCTTTTCAGCATCGGCCACGTCTTGTAGGTTGGCTGCTGCCAGGAAGATTTCAAACATTTGCCGGAATACCCGCCAGTTTTCGCGGAGGTCGCCGTGGCACTGGAGCTGCTACGGAACCCAGATCTCGAACATCTTTCCTGGGTATCGTTGCTGGTTGTCACTGTACACTGAGGTATGGCTGTATGGATTGAAACAGTTCACTGCTGGTACTATGATTTGTTATGTTCTAGGTGTAACATTAGCGGCTTCCTTGTGGTGCACTTGACAAAGGAAGATTCAGATGTGGAGATAACTTCAACACATTTATTAAACTATTTACACTTCTATTACTCGGGTTAGACATGACTGCTATCCTACTATAGCTACCCAGACTGACTAACAAGTTGCTGCATTCCACGTGGTGGGTGTAATATTGAATCAATCCTGTGTCTCTACTCACTGACTGTCTCCACTGGAAAGAGGCAGATCATGTGTGTGGTGTCCTTTATATATGGGTTGGTGTAATGCCCTCCTGTGGTTGTGTCACCTCTGTGTGTATCGTGAATGTCCATTGGTCGTGTCCTATCTAACTGATCTATTGGTTGAGTGTTTGTGTGTGATGTCTCTGGTTCTCCCTCTAGTGTCTAGCTAGCCTACATGTATTTACATTGATGCACATCACCACAGGGGTGTCAGCAACTTTCCAGCGCCTGCAGGTGCAGTTGGAGGATTCCAACTGCCTTCAGGTGCAGGAGGCAGTGCTGAAAATGTGTGGTCGCCAGACCAACATTGAATTGGTGGAAGCCTTGGGTCAAAAAGACACAGCCATGGATCAAGACATTCAAGGCTTGGGGCATAATGTGTGGTCGATGGCTGAGGCCCAAGGCAGACATGTAATGGGCACACATGGGAACTGCTGCAGGGCTCCAAAGCTTGGCCCAGCCACAAAGGGTCATGGTTGAGGGCGTCGAGAGCATTGGCCGGGCGCTGACTGACTTAGGACAGTCACAGAAGGACATGTTGCAGTCACAGAGCGACATGACCAAGGTGCAGAGGGACTTGACTGAGACGCAGAGTGAAAAGACTCACTCGCTGAGGGACGTGGCCCAGTCTCTGTGCTCCATGGTTGAGGACATCGAGACCCTGGTTAAGGTGACAACTGGTCTCCTGGACTGGTAGCACCAAGTGATGGTGGAGCCTCCAGAGTTCATTCCAGCCTCATCTCCATCCCATGAGTAGTCCGGGGCAAGCGTTCACCCCGTGGGAGGAGGAAGTGATGGGGCCGGTGCTGGTGCCTCCCGCAAAGGTGGTGTTAGAACACCACAGCACTTCTGGATCTCCCCCACCTGACACTGGTGCATCAGTGGGCAGAACAGGTTGGCACCTTGTCAATTGCAACACCCAAATGTCGGCCGGGCCCATCCAAGTCCAGGCCCTCCTGAGGACAGCTCCCAAAGACATCTTAAGTCAGAGGGTGAGATGCGCAGCAGGCCGCCTCCAAGTCTGATGTACTGTCTCGGGTCACACCTAGAAAGAACTGTAGGCCACATGAAATAAGGAAGTTAGAAACCAGTTAAGTTGGCACGGGTGCAGCACATAGGTTGGAGGAAGGGGTCAGGGCACAACAATTGTACATAGTCACTATTAAACACCTTTTCACCAACATTTGAACCTGCTTCAGCCATCTGTCGATGCGAGGATGCGAGGAATGGGTTGAGCTAGCTGCAGAGGGTATGCCAGATGGAAAGGTGTGGGAGGTTGGTGGTGTGGGTGTTGCAGGATGGAACGGGGCAGGGCCCCCCAGGCAATTGGGGTTACCCTCAGAGGCGGCAGGGAATAGGCTAGTGTGAAGCTGCCTTGTAGGCCACTTACCCAGTGAGTATCACATCACCACTCACCATCGCTGTAACCCCCCATCCCACACACAAACCACCACCCCAAAGAATATATGGGCCTGTGATATGGGATGGCCATCCCACATACAGGGTCACCCGGACGGACAGTGAAGGTGACCCTGAAGGCAGGAGTCAGACTTTGTCAAACGATAAGGAGCACCGGAGCTCATCTCACAGTGAGTCACATCACCCACTGATACTCCCTGCCCTGGGCCAACATCGTGTAGTAATGCTGGTAAGGCCCTCGGAGGGGGAGGGGGAGCTGGGGATTTGGGATCATGTGAAAGGAGGATGTGAGCTGCTATAGGGAAGGGGGCATCACTTGCAAGGGAATGGAAGGGGTGGGGGAGAGTATGGAGAGGTGGGACAGGGTGGCCGAGCTGCCGGTGGAAAGGCCTCTTAGTTGGCAAACCTGGCGGTGATGAGCTTGTCCCATGTGTGGGGGCCCGAGAGAACACGTTGGGTGATCTGCCTTGCCAGCCTGGGCTCCATGCCCGGTTCCTCCTGACCATCCCCCTCATCAGATGAAGCCTGTGTGGTAGTCACCACTGTTGTATTATATATACTGCATACGAGGGTATTACAGTAAGGTCTCTGTACTACAGGTGCAGGGGTAGATCCCTGCCTGCTGGCTCCACCCAGTAGTATAAATGTGTGGGCTCTCTGAGCTGCAGCCATTTCGGCAGCAGCTGCGGGAGGCTCCACATCTCTGTGTAATAAAGCCTCGATTACTCTCTACTCTCGTCCCGTCGTAATTGATAGTGCATCAATTTATTAAACAGAGATTTTACAACGATGGATCTCCGCATCAAGCCTGATCGCCTGCAGCTGCACCCTCAAGCAGACAACGCCAAGTCGGCCTTCGCACATTGGCTAACTTGCTTTGATGCCTACATCGGATCTGCGACAGAACCACCCTCAGAGGCACAGAAGCTCCAGATCCTCTACACGCGGCTGAGCTCCAATATTTTTCCCTTCATCCAGGACGCGCCGACCTACGCTGAGGCCATGGCGCTACTGAAGGAGAACTACACTCAGCAGACTAACAAAATCTACGCCAGGCACCTCCTGGCCACGCGGCATCAACTCCCCGGTGAGTCTGTGGAAGATTCTTGGCGTGCCCTGCACGTCCTGGTGAGAGACTGTGATTGCCAGGCCGTTTCGGCCACTGAACATTCTGACCTGCTACTTAGAGACGCGTTCGTTACGGGCATAGGGTCGGCCTACACCCGCTAGAGCCTCTTAGATGGGGCTACCCTCGACCTCACGGCGACCAAGAAACTAGCGCTCTCGCTCAGTCACCTCACGCAATCGGCAGGCGTATGCCCCCGACCGCACGGCCTCTCCTGGGCATCGTGGACCCCTCCAGCGAACACCCCACCGTGGACCCCATCAGCGACCTCCCCCAGCCAACTCCAGGCCTGCACACGTGGCAGCCAACCAACCTCGGGGGACCCAAGTGCTACTTCTGCGGACAGTCAAACCACCCCCAGCAGCGCTGCCCGGCACGGAGCGCGCTCTGCAAAGCCTGCGGGAAGAAAGGACATTTCGCTGCTGTGTGCCAAGTCCGTTCGGTCACTGCTATTGTGCGACCCATGGGCGCCGCCATCTTCCTCGCCTCACACCACATGCGGCCCATGGGCGCCGCCAACTTGCTCCCCTCACAACACGTGCGGCCCATGGGTGTTGCCATCTTGCTCGCATCACAACACGTGCAGCCCGTGGGCACCGCCATCTTGCCTGCCTCAGGACACGTGCGCCCCATGGGCGCTGCCATCTTCCCCGCCTCAGGAACCCTGCTCGTCAGGCACTTTATCGGGCCGCTCATTGCCTGCAACTGCCGCCGAACAGCCACGTCTGGCCTCCATCAGATCGACCAGTCCCGACCGCACAACCTCGCGACCGCGTCGACGACAGTGAAGGTCGACGGGCACAAGATATCCTGCCTTCTGGACTCCGGGAGCACTGAGAGCTTCATCCACCCCTATATGGTAAGGTGCTGCTCCCTCATGGTACACCCCATCAACCAGAGAATCTCCCTGGCCTCCGGATCCCACTCCGTGGCGATCCGGGGGTATTGCACCGCCACCCTCACCATCCAGGGCGTAGAGTTCAGCGGCTTCTGGCTTTACATCCTTCCCAATCTCTGCACTGCCTTGCTACTCGGCCTGGACTTCCAGTGCAACCTCCAGTGCCTAATCCTGAAATTTGGCGGGCGTCTACCACCCCTTACTGTCTGCGGTCTTACGACCCTTAAGGTCGATCCACCTTCCCTGTTTGCGAACCTCACCTCAGATTGCAAACCCATCGCCACCAGGAGCAGACAGTACAGTGCCCAGGACAGGACCTTCATCAGGTCGGAGGTCTAGCGGCTGCTGCGGGAAGGTATTATCGAGGCCAGCAACAGCCCCTGGAGAGCCCAGGTGGTCGTGGTGAAAACTGGGGAGAAAAACAGGATGGTCGTTGACTACAGTCAGACCATCAATCGGTACACGCAACTCGACACGTACCCCCTCCCACGCATATCTGATGTGGTCAATCAGATTGCACAGTGCAGGGTCTTCTCGACAGTGGGCCTGAAATCTGCCTACCACCAGCTCCCCATTCGCAAGGCGGGTCGGCAGTACATTGCGTTTGAAGCGGATGGCCGCCTTTACCACTTCCATAGGGTTCCCTTCGACGTCACTAACGGGGTCTCGGTCTTCCAATGGGAGATGGACCGACTGGTTGACCTGTGCGGGCTCTGGGCCACTTTCCCGTACCTGGATAACGTCATCATCTGCGGCCACGACCAGCAGGACCACGACGCTAACCTTTCCAAATTTCTCCACACCGCCAAACTCCTCAACCTGACCTACAACAAGGCGTAGTATGTGTTCAGCACGGACCGATTAGCCATCCTCGGCTATGTGGTTCAGAACGGACCTCTGCAGCCCGACCCTGTTCGCATGCGCCCCCTCATGGAACTCCCCCTTCCCCACTGCCCCAAGGCCCTCAAATGATGCCTGGGGTTCTTCTCGTACTACGCTCAGTGGGTCCCTAACTATGCGGACAAGACCCGCCCACTCATCCACTCCATCGTTTTCCCACTGACGGCCGAGACTCACCAGGCCTTCAACTGTCTCAAGGTCGACATCGCCAAGGCCGCGATACACGCGGTCGATGAGACGCTTCCCTTCCAAGTTGAGAGCTATGCATCAGAAGTCGCTCTGGCCGCCACCCTCAACCAGGCAGGCAGGCCCGTGGCATTCTTTTCCCACACACTTCATGCCTCCGAAATTCGTCACTCCTCCGTCGAAAAGGAGGCCCAAGCTATCATTGAATCTGTGCAGCATTGGAGGCATTACCTGGCCGGCAGGAGCTTCACTCTCCTCATGAACCAACTGTCGGTTGCCTTCATGTTGAATAACACACAGCGGGGTAAGATCAAAAATGATATGATCTTGAGATGGAGGATCGAGCTCTCCACCAACAATTACGAGATTTTGTATCGCCCCAGTAAGCTCAACGAGCCCCCCGGTGCCCTATCCCGAGGTATATGTGCCAGTGCACAAGTGGACCCTGCACGATGATCTCTGTCACCCAGGGGTCACCCGCTTTTATCGTTTCATAAAGGCCCGCAATCTGCCCTACTCCATCGAGGAAGTCAGGGCTATCATCATGTGGTAGTATGCATTAGGTGTCATGTGGGACTGGAAGCCCTAATGTCATTGGCTGACAGATCCCGGGTCCTGGTTGGCCGTGGACCTCTAGCTCCGCCCTGAAGGCGGAGTATAAGAAGCAGGAGTCTTCCCCCGCAGGCCAGTCTACTACTGAACTGCGGGGGAACAGACACGCTTAATAAAGCCTCATCGACTTCACTCTATTCGTCTCTCGGAGTCATTGTGCACTACAATTTATTAAGCGTGCCTAAAAAGGACTATGGAGCTCTGGATCATCCCGGAATGCCTGAGGATCAGCCCCCACGCAGTGAACGCGGCAGCAGCTTTCAAGCACTGGCAGACTTGTTTTGAGGCCTACCTCAGAACGGCCACCGGCCGGGTCACAGAAGACCAAAAACTACAGGTCCTGCACTCGAGGTTAAGCATGGAGATTTTCTCTCTCATCGAAGACGCAGAGGATTTCCAGACGGCGTTCGCAGCACTAAAAAGTCTCTATGTCCGCCCAGTAAACCAGATCTACGCTCGCTATCCGCTCACGAGGAGACGGCAAAGTCCCGGAGAATCGATTGATGAATTCTACGCCGCGCTGCTAATTTTGGGACGAGCCTGCAGCTGCCCGTCGGTGAACGCAAATGAACACACGGACATGTTAATGCGCGATGCTTTTGTGGCAGATATGAACTCCTCCCAAATCCGCCAAAGACTTCTAGAAAAAGAGTCGCTAGGACTCTCAGAGGCACGGGCCCTAGCAGCCTCCCTAGACGTGGCCGCACGAAATACCCGCGCCTACGGCCCCGACCGCGCGGCAGCCCATTGGGCTCCGTACGTACCCGTCGCGACAAACCCACCCCCCCCCCGGACACCCCACAGGCTTGCGCGGTCCAAACGCCAAGTCGCACCGGGGGCGCCCGCTGCTATTTCTGCGGCCAGGCGAAACACCCCCGGCAGCGCTGCCCGGCCCGCGCAGCGATCTGTAAGAGCTGCGGGAAAAAGGGCCATTTCGCGGCTGTGTGCCAGTCCCGCGAGGTCGCCACTGTCCCGGGAGAACAGGGAGCCCTGCACACCGCTTACGCTCCCCAATCCCACCAGCGCCCCATGTACGACCCGCAGGCGCAGCCACTCTGGGTCCCGACCACCGCTGTCCCGGGAGAACAGGGAGCCCTGCACGCCGCTTACGCTCCCCAACCCCCCCAGCGCCCCATGTACGACCTGCAGGCGCAGCCACGCTGGGTCCCGACCACCGCTGTCCCGGGAGAACAGGGAGCCCTGCACGCCGCTTACGCTCCCCAATCCCACCAGCGCCCCATGTACGACCCGCAGGCGCAGCCACTCTGGGTCCCGACCACCGCTGTCCCGGGAGAACAGGGACCCCTGCACGCCGTTTACGCTCCCCAACCCCCCCCGCGCCCCGCGTATGACCCGCCGGCGCTACCAATGTGGGTCCCGACCACCGCTGTCCCCAGAGAAGAGGGAGCCCCGCGCGTTCCTGACGCTCCCCAACCCCAGCGCCCCATGTGCGATCCGCAGACGCCGCCATTTTGAGTCCCGGCCACCACGAGGGGAGGAGGGGCGCCGCCATCTTGGACCACCCCAGACCTGTACAACGCATGGGGGCGACCATTTTGTCCACCCCCGCCGCCATCTTGTGACCCCCCAGCCATGTGCGATGCATGGGGGCAGCCATTTTGTCCACCCCCGACGCCATCTTGGACGGCAACAACGGACCCCAGTGTCGACGGCTCCACGGGGTTCAAAGAAGACGCTCAACTACTACAACCACGTCTCGCTTCAATGACGCTGGACCAAGCTCGGCCCCGGACACTCCAGACGACGACGACAACGGTGCTGATAAACGGGCACGTGACACCATGCCTAGTCGACTCCGGGAGCACGGAGAGCTTTATCCACCCCGATACGGTCAGACGCTGTTCTTTGACCACCCATCCCAGCGCACAAAAGATTTCCTTAGCTGCAGGATCCCACTCCGTACAGATCAAAGGATTCTGCATAGTTACCCTAACGGTGCAAGGGAGGGAGTTCAAAAACTACAGGCTCTATGTCCTTCCCCAACTCTGCGTCCCCACATTACTGGGATTAGATTTCCAGTGCAATCTACAGAGCCTAACATTCAAATTCGGCGGCCCAATACCCCCACTCACGATATGCGGCCTCGCAACCCTCAAGGTGCAACCCCCGTCCTTGTTTGCAAACCTCACCCCGGATTGCAAACCCGTCGCCACTAGGAGCAGACGGTACAGCACCCAGGACCGGACCTTCATTCGGTCCGAAGTCCAGCGGCTACTAAAGGAAGGCATAATCTAGGCCAGCAATAGTCCCTGGAGAGCACAGGTGGTAGTAGTAAAGACAGGGGAGAAGCAAAGGATGGTCATAATCTATAGCCAGACCATTAACAGGTACACACAACTAGACGCGTACCCTCTCCCCCGCATATCCGACATGGTCAATCGGATTGCCCAATATAAGGTCTTCTCCACCGTGGACCTCAAGTCCGCCTACCACCAGCTCCCCATCCGCCCAAGTGACCGCAAGTACACAGCCTTCGAGGCAGACGGGCGATTATACCATTTCCTAAGGGTCCCATTTGGCGTCACAAACGGGGTCTCGGTCTTCCAACGAAAGATGGACCGAATGGTTGGTCAACACGGGTTGCGGGCCACGTTCCCGTACCTCGACAATGTAACCAACTGCGGCCACGATCAGCAGGACCACGACGCCAACCTCCAAAAATTCCTCCAGACCGCTAAAGCCTTGAACCTCACGTACAACGAGGACAAGTGCGTTTTTAGCACCAACCGGCTAGCCATCCTGGGCTACGTAGTGCGCAATGGGATACTAGGCCCCGACCACGAATGTATGCGCTCACGTGCCCGTTTATCAGCACCGTTGTCGTCGTCGTCTGGAACGAATTTCCCCTCCCGCACTGCCCAAAAGCCCTGAAACGCTGCCTGGGGTTCTTTTCATATTACGCCCAGTGGGTCCCCCAGTACGCAGACAAGGCCCGCCCCCTAATACAGACCACGACCTTCCCTCTGTCGACAGAGGCTTGCCAGGCCTTCAGCCGCATCAAAGCAGATATCGCAAAGGCCACGATGCGCGCCACCGACGAGTCCCTCCCCTTCCAGGGGGTCACTCGGTTTTACCATTTTATCAAGTCCCGCAACCTCCCATACTCTTTAGAGGAGGTCCGTACAGTCACAAGGAACTGCCAGATCTGCGCAGAGTGCAAACCGCATTTTTTCAGGCCGGATGGTGCACACCT
Organism: Scyliorhinus torazame; assembly: GCF_047496885.1. NCBI lineage: Eukaryota > Metazoa > Chordata > Chondrichthyes > Carcharhiniformes > Scyliorhinidae > Scyliorhinus > Scyliorhinus torazame. The sequence continues at coordinate 55,288,476 of NC_092727.1, forward strand.
GATTAAGGCTTCCCGCCCCTTTGAACGCCTTAGTCTGGATTTCAAAGGGCCCCTCCCATCCACCGACCACAACATATACTTCCTTAATGTGGTGGACGAGTACTCTCGCTTCCCATTCGCCATCCCCTGTTCTGACATGACTACGGACACAGTCATTAAAGCCCTGAACACCATATTCATTCTGTTCGGTTGCCCCGCATACGTCCACAGCGACAGGGGGTCCTCCTTCATGAGTGACGAGCTGCGCCAGTTCCTGCCCAGCAGCGGTATAGCCTCGAGCAGGACGACCAGCTACAACCCCCGGGGAAACGGGCAAGTAGAGAGGGAGAACGGCACGGTCTGGAAGACCGTCCTACTGGCCCTACGGTCCAGGGACCTCCCAGTTTCACGGTGGCAGGAGGTCCTCCCGGACGCCCTCCACTCCATCCGGTCGCTACTGTGTACTAGCACTAATCAAACGCCGCATGAGCGCCTCCTTGTCTTCCCCAGGAAGTCCTCCTCTGGAACGTCGCTGCCGACCTGGCTGGCGGCCCCAGGACCCATCTTGCTCCGAAAGCATGTGCGGGCGCACAAGTCGGACCCGTTGGTCGAAAGGGTTCACCTCCTCCACGCGAACCCGCAGTACGCCTACGTGGAGTACCCCGACGGCCGACAGGACACGGTCTCCCTACGATATCTGGCGCCCGCCGGCAACACACACCCCCCCCCGACACCAATCACCCAACCCCCCCCCTTCCTGCCACCGCCGCACCCCGCGACCGCCCCTTCCCAGGAGGATCGGTCCTCCTCCCAGGCCCGACCAGGAATGAAGCCCAAGCTGAAACCGTAAGGCTCCCGGAGACCACAACACCGGAACAAGCACCACCACCACCACCGGGGCCGAGGCGATCGACACGGACGACCAGACCGCCCGACCGACTCGTGGCGTCGATCTAACACAATATGTGGACTTTTCACGAGAACATTTTGCCTTGTTTTCTCTCCTGACAATTCCTGCAAATAGTTCGAAACAGAACAAAATTGTACATACTGTATTGATATGTGAATGTTTTCCTCCCAGGACCAGCCTTGTAAACCCTTACCACCATGCGAAGCATCACCCCGCCGGGTTCATTTTTAACAAGGGGTGAATGTGGTAGTATGCATTAGGGGTCATGTGGGACTGGAAGCCCTATTGTCATTGGCTGACAGATCCCGGGTCCTGGTTGGCCGTGGACCTCTAGCTCCGCCCTGAAGGCGGAGTATAAGAAGCAGGAGTCTTCCCCCGCAGGCCAGTCTACTACTGAACTGCGGGGGAACAGACACGCTTAATAAAGCCTCATCGACTTCACTCTATTCGTCTCTCGGAGTCTTTTTGCGCTACACACCAGAGACTGCCAGGTCTGCACGGAGTGTAAACCGCACTTCTACTGGCCAGACTGTGCGCGCCTGGTGAAGGCCTCCCGCCCCTTTGAACGCCTCAGCGTGGACTTCAAAGGGCCCCTCCCCTCCACCGACCGCAACTCGTACTTTCTTAATGTGGTCGATGATTATTCCAGATTCCCCTTCGCCATCCCATGCCCCGATATCATAGATTATCATAGAATTTACAGTACAGAAGGAGGCCATTCGGCCCATCGAGTCTGCACCTGCTCTTGGAAAGAGCACCCTACCCAAGGTCAACACCTCCACCCTACCCCCATAACCCAGTAGCCCCACCCAACACTAAGGGCAATTTTGGACACTAAGGGCAATTTATCATGCCCAATCCACCTAACCAGCACATCTTTGGACTGTGGGAGGAAACCGGCACACCCGGAGGAAACCCACGCACTAACGGGGAGGGTGTGCAGACTCCGCACAGACAGTGACCCAAGCCGGAATCAAACCTGGGACCCTGGAGCTGTGAAGCAATTGTGCTATCCACAATGCTACCGTGCTGCCCGCCATCATCAAAGCCCTCAACACCATCTTCGCTCTGTTCGGTTTCCCTGCCTACGTCCACAGCGACCGGGGATCCTCATTTATGAGCGATGAGCTGCGTCAGTACCTGCTCAACAGGGACATTGCCTTGAGCAGGATGACCAGCTACAACCCCAGGGGAAACATGCAGGTGGATCGGGAGAATGGGACGGTCTGGAGGGCCGTCCAGCTGGCCCTACGGTCTAGAAATCTACCGGCCTCCCGCTGGCAGGAGGTCCGTCCCGACACACTTCACTCCATTCAGTCGCTCCTGTGCACGGCGACTAACGAAACCCCCCCATGAACGTCTCTTTGCCTTCCCCAGGAAGTCCACCTCCGGGGTGTCGCTCCAGGACCTGTTCTCCTCCACAAGCACGTGTTGTTCCACAAGGCCGACCCGTTGGTTGAGAGGGTACAGCTACTCCACGCGAACCCGCAGTACGCCTACGTAACGTATCCCGACGGCCGGGTCCACCCCCCCCCTCCTGCTGCCCCGGCGCCACCCTCCCTCCCCCCAGCGCACCCCACCACAGCGCCCGCTCCAGGATGATCCGTCCTCCCCTTGGTCCCACCCGGGGATCAAGAGGATGTCGACATGCTCCCCGAGTTACCGACGACCGAGCCGACGCCTGACTCACCAACAGAACTGCGGTGCTCGCAACGACGGATCAAGGCGCCCGATCGTCCAAATTTGTAAACTCTTTCTAAAATGTTAAACAACCTGTATGTAAATAGTTTTCTACCACCCCCGCTGGACTCTTTTTTAACAGGGGGTGAATGTGGTAGTCACCCCTGTTGTATTGTATATGCTGCATCCGAGGGTATTACGCTAAGGCCCCTGTACTACAGGTACGGGGGTAGATCCCTGCCTGCTGGCTCCGCCCAGTAGGCGGAGTATAAATGTGTGTGCTCACCGAGCTGCAGCCATTTCGGCAACAGCTGCGGGAGGCTCCAAATCTCTGCGTAATAAAGCCTCGATTACTCTCTACTCTCGTCTCGTTGTAACTGATAGTGCATCAGTCTGGCATTCTTCCTCTTCCTCCAGCAAGTCGCCCTCCACTGCAGGAGGGTGCAGGCATTGGAAGCGCTTCTTTAGGATGCCTATGCACTACTCAATGACACTCCTGGTTGCTGCATGGGTGTTATTCTCGCGGTTCTCCGCATCAGGCTGGGGCCTCCGGACGGGCATCATTAGCCAAGATCTCAGCGGGTAACCCTTGTTGCCCAATAGCCAACCCCCCACCCAAGGGAGCGCCTCAAAGGTGCGGGAAACCGATGGGTGCACCAGAACATGTGCGTCATGTTCGCTGTCTGGATATCGGGTGCAGACGTGCATGATGTGCAGCTGATGGTCACACACAAGCTGCACATTCAAGGAGTGGAAGCCCTTCTGATTGATGAAGGGCACCCCCTGATATCCGGTGCTCATAGGGGGACGTGTGTTCCATTGATCCTGCGATGCAGCATTTTAGCTCGAAGAGAGGCTGGATATGCTCGAGTTTTTTTTCTTTGGAATGGCCCAGTCACAGCAGGCCATGGCTGAGAACGGTTTCGGCATTGCCCAGGCTGGCCGACGTGGTGCAGACACTGGGCGGGGTGGCCCAGTCCCAGAGGGAGGTGGCCGGACCCAGAGGGAGGTGGCCGGACCCAGAGGGAGGTGGCCTAGTCACTGGCTGATGTGGCACAGATTCTCAGGGTGGTGGCACAGTCGAAGTGTGATGTGGCGCAGTCCCAGGCGGAAATGGTCCACTTCCTGTGCTCCATGGCCACGAACATGCAGACCCTGGTCGAGACCAGAGCGGGCCTCCAGGACTGGCAGCACCAGGTGGTGGGGGGGCCTTAGGGGATGGCCCCGTTCTCACCCCCATCCCATGGAATAGCCGTGGGCCATCGGGCACCCCAAGGGAGGAGGAGGAGCTGGTGCCCGTGCCGGTGACCCCTGCAGGGGAGCTGCCAGAACAGCACAGCATCTCGAACTCCACCACCCTCCTGTCCCTGATGCATCTGGTGAGCAGCGGGCAGAACAGGGCGGCACCATGCCATTCGGGACGCCTGAGCAGTGGCCGGGCCCATCCAGGCCGGGTCGCCCCAGGAGACTTGCGCCAGCGGGGACCCTTGTCGCGGGGCAGGAGTCTCAGCTGTCCACCTCCACTCCTGCTGCACTGTCTGGGGAACCACCGAGGCATAGTGTTAGGACCCGTAAGGCCAGAAAGCTAGGCACCAGTTAATTTGGCATGGGTGCAGGGCACAGACTGTACATATTCCTCCACAATAAACATCTATTAACGCCGTTGAAACCTGCCTCGGTGCTCTGTCTGATGGGTGTGGTGGTGGGCTGGTCAGTGATGACTGGGGGGAGTTGGGATGTGGGGGACCGTGCAGGCCCTGTGGGTGGACCCTACTCCCCCCCCCCCCTCCATCCCTCTCTCCCTTCCCCCCGCCCCGCCCGTCGCCAGCACCCCATCTCAAACATGTCTGGGATCACCGAGTGTACCAAGAAAAACAAGTCGTGCACACTGCCTGGATATCGGGCGCAGACGTGCATGATGTGCATCGGTTGATCTCAGACCAGCTGTATGTTCATGGAGTGAAACCGTTTTCTGTTACCGCCGGTGCCGTCGGGCGACATGCATCCCGTCGATCACTTCCTGAACTCAGGGCACCCCAGCGATGGCAGCGAACCCTGCTGCCCAGGCATCCTGGTGGGCACGATCCACATGGAACTGTATGTACTGGTCCGTGTGTGCATACAGGGTGTCCGTGATGGCGCGGATGCACCTGTGCACCAATGTCTGTGAGATCCCAGACAGGTTCCCACTTGCAGACCCCATTGCATAAATGTTCAGGGCGACCGTCACCTTGAGGGTCACCGATAGCGGGTGTCCTCCCCCATACCCCTGCGGTGCCAGGCGTGCCATCATCTGGCAGATGTGTTTCACAGTCCAACCGCAGTCTCTGCCTGCATGCTCGGTCCGGCAGATCCTTGAATGATATGCGGCTCCGGTACATGCACGGCCCCATGCGGCACCTCCTTAGCAACTCCTCCTCCTCCTCCTCGGCCTGTTGGGTGGCCGGCCCTCCAGCCTGTGCGGCCACCGCCTGCTCCGCTGCTGGCCGCTCTGCTGTTGCCCACTCCACTGCTGCAGCTTCCCCCACCTCTCTGAGCGGACCCTGCTCACCCGGCCACAGGGTATCTCGCAGGGCTGCGGCCATCACCACAGCGGCCAGCATCGCGGATTGGTGTCCGAATGCCATTGTCTGCAGGGGGTGAAAGGCCAACATGTTAACAAGGCGCACACTCTCGCGCCTATCCAGATACCATGGGCTACAGGGTGGCCCCATGTGGCACTGGGGGCTCCGCCAACACATATTCCCCCCACCCCACCCCCGCACCTCTGTCCCGTCAGTATCCGTCTACGTCGGTTCCCCCAGTCCTGCTGCCAGGGGCACCATCTGCTGGCACTGCCCTCACTGGTGGCTGCCTTGGGTGTGGCCCTGGGAGATCCACTGGTGGGTGGCTGCCGGTTGAGCGGGGTGTTCGGGGGAGGGGGGGGAGCGCACCCATACGGCCGGTGTCACTGTGTAGAACCAGGGGCTGGGGTGGGTGGTCAGTGGGTTTTCAGCAAGACGGTCAGTGCCTGGGCACGTCCCAGTCCCGTAGGGTGGCACCCCGGCTGCTCTGCCCACCCCCCCTCCCCTCTCCCCCTCCCCTCCCCGGCTGGAGCCCTGCCCACCGCAGCCAGCTCGGCCGGTTTCCGGGCCAGGAGCCCGCAGTCACTCCACACCATTTCCTACCTCCTCTCTCTCGCTCAGCAGCCAGCATGTCAGGTTCATGCCACCGGAGACGCTGAATCGCGGAGGCTCCGGAGCATCGGGTGTCATGCCCGTTAATGATTTGCCGACTGTACTTTTACCCCGCGCGACAAACGATGCATCTACGCCATTTTCGGGGTGCCGGAGCCTATCACCTTTTCGGCGCCGGAAGTTATTCTCCGCCCAATCGTGTTTCGCGATTCCGGCATAGGCGAACGGAGAATCCCGTCCGTAATCTTTCCTCACGTCAGTTTTAAATCTGCTACCCCTTATCCTAAAACAATGACCCCGGGCGACATTCTCCGCTTGCCGACGTCGATTTCGTAATCGCCGATGGGGCAGAAAATCCCTTTTGAGAACTAAATCGGGGGCGTCACATGTTTCTGGATGCTCCGTACCTCCAAAATGGCGTCATCGGGGAGTACGCTGCAAGCCGTTGGGACGGACTCAGTACGTTACCTGAAGGCCCTCCCCCAATGTACCAACCCCGAGGGGCAGAATTCATGATGGTGTGGATCACTTGTGTTCTCAGTTTTTGTGAACCTCGCGTGGCGGCTGCGGGTTGTGTCCAGCGCTGCTACAATCGGGGAAGCTGTGCCACCGGCTGGGGAGGCTTTGGCGAGGGCTTGCGGGACTGGTGGAGGTTGTCTGGGGGTGGGGTGGTGATGAGGAGTCAAGGGGGGCACCATCTGGCAGGTCGGGTATGCGCACGACCGGCGCCATGTTGTACGGCGCGACCGCTGCAGGTCGTTGCCATGCGTATGCGCGGCCACGAACCCGGCCATTCTCCGGCAGTTTGTGGTGAACTCCCGGAGCCGCCACCTCACCAATGCTGTGACGGGTGCGGGGCGAGCAGCCACGCCACGTAAAATTCCCAGCCTTCATGAAATAAATGGCCGAAGAATGGCCAGGTCTATGGCCGTACATGCGCACAGTTACGCTTAAATCATGGCGCCAGCCGTGCACGGACCCGACCAGCCAGAAAGTACCCCCTGGCCACCCCCTGGCCACCCCCCACCAGTCCCTCCGGTCCTTGCGGAAGCCCCCTCGACCAGCAGCACGGCGGCCTTCCGACTGTGGCGGCGCTGGACACAGTCCTCAGCCGCCACGTCGGGTTCCCGCTGAGAGGCGCCAGTCTAAATAGTTGGCCCGTCCGCTCAGAATGGCAGTTTGACAGCGGGATTCCCTCGGAGGTGGAGATCGCAGTGGCCCCTGGGAATACCGGGTCAGGTCCTCTCTTGGCATGCAAATGGTGTGTACTGCATGTGCATTCCGGAACGTATTGACGTCACTGTCGAGATGACGGAGAATTGCAATTTGGCATCACATCGGCACCCACCGCGATTTTTTTCCGCCCAATCGCCTTTCGTTGAGACCATGAGTGAACCCCGCCGTCGTGAACTCGGCCCATCAGGGGCGGAGCATCGGAGTACGGCCTTCAGGTGACGTGCTGAGGCCGTTTTGGAGGGGGTGGAGCATACGAAACCTCAGTCAACATGCGCCACCCCCAATTTCGGTTCATAAACGGATTCTCCACCGAATACTAAATCGGCGTCAGGAAACGGATAATCTCGCCGTAAGTGTTGATGCCGATGCAGAATCCGTGAACTTTTGTGACAGCAAAACTGACGTCAAACCTGGACCAATTCAGCAACTGTGGAGGGGCTAGTATCAGAACCATGTGGAACATAAGCGATTCCAATGAAAAATGGTGCGGGATTTGGCGGGTCCATGATTGACACTGGGGAGGCTGACAAGCTACAGCCGCTTATACACATTTCACTCCCCACAAACACTCATCTCAGCTAACAAGATGGCACTGGTTGTGCTGGAGAGCATCCATACAGCTGATGGGTCGGCTGGGCCCCAGAGGGACTTGGGACGGGATGGGTGGCCTGGGGGGGACACCAATATGACCTGAGGCCCAACATTCACAGTGGGCTTTCAACGGCATGCATGGCTGCCTTGCAGGCTGCAGCAATGGTGTTCCGTGCCCTTCTACCCCGACCCCACGGCATACCTCCTGGCCACTCCCCTGCTACTCCCCCCGGCCCTGGCAGAAGCCCCCGGCCAACAAAGAACAAAGAACAAAGAAAAGTACAACACAAGAACAGGCCCTTCGACCCTCCAAGCCTGCGCCGACCATGCTGACCGACTAAACTACAATCTTCTACACTTCCGGGGTCCGTATCCCTCTATTCCCATCCTATTCATGTATTTGTCAAGATGACCCTTAAGCGTCACTATCGGCCCTGCTTCCACCACCTCCTCAAGCAGTGAGTTCCAGGCACCCACTACCCTCTGTGTGATGCACTATCAGTTACCACAAAGACGAGAATAGTGGAACAATTGAGCTTTATTGAGCAAGATGTTGTGCCTCCCTTAGCTGGAACCAGAATGGCTGCGGAGCCAGCAGGTAGGGATTTACCATTGTACCCTTAATATACGGGCAGTGCCGTAATACATATAATATGCCACTAGTGGTGACTACCACATTCACTCCCCGTTGAAAAATGAGTCCGACGGGGGTGGTGGAAAACATTACAAGTTAAGTCTGTCGGGGGCCTTGGCCCGCCTCTGCGATCGCCTCAGCCTTGGTGGTGATGTGGGCGCTGACTTGGTCTTCGTCACCCCTGAGTGGACCCAGTGGGAGGACAGACCCTGCTGGGGTGGGAGCTGCGGTGAGGTTCGCTGGAGGGAGGATGAGTGACGCAGGGGTGAATGAGGCAATCGGGTGGGGGGGGGGGGGGGGGGGGGGGCAGTGTCAGGTCGGGGGTCGTGGGTGGGGACCCAGCGGGTGCCAGGTCCCGGAGAGAGACTGTGTCTTGTCGCCCGTCGGGGTGTGCCACGTAGGCATACTGCAGGTTAGCATGTAAGAGTTGGACTTTTTCGACCAAGGGGTTCGACTTATGTGTCCGCACATGCTTCCGGAGGAGGACGAGTCCAGGAACTGTCAGCCATGTTGGGAGCAAGAGGTGGACTTCCTGCGGAAGGCAAACACACGTTCGTGAGGGGTCTCATTAGTGGCGGTGCAGAGGAGCGATCGGATGGAGTGGAGCGCGTCGGGGAGGAGCTCCTCCCAGCGGGAGACCGGGAGATTCCTAGACCGAATGGCCAGCAGGACGGCCTTCCAGACCGTCCCGTTCTCCCTCTCCACCTGCCCGTTTCCCCGGGGGTTGTAGCTGGTCGTCCTGCTCGAGGCGATGCCCTTGCTGAGCAGGGACTGGCGCAGTCCATCGCACATAAAAGAGGATCCCCGATCGCTGTGGATGTAGGCGGGGAAACCAAACCGAATGAAGACGCCATGCAGGGCTTTAATTACCGTGGCAGAAGTCATATCGGGGCATGGAATGGCGAAGGCAAAAGGGAACCGGGAGTACTCATCAATCATGTTCAGAAAGTACGTGTTGCGGTCGGTGGAGGGGAGGGGCCCTTTGAAGTCCACACTGAGGCGTTCAAAGGGGCGGGAGGCCTTCACCAGCTGTGCTCGACCTGGCCGGCAGAAGTGCGGCTTGCACTCTGCGCAGACTTGGCAGTCTCTGGTTACGGTCCTGACCTCCTCAATGGAGTAGGGCAGGATGCGGGCCTTGATGAAATGGAAGAACCAGGTGAACCCCGGGTGGCAGAGGTCATAGTGGAGAGCCCGGAGTCGGTCCACTTGTGCGCTGGCACATGTACCGTGGGATAGGGCATCAGGGGGCTCGTTAACTTCCCCGGGCGATGCAAGTTCTCATAATTATAGGTGGAGAGCTTGATCCTCCACCTCAAGATCTTATCGTTTTTGATCTTGCCCCGCTGTGTATTATTAAACATAAAGGCAACCGACCGTTGGTCAGTGAGGAGAGGTTGGCATCATGGTCCTGCTGATCATGGCCGCAGATGGTAACATTGTCCAAATACGGGTATGTAGCCCGCAAACCGTACTGGTCCACCATTCGGTCCATCATTCTCTGAAAGACCGAGACCCCGTTAGTGAAGCCGAAGGGGACCCTGCGGAAGTGGAAGAATCAGCCGGCTGCTTCAAAGGCAGTGTACTGGCGCTCTTCCGGGCGGATTGGGAGCTGGTGGTAGGCCGACTTCAGATCGACCGTTGAGAACACCCAGTACTGTGCGATCTGGTTGACCATCTCCACTATGCGGGGGAGGGGGTACGCATCAAGTTGTGTGAACCGGTTAATGGTCTGACTGTAGTCCACAACCATCCGATTCTTTTCACGGTCCGGACGACCACCACTTGCGCTCTCCAGGGGCTATTGTTGGACTCGAGGATCCCTTCACTCAACAGTCACTGGACCTCCGACTTGATAAAAATCATGTCTTGGGAACTGTACCGCCTGCTCCTGGTGGCGATAGGCTTACAGTCGGGAGTGAGGTTCGCAAAGAGCGAAGGGGGGAGACCTTGAGGGTCGCGAGGCTGCATATCATGAGGGGGGGGGCAAGGGTCTGCCAAACTGTAGGGTCAGGCTTCGGTGACTGCATTGGAAGTCTAATCCGAGCAGTAGAGGGGCGCAGAGGTGAGGGAGGACATACAGCTTAAAATGAGCGTACTCTGCACCCTGCATCGTGAGATTAGTGATACAGTACCCCCGGATCTGAACCGAATGGGAACCGGAGGCAAGGGAGATTGTTTGGGATGCAGGGTAGATGTGGAGGGAGCAGCGCCTTACCGTGTCAGGGTGGACAAAGCTCTCCGTGATCCCGGAGTTGAAAAGACAGGGGGTCTCGTGCCCGTTGGTCCGGACGACCATCATTGAGTTTTTCAGGTGCTTTGGCTGTGACTGGCCGAGGGTGACTGCGCCAAGCTGCGGGTAGCCTGTGTGGTCGGCGGTATCGGGGTCACAAAATGGCGGCCCCATGAGTCGCACGTGTCGGGCAGGGTCAGAAATGGCGACCAAGATGGCTGCACCCATCGGTCGCACGTGTCGGTCGGTGCCGGAGCCGACGGCCAAGATGGTGGCCTCCACGAGTCGCACGTGTCGGCCGGTATTGGAGCCGGCGGCCAAGATGGCGGCCCCCACGAGTCGCACGAAGCTGATGACGCGTTGAAGGGGGCGTTCCGGGCAGGCACGCAGCCACATTGCGGGGTCTGCGGGCCTGCGAGTCCATGGGTCGGGCCTGGTGACCTTTCGAATTCTGGGCTTTAGGTCGGCCCAGACAGACTCTGGCGAAGTGTCCCTTTTTACCACAGTCGCTACACGGCGCTGTGCGGGCAGGGCAATGCTGCCGGGGGTGTTGACCCTGGCCGCAGAAGTAGCATTGCTGTTCTCCGGGCTGGGCTGGCAGATGCACGGCACAGGCCTGTGACGTAGTCGGGTCCGACGGGGGCCGCGACGATGGTGTCCACGAGGGGTTCGCCGGGCCAGCGGGGAATGCACTTGAGGCTCTGGTAGGTCACCTCTAACGAGGTAGCTAGCTTTACCGTGCCCCGCAGGTCAGAGGTCCCGTTTTCCAGCAGGCGCTGCCTGATGTAGTTCGATCAGACCCCAGCCACGTAGGTGTCCCGGATCTGTAGGTTCATGTGTTCCTCCGCCGTCACATCCCGATAGCTGCAGTTCCTCGCGAGTGGGGTCAGGATTTCCAGGTACTCATCCAGCAATTCCCCGGCGCGTTGATGGCGAGTAGTGAGAAGGTTTCGGGCGAACACCTCATTTACGGGCTTCACGAAATGCGCCTTGAGCGTTGCGACCGTCGCCTCGTACGTGGCAGCTTTCTTTATCATCACGGAGATTCGATGGCTCACCCGAGCGTGGAGGAGTCGCAGCTTGTGGGTATCAGTGGGGGGGCGTTGTGGAGGAGTCGAGATAGGCCTTGAAGCAGCGAAGCCAATGTTCGAAGATCTCCTTGGCCTCTGATGCACACGCGTCGAGTTCAAGCTTATCTGGCTTTAGAGCGGCTTCCATGGTGCTGTCGACGGATAATAAATTGTTATACCATCAATTCACTGTGAGACCCTGAGTACGAGTGAACATTAGGCTTTATTATCCATGAACGCGCCTGCCAGAGTCGGCTGTACAAATGAGCGCCACCCACAGGTGGCTGGTCTATATATGGCCCCGGTGAGGGCAGAGCCAGAAGCGGAGCCCACCGGGGTTCCAGTACAGTACCTGGAAGTAGACCGCATCATCACTTCCAGGTCATAGGTCACAGCATTATACAGAAAGCTCATGCATTAGGTGAGTACATTCACCACAATGTGGAAATGTTTTCTCTTGAGGGAGAATCATGAACTAGGGGTCTCTGTTACAAATAATGGTCGCCCAACGGCGATGAGACAACATTTATTTCTCTGAGGGTCATGAGCCTCTGGAACTCTCTTCCTGAAAACACGATGGAAGCAGAGTCTGGGAATATTTTTCACGCAGGGATGAATCGATTCTTGGTCAGCAAAGGGGGTGCATGGTTATCGGGGGGGTAGGCGGGTTACAGATTTGAGGTTACTGTCATATCAGCCACGATCCTATGAAATGGTAGAGCAGGCTCGAGGGGCTGAATGGCCCACTCCTGATCCTTGTTCGTGTGTTTGCATGACTCTGCTCCCATGACCCTTTCAGGCTGTGAATTCCAGATCACAAAATCTCACTCCATGAAACCTTTCTCTAGATTTTCCCTTGGGCTCTTTGCCAATTATCTTTTATCATAGATCATAGAAATTACATTGCAGAAGGAGGCTATTCAGCCCATCGAGTCTGCACTGGCCCATGGAAAGATCATCCTACCTCAGCTCACACCTCACCCTATCCCTGTAACCCAGTTACCCCATCTAAGCTTTTTGGACATGAGGGGCAATTTAGCATGGCCAATCCACCGAACCTGCACATCTTTGGACTGTGGGAGGAAACCGGAGCATCCGGAAGAAACCCACACACACATGGGGAGAACATGCAGAGTCCACACAGACAGTGAACCAAGCCAGGAATCGAACCTGGGACCCTGGAGCTGTGAAACAACTGTGCTAACCATTGTGCTAACGCGCCGTCCTATATCCGTGTCCCCTGGTTGTCATCCCGCTTGCCAGTGGAAATTATTTCCCATAATTGCATTATTAAAACCCATTAAAAATTTGAACACCGCTCGCATAAAAACAGAGTGCTGCAAATGTATTGTTTACTTAGCAGACAGCACTTCAGCAAAGAGATTACAAAATCTCCCAAGTACAGCCTTTGTTCAGACAGAGTGAGATCGTTAATTCAATGTTCAGTTTGTGATATGGACGTATTTCCACTGGGGATTGCCTTGGCCCATCTAAACCCATTACATAAGTGACTCTTACTAAAAGGGGAATTGTCACCCCATCAATGCAGAGTGATTAATTTCAGTACAGGGTTGCATCTTTGTGCCAAATGCTTAAACAACGTGCACAATTTTACAAATACTTGAATAAAAACAATGGCCCTTACCAGAAATTTACCTGGGATGCTTTAGTGTTGAATATATCCCAGCAGCTAAAGCAAACTGCCACTGTGAGGTATGGAGGAAGCAATGCTAACCACTGCACCACCGCACTGCTGCCTCACGGTGCTGAGGACCTGGGTTCGATCCCGGCCCCGGGTCATTGTCCGTGTGGAGTTTGCACATTCTCCCTCTGTCTGCGTGGGTCTCACCCCCACAACACAAAGATGTGCAGGGTAGGTGGACTGGCTGTGATGTTCTTTGCTTTATGGATGAAGATGTCTTTGAAGTGTAGTGACTCAGAAAGAACATCAAGCTATGTTTTTAACAAAGCTAATTTATTAAGACTACAATTAAATAGATTTGAATTTCTGACTAAGATTTACAAGACTTACAAGATTTACAAGCTGTTCTATCGGCAGAGCCTCTGAAAATATGATTGCTCTCTAACCCGCCTAATCACCTACTCCCGGAATCAAGAGTATCACGTGATCCACGTGTATGCTCTTGATCACCCTCTGGTGGTTGGATGCATTCATATTAAATTGTTAATCCTTCATTTACTATACAATATACATATTGTCACACTGGCCACACTAAATTGCCCCTTAATTGGAAAAAAATGAATTGGGTCCTGAAAATTTATTTTAAAAATGTATGCTACCCTGCATATAAAAATACATCTCTACCCATCAGTTATACAGATGTTAGCAGCGTGAATGTATAAAGCATCTAGTTCAAAGTTTCAGTACATTAATTTTTATATTGTTATATTTCCAATACAATTATCATGTTGTTGCAAACATGTTATGCAAAGTAATCGTCCAAATCTGGAAACGGAATCTCACCTGAAGCTGGAACAATGTAAGACCTGACCCGTATTAATTCATTTGTGGGATGTGAGCTTCACTGCTAAGGTTATATAATCTATTGTCCATCCCTGACCGTCCTTGCGAAAGTGGTGGTGAGCTGCCTTCTTGAACTTCTGCACTTAACGTGGCGTTGGTCAGCTGTTAGGGAGGGAGTTCCAGGATTTTGATCCAGCGACAATGAAAGAAAGACGGTATAGTTTCAAATCAGGTTGCTGTGTGACTTGGAGGGTAACTTGCAGGTGGTGGTGTTCATTGCATCTGCAGCCATTGTCTTTCTAGGTGGCAGAAGTCATGAATTTGGAAGGCGATGTCAAAGGTGCATTACAAATGGTCCACACTGCTCAAACAGTTCCTCTGTGGTGAAGGGATTGGGTGTTGGAGGTATTGGGTGGAATGCTAGTCAACTGGGCTCCTTTGTCCTGGATGCTGTCGATTTCCTTGGAGCTGAACTCATCCAGGCAAGTGTACTCGCAATGCCAAGGCATACAAAGCTATGGACCAAGTGCTGGAAAATGGGGTTAGAATACTTAGGTGAATGTTTTTGGCCGACGTAACCGTGATGGGCCTTTTCTGTGCTTTAGTACTCTGTGACTCTAAAGTATCCCATCAGACTCCTGACTTGTGCCTTGTAGATGACAGAGAGGCTTAGGCAAGTTGGAAGGGGAGTTACTTGCGGCAGAATTTGCAATCTCTAACCCTAACCCCGCCGGGTCGGAGAATCGCCGGGGGTCGGCGTGAATCCTGCCCCCGCCGGCTGCCGAATTCTCCGGTCCCCCCAAAAATCCCGTTGACGTGAATCGCGCCGCCCGCCTCGGACAATGGCGAGGACCAGCGCCACGCTATGGGCCTCGGGCCGCCCGAATTCCCCAGCCCGCGATGGGCCGCACGGCCGCCCGTTTTAGGCCGGTCCCGTCGGCGTAAATTAGAGCTGACACTTACCGGCGGGCTCTGGCTCTACAGTTGGCCTCCGGTGTCCTTGGGAGATGGCACAGGGGATCTAGCCCTGGGGGTCGCAACTACGGTGGCCTGGCCCGCGATCGGGGTCCACCGATTCGCGGGCGGGCCTGTGCCTTGGGGGCACTCTATTCCTCCGCACCAGCGGGTGTAACTGTCCGCGATGGCCGGCACGGAGGTGAACCCCCCCTGCGCATGTACTGGGATGACGCCAGCACACGCTGGCACTCCCGCGCATGTGCCAACTCACGCCGGCCGGCGGAGGCCCTTCGGCGCTGGTTGGCATGGCGCCAAGCCCCTTCCCCACCGGCCAATGGGGCGGCCTGATACCGGAGTGGTTCACGACACTCCTTCGTGCCGGAGTTGCCCGCCCCGCCTGTTTCCAAAAATCCCGCCCCTGCTTTCCCATCCGCAGTATTTATATGGCTGGTCCAGTTCAGTGGTCTCCTGGAACTGAGATGATTGGACTCCAGCAACCACTTCCATTTTCCTTTTTGTTCGGTTTGACTCCAGCCAGTGGAGAGATTTCCCCCCGATTCCCTTTGACTCCAGTTTTGCCAGCCACACTCGTTCAAACACTGCTCTAGTGTGAAGAGCAGTCACGCTTACCTCACCTTTGGAATTCATCTCTTTGTCTATGTTTACACCAAGGGTGTAATGATGCTTGAAGCCCAGTGCCTGACGAAATCCAAAGTGAGCGTTAGTGAGCAGGTTATTACTGAGCACTTGCCACTTGAGCACGGTCAACAACACCTTTCATCACTTTACTGATGACTGAGAGTGGAACTGATGGGGCGGCAATTGGTTGGATTGGATTTGTTCTGTTTCTTGTGGACAGGACATACCTGAGCAATCTTCCACATTGTTGAATAGATGCCAATGGTGTAGCTGCATTGGAACAGCTTGTTTGGAGAGTACAGCTTGTTCAGGAATGCAAGTCTTCCATACAACAGCTGAGATGTTTTCAAGGTCCATAGCCTTTACTGTGTTCAGTTGTTTCCTGATATCAAATTAAATGAGCTGAATTGGCTCAAAACGGGTAATGCTGGGATTCAGGAGTAGGATTCCCACAGCATTTATCTTGGAAATCTAATGGTTTTCTGCTGATGTAGTGAAAAATACAACCTGTATGTGACAATGTCCCCATTAGGCTTTGTGAAGACAAAAACATACACAATTTCAAGGGCCTGCTTGGTGCCATTTTCTGGGTGAACTATGTGTGGAAGTGAGAATAGGATATGTTACCCTCACCTATTCCAGCCATCAGAAAGTCTTGGTGCAGCTCATTCACAAAATGACGAAGAGCGTGATTTAGTGACCCTGTTGTGCCCGGCGTGGATCCAGGCGCAATGGGTGAATCGCTGGAGAGCCCCAAATCGGGCACTGCACCAGGCTGATCACGAGTACCCGACTCTCTCTGCCCCGGCGTGATCTGAATCCCGTGTGATCCAGATCTGAATATTTACGCGTACGCTCGGTTCACCCGGCGCCCAGGACTCACTGACCACAAACAAAGACAAAGAAAACTACAGCACAGGAACAGGCCCTTCGGCCGTCCAAGCCTGCGCCGACCATGCTGCCCGTCTAAACTAAAACCTTCTACACTTCGGGGACTGTATCCCTCCATTCCTACCCTATTCGTGTATTTGTCAAGATGTCCCTTAAACTATCGTCACTATCGTTCCTGCTTCCACCACCTCCACCGGTAGCGAGTTCCAGGCACCCACTCCCCTCTGTGTAAAACATTTACCTCGTACATCTACTCTAAACCTTGCCCCTCGCACCTTAAACCTATGCCCCCTAGTAATTGACCCCTCTACCCTGGGGAAAAGTCTCTGACCATCCACCCTGTCTATGACACTCATCATTTTGTGGATCTCTATCAGGTCGCCCGTCAACCTCCGGTGAGAACAAACAGAGTTTATTCAATCTCTCCTCATAGCTAATGCCCTCCATACCAGGCAACATCCTGGTAAATCTCTTCTGCACCCTCTCTAAAGCCTCCACATCCTTCTGGTAATGTGGCGACCAGAATTGAACAGTATACTCCAAGTGTGGCCTAACTAAGGTTCTATACAGCTGCAACATGACTTGCTAATTTTTATACTCAATGCTCCAGCCAATGAAGGCAAGCATGCCGTAAACCTTCTTGACTACCTTCTCCACCTGTGTTGCCCCTTTCAGTGATCTGTGGACCTGTACACCAAGATCCCTCTGACTGTCAATACTTTTGAGGGTTCTACCATTCACTGTATATTCCTTACCAGTATTAGACCTTCCAAAATGCATTACCTCACATTTGTCCGGATTAAACTCCATCTGCCATCTCTCCGCCCAAGTCTCCAAACAATCTAAATCCTGTTGTGTCCTCTGACAGTCCTCATTGCTATCTGCAATTCCAACAACCTTTCTGTCGTCTGCAAACTTACTAATCAGACCAGTTACATTTTCCTCCCAATCATTTATATATACTACGAACAGCAAAGGTCCCAGCACTGATCCCTGCGGAACACCACTAGTCACAGCCCTCCAATTAGAAAAGCACCCTTCCATTGGTACTCTCTGCCTTCTATGACCTAGCCAGTTCTGTATCCACCTTGCCAGCTCTCCCCTGATCCCGTGTGACTTCACCTTTTGTACCAGTCTGCCATGGGGGACCTTGTCAAACGCCTTACTGAAGTCCAGACAGACAAAATCCACTGCCCTACCTGCATCAACCATCTTTGTGACCACGCCTGGGATTCCTCGCTCAGGCGCCTTTTAGTACTATGCCACACAAACATAGACCATGTGGAACGCCACCTTGGGGATGATGGGGGGCGGGGGGGGGGGGGGGGGGGCGATCTTCCAGGCTATTAGAGACCCGGATGGTCAGGGGCTTTAACTTTCCCAACATTGACTGGGACAGCCATAGCATTAGGGGCTTGGATGGAGAGACATTTGTTGAGTGTATTCAGAAGGAATTTATTATTCAGTATGTGGAGGGCCCGAATCGAGAGGGGGCATGACTTGACATCAGGGATCACTTTGGCACCAGTGACCATAATTCTATTAGTTTTAAGATAGGTATGGAGAATGATAGGTCTGGCGCAAAAGTTAAAATTCTAAATTGGGACTAGGCCATTTTGATGGTATTAGACGGGAACTTTCAAAAGGTGATTGGGGGCGCCTTCTGGCAGATAAAGGAATGGTTGGTAAGTGGGAAGCTTTCGAAAGTGTGTTAACCAGGGTTCAGGGTAAGCACACTTCTTTTAGAGTGAAGGGCAATGCTGGTAGGAGGGCACCCTGGATGACTCAGATATTGTGGCACTGGTCAAAAAGAAGAAGGAAGCACATGCAGCTGGGATCAAATGGATCCCTTGAAGAGTACAGAGGTTGTTGGAATAGAGTTAAGAGAGAAACCAGGAAGGTAAAAAGAGACATGAGATTGCTTTGGCAGATAAGGCAAAGGAGAATCCAAAGAGCTTCTACAAATACATGAAGGGCAAAAGAGTAACTAGGGAGAGATTAGGGTCAATTAAGGATCTACAAAGTCTTCTATGTGCAGATCCACAAGAGATGGCTGAGATCCTAAATGAATATTTCTCATCTGTATTTTCTGTTGAGAAAGGCATGGATGTTAGTGAACTCAGATAAATAAATAGTGATGTCTTGGGGATTATAAACATTTTAGTGAAGGAGGTGTTGGGAGTGTTAAAGCGCATCAAGATAGATAAATCCCCGGGACCTGATGAAATGTATCCCAGGACATTGTGGGAGGCTAGGGAGGAAATTGAAGGTCCCCCAGCAGAGGTATTTGTTGAATTGTCAATAGCCACAGGTGAGGTGCCTGAAGATTGGAGGGTAGTAAATGTTGTGCCTTTATTTAAGAAGGGCCGCAGGGAAAAGGTTGGGAGCAACAGACTGGTGAGCCAAATGTCTGTGGTCGGTAAGTTGTTTGAAGATATTCTGAGAGACAGGGGCTGGGATTCTCCAAGCCCGTGCTAGGTCCGAGAATCCAATCACACCGGAAATTCCCGCCACACCGCTCCGACGCCGGGACGCAATTCTAGAATCGGCGCGAGTCGCGCGCGCGAGGTCGACGTGGCGTCGGTCGGGGGCCATTGAAAACGACGATTCTCTGCGGTCAACTGGCCGAGTTCACGCCGAGTTACACCGCCGTGGTCCCAACCTGGTACCACCCGGCGGGAGCTCAGACCCGCGGCCATGGTGGCCGTCCTGGTGGGTGAGCAGGGGAATCAGACTCTGGGGGGGCCTGCACGACGCCCAGGCCCACAATCGGGGGCTACCGATCGGCAGGCATGCGTGGTCTGGAGGGGGCCTGCCTCCTTCCGCGTGGGCCCGCTATGTGGCTCTGTCATGTTGCGCGGCGCCGGCGCAGAAACGACCACCCTGCACAGGTGCTGGTGCGGAAACAGCCACCACGCACCAGCGCGGAAACGGCCACCACACACATGTACGGACCCGTGCCAGCACAGGGCCGCGTTTCAGCGCCGGAGCTGCATGCAGCACTCGGCGGCATGCTGGCCCCCTGCGGCCACTGAATCGCTAGGCCAAGAGTGCCCATTGACACTGGCATGAAACATTCCGGTGTTTTCGCCGGTGTCAACACTTAGCCGGGGTGTTGGAGAATCCCAGGCAGGATCTAAAGGCACTTAGAGAGGCAAGGACTGATTAGGAACAGTCAGCATGGCTTTATGAGTGGAAAATCATGTCTCACGAATTTGATTGAGTTTTTTGAAGCGGTAACCAAGAAGGTACATGAACTTTAGCATGGCCTTTGACAAGGTACTGCATGGTAGGTTGTTAGAGGGGCACAATAGCACAGTGTTTAGCACAGTTACTTCACAGCTCCAGGGTCTCAGGTTCGATTCCTGGCTTAGATCACTGTCCGTGCGGAGTTTGTACTTTCTCCCCGTGTCTGTGTGGGTTTCCTCC
Source organism: Scyliorhinus torazame (assembly GCF_047496885.1). Lineage (NCBI taxonomy): Eukaryota > Metazoa > Chordata > Chondrichthyes > Carcharhiniformes > Scyliorhinidae > Scyliorhinus > Scyliorhinus torazame. The sequence goes on from NC_092727.1 coordinate 55,308,383, forward strand.
GGGTGCTCCGGTTTCCTCCCACAGTCCAAAGATGTGCAGGTTAGGTGGATTGGCCATGATAAATTGCCCTTAGTGTCCATAAAGGTTAGATATGGTTACTGGGTTACAGGGATAGGGTGGAGGTGTGGGCTCGGGTGGAGTACTCTTTCTAAGGCCCAGTGTGGACTCGATGGGCTAAATGGCCTCCTTCTGCACAGTAAATTCTAAGAAATCTATGGTAAGGTTAAATCTCACGGAATCCAGGGTGAGATAGCCAATTGGATATAAAATTGGCTTGACAACAGAAGACAAAAGGTGGCTGTAGAGGGTTGTTTTTCAAACTTGGTGTGACCAACGATGTGCCTCAGGGAATAGTGTTGGGTCCACTGATTATTTATATTCATGATTTGGATGAGAATTTAGGAGGCATGGATAGTAAGTTTGCAGATGACACCAGGATTGGTGGCATAGTGGATAGTGAAGAAGGTTATCTCGGATTGCAATGGGATCTTGACCAATTGGACCAGTGGGACGATAAATGGCAGGAGCTTAATTTAGATAAATATGAGGTGATGCATTTTGGTAGATCAAACCGGGGCAGGACCGACTCAGTTAATGGTGAGGTGTTGGGGAGAGTTACAGAACAAAGAGATCTAGGAATACAGGTTCAGAGCTCCTTGAAAGTGAAGTCACAGGCGGACAGGGTGGTGAAGAAGGCATTCGGCATGCTTGGTTTCATTGGTCAGAATATTGAATACAGGAGTTGGGACATCTTTTTGAAGTTGTACAAGGCATTAGTAAGGCCACACTTGGAATACTGTGTATAGCTCTAGTCATCCTATGATAGAAAGGATATTATTAAACTAGAAAGAGTGCAGAAAAGATTTTCTGGGATGCGACCGGGACTTGATGGTTTGAGTTATAAGGACAGGCAGGATAGACTGGGAATTTTTTCCCTGGATGTAGGAAGCCTAGGGATGAACTTGTAGAGATGTATAAAATAAATAGACAAGGTAGATAGTCAACATATTTTCCAAAAGGTAGGTGAGTCTAAAACTAGAGGGCATAGGTTTCAGGTGAGAGAGAGAGACAATAAAGGGTCCAGAGGAGCATTCTTTTCACGCAGAGGGTGCTGAGTGTCTGGAATAAGCTCCCAGAGGCAATAGTAGAGGCAGGTACAATTTTGTCTTTTAAAAATAATTTAGACAGTTATCTGGGTAAGAAGCATATCGAGGGATTTGGGCCAAATGTGGGCAATTGGGACTAGTTTAGTGGTAATAACTGGGCGGCATGGACCTGCGGGAAACCTCTATGACTCGGTGATTCTATGACTCTATGACAGGGCAGGGTGGCAGCCAGGCACCATGGGCGAAATTCTCCCGAAACGGCGCGATGTCCGCCGACTGGTGCCCAAAACGCCACCAATCAGACGGGCATCGCGCCGCCCCAAAGGTGCGGAATGCTCCGCATCTTTGGGAGCCGAGCCCCAACATTGAGGGGCTAGGCCGACGCCGGAGGAGTTTCCGCCCCGCCAGCTTGCGGAAACGGCCTTTGTTGCCCTGCCAGCTGGCGTAGAACTGACAGCTGGCGTGAATCCCGCCCCCGCCGGTTGCCGAAGTCTCCGGCACCGGATATTCAGCGGGGACGGGAATCGCGTCGCGCCGGTTGGCGGGCCCCCCCCCAGCTCGATTCTCCGGCCCGGATGGGCCGAAGTCCTGCCGATAAATTGCCTGTCCCGCCGTCGTAAATTAAATCACCTACCTTACCGGCGGGACAAGGCGGTGTGGGCAGGCTCCGGGGTCCTGGGGGCGCCGCGGGGCGATCTGGCCCCGGGGGGTGCCCCCACGGTGGCCTGGCCCGCGATCGGTGCCCACCGATCCGCGGGCGGGCCTGTGCCGTGGGGGCACTCTTTCCCTTCAGCCTCCGCCACGGTCTCCACCATGGCGGAGGCGGAAGAGACTCCCTCCACTGCGCATGCGTGGGAAACTGTCAGCGGCCGCTGACGCTCCCGCGCATGCGCCGCCCCGAGATGTCATTTCCGCGCCAGCTGGCGGGGCAACAAAGGCCGTTTCCGCTAGCTGGTGGGGCGGAAATTCCTCCGGCGTCGGTCTAGCCCTTCAATGTTCATTCCGCACCTTTGGGGCGGCGCGATGCCCGTCTGATTGGCGCCGTTTTGGGCACCAGTCGGCGGACATCGCGCCGTTTCGAGAGAATTTCGCCCCTGATCCTGGTTCGAGTGAAGTTACAGAAAAAAATATGATAAATAGGTCAGCATCACTCAAAGTATTTGGTCACTCCGCAACCTAAGAGTAGACAGCGGGAGAGAGAAGAGGGGACCACTATAACAGGCATAAATTAACAGGTAAACAGAGCAGGATTCCCCTTATTGCACCCTACCCTCCAACCAGTACCCAATTGGGAATATTGATGAGTGTGATAACCCATGGGACGATCCAATTGATTTCTTCGTGGCACTGGTGGAATATGAGCTCACCCACTAATGGTCGGTGGCTATTAGAAATCGCCTGATGAAAGTCGGCCCGGATTGGGATCGGCATGATTGGTAATCTCGGTTGGGACCTTTGTGCTGTATGCCGCTTTGAAGCCTTTTCTTTTGGCTGAAACTAAATTGTCTTTGGATTCCCCTTCTCAGGTTTCCTGAGCTTTAATATGTGAGGATGACAGTTCATCTGGAGAGTGCAGCCAGAACCAAGTTCATGGCACCATGGGAGGCTCATCTGTCCAGAAGGGGAGGGACTGGGGTGGTTCAAGGAAGTCTGGAAGAGCAATAGTCACAGGTGATTCAATCATTAGGGGAGTAGACAGGCCTTTCCCTGACTGCAGACATGAATCCAGGATGATCTTGGTGCCAGGGCAAAGATGTCAGTGGGCAGCTGTAGAGCACCCCGATGGGAGAGGGGAAACAGCCAGCAGTCATGAACAAGATTAGCATGAATAATATAAGTGGAAAGAAGGATATGGTCCTGCCTTCTTAATATAGGGACCTCGGTACAAAATCAGTCAGCAGGGTGAAGAGAAGAGAGTTTAAAAATGCAGTTCAAAGGTTAAAACTCAGTCCTGAAGCAACTCTTGCATTAGAAAATGATAATGTACTGAGAATAAAAGTGAAATCTCACATTAATAATCTCCGCAGGCAAAAAGCCGAGTTCGTAATTTGAATAGAATAAATGATGAAAGAAAAGCTGCTGTGAGGGTTTGTGGGTTTGTTCAGGGGTCCTCACAAAGTGGTTCAGGAGCTTGTAATGTTGAACAATCGTGTTTACTGGTAGTGCACAAATGTTTATGTATGTACAAAGCATAGGAACTCTTCTTGACTCTCCAAACAACTATGCCTGCTGCCATCTGTCTCTCTACCTCATACTGTTCTCCACTCCCACATTAACCTCTGAAATGCCAAACACTCTTATACTACAAATGTCAGTGAAGGGAATTTGATAGTTGGAGGGAGTTTGGAGGTTATGCTGAGATACTAGATAAGAAGTAACCAGCATTATCACATAGCTAGATTAGCATTGAGAAGGTTCCTGTCACTAAAACTTGAGGTTTAAAGCAAAAACAAAAGGAAATTACCGCGGAGAAAACAAAAACAGAAATTGCTGGACAATCTCAGCCGGTGTCATAGCATCTGTGGAGAGTGAACGGAGCTAACGTTTTGAGTCTGGATGACTCTTTGTCAAAGCTGGAGAGAACTGGAAATAGGATCAGATTTATACAGTAGTGGGGGAGGCGTGGAGTGGTGAGGCTGGATAGGGGGCCAGCGATAGGTGGAGATTGACAAAGATGTCATGGACAAAATGACAAAAGAAGGTAAATGGTGCAGGTTAATACAATTAGAATAGAATTTAAAATTTTGAATCAAGCTTTAGATATTAAATAGAGCAGATCGGGAATAATTTTAACTCAATGGGTGGAATTCAACCAAAAAATTTCTAAATGTAATTTTGTGTGTGTCTCTCATTGTTTTTTTGGATGAGATCCACAGCGGTATTCACCCACACTTAGAACACGTTCTACCGGCTGCATCCCACCGGAATTGGGGTGGGACTCAGTCGATAAATCCCGGGAGAGCCCTCCCCCCAGGATTCCCGATGGCCGTTACGCCTCGCAAGATCTAACAAGATCTCGTGAGACGTCGCGATCTGGATCCTACCCACAATGGACTGGACCATGTCTTGCATGGCTAATTGTGTTTAAGAACCCACTTAGCTGCGCTGACGCCAGATCAAACGGCCACCTTGTCGAGGAGACCCCTGCCGGGCACCGTTCAATAGTAGTCCCCACAAACGGGGACCAGACGGAGCAGTACCTGGGTAGTCTCCAAGGCGATTTGAGGCCCCCAGCTGCTTGGCCTCCGGGCAGGGAGGCATCCTGGCACTGATGGTGCCACCCAAGCACCTTGGCCAGCGTGACACCCTGGCAGTGCCACCCAAGTGACAGCCTGGCACTATCAGATACTCAGGTGGCACTGCCAGGCTGGCAGGGGAATTATCAAGATGCTAATCTAGCAGTGCCAATGCATCAAGCTGGCATTGTGCCCACACCAGGGATAGGGCCCAGGATGCCCTGCCCAGATGAGATGGGCTACTTCTCCCAAAGGATTGTGAATCTGTGGAATTTGCTACCCCAGAGTGTGGTGGATCCAAGGAAAGTGTGTACATTTAAGGAGGAGTTAGACAGATTTTTAATTGGTAATGGGTTGAAGGGTTATGGAGAAAGGTTATGGCAGGACATTGGAGTTGAGGCCAGGATGTGCTCAGCCATGATCACATTGAGGGTGTTAGGCTCAGGAGGCTCAATTGCCTACTCCTGCTCCTAAGTCATGTGTTCTAGGGAGAAGATGCTCTGTCTCATTTTGCAATCCAGCTCTCTGTCTGTAGCATTATAGATAACAGATGAGGAACATATTAGCCATGTTAAAATGGCGTAGCAGACTCGATGGGTCGAATGGCCTAATTCTGCTCCTATATCTTAAGAACTTTTGAACTTACAGCGGCATTCCGTTGAATCTCATGAGATGGTCGAATTTCGTAAATCTCGCGAGCAGCCTCTCGCAAGATTCATCGGCCTCGTCCCGACATCAAGTGCGGCAAAATAAATTGGGATAAATCTGTGGCTATGTTCACATCCTTAGATGACTTAAAGATCATAGAATTTAATAGAATCGTAGAATCCATACGGTGCAGAAGGAGGCAATTCGGCCCATCAAATCGGTACCGGCCCTTGGAAAGAGCATCCGACTTCAGCCTGAAATTAATGAAATTAGTCATCTTTATTGATGACTCAAATGTTAATCTTCCTGGTGGGCAGTAGAGTCCAGCTTGTTTCATAATATTCTTGATGCGTCTGAATGGTAAATGTTGTCCTTGTGATTGGGAAACACAAAAATTAAATATAAAAGCTGTTAAAAGTACTTTAGCTGTTGAAACACTGGTTCTTGGGGAGGCAGTGGTGCAGTGGTATTGTCACTGAAATGAATGAAAATCGCTTATTGTCACAAGTAGGCTTCAATGAAGTTACTCTGAAAAGCCCCGAGTCGCCACATTCCGGCGCCTATTTGGGGAGGCTGTTACGGGACTGGTAAACCAGAGATCCAGAATAATGCTCTGGGAACCCGGGTTCAAATCCCACCATGGCAGATGGTGAAATTTGAATTCAATACAAACCTGGAATTAATAAGTGTCTAATAATGACCATGAAATCATTGTTGATGAAAAACCCATCTGATTCACTAACGCCCTTCAGGACTTTCCTTGTCTGGCCTACAAGTGAATGCAGGTCCACAGCAATGTGGTTGACACTTTACTACCCCCTCGACGTGCCCCTCAAGTTTGAATCTGATAACTATAACGTGATGCATTTTGTGAGGAACAACATGTCTCATCTAAATGCCACAATTATGATGGGGGTACAAGGGAAGAGGGACACAGGAATGCATATTCAGAACCTTTTGAAGGTGGCAGGGTAGCTGATGAGGCAGTTAAGCAAACACATGGAACACTTGGCTCAGCAAACAGTGTTAATGATTGCAAAAACTATGAAGTTGTGATAAAACTTTGCAAATTACTGGCTGGCCTTTGTCAGGGTATTACGTCCAGCTCTGGGCACCACACTTTAGGAAGGATTGTCAATCCCATGGAGACAGAACAGAGGAGCTTTACTAAGATGACACAAGCGATGGGGGACCTTAGTTATGCAGAGAGCTCGAAGAAATTATGATTGTTCTCTTTAGAATAGCGAAGGTTAAGGGAAGAACTAATCAATAGTTTTGATAGAGGAAGTAGACTGAAACTATTTCCACTTACAAGGAAGTCAGTAACCAAAGATAATGGACGGGATTCTCCATCCCGCCAGACCCATTTTCTGGCGTGGTGCGCCCACTCCGGCAACGGGACCCTCCGTCCCGGCAGCCGACCAATGTTGTTTCCCATTGTAGCCACCCTCATGCCGTCGAGAAATCCATGGAAGTGAGTGCGCTTCCAGCGAAGCGGAGGATCTCATCCAAAAGGTTTAAAATAACTCGCAATTGAACTGAAGGAGAAATTAGCAGGTTGCTAATTTAGGTTCCTGTTCTTCATCATCATTCAGTAACCATTGCTGCTCTGTGTGGATATTGAGTAAGAACAGGATTAGGCTTGAGTTTTGTGGGTATCTAAATATCCAACAATGTCCATTTGACTAATGTACTAGAAGATAAAGGTGTCCAGTTTGTTTTAATTAAATCTAGGTGTTCAGCATCACCAGTCAGGACAGCATACATTGCTATTTGCTTTAGAGGTTATTGGTGGGCCACCAAAGCCTTGGAACTGTTGTCTATATGGGTTGTCGTAATTGTGTGCAATGTTACTTTAAGCACTGAGTCACGTGACATGTGTGCTGTCATTGGCTCCTTTGCAGGCTTTAGCCCTTAGTTTAGTACCAGCCTTTGTGCTGTGAGGACCTATTTAATAAACCTCTGTTAATACTCATTCAATCCATGTGCATCAGCAATCTATTTATTTTGTACTTTTAGTCTAAAGATATCGCAATTTATAAAAAGAAAACTGGCAATGAAGAACGGATTTTTTAAATATATTTTCAGAAGGAAGGGTAAAATCCGAACTTCAATGGCCACAACATCATTGGTTCACACAGAAGAGTTGAGCTGCTTCAACAGATCAAACAGATTAACAGAAGGTCAGAAAGCGCACCTGGCATCGGAGCTGGTCAAGTTTCTGAGGCAAAAATTCAAAGGAAGGACTCATATCAATCTTAAACTGGCACTTTGAGAAGTTCAGGCTGCAGAGCTCGCCATGTGCAGTACAGCAAGATAGAGGGAGAGCAGGGCAGAGAACAAAAGGTTCTCACAGCTCGCGATGCGAGTTAAAGCTGCTATAAATTGGTAATTCAACTTTATCTAATGAGATCATTAATTTAATAAAAGTTGGGAGAGCATTTCAATACCATTAAAAATGGCGGAAATATCTAGCGCAATAGGACCATTTGATGAAGACTCAGAAAACTGGAAGTCATACTCAGAAATATTCCATTATTACATTCTAACCAATAAGATTTTGGAAGATATTAAGATCCCTGCATTCCTAAGTACAATAGGAAGCAAAACTTTCAATTTGTTAAGAAGCTTAGTTCAAGCCAAGAAACCCTGGGGTAAAATGTATCAAGAATTGGTTGAAATATTAGAATACCATTATGCACCAAAGTCATTAATTATTGCGGAGAGGTTTCGATTTCATCGAAGGAATCAGTTAGAAGTGGAAAATATTTGCAGTTCGTCACAACCCTTAAGTGACTTGCAGAGCGTTTGCAAATTTGACAACCCATTAGATGACACAATTAGAGATCGTTTGATGTGGGGTTTGAAAAATGAGGCGATTCAGAGAAGATTTTTAATGGAATGAAATCAAAGTCTGAAGACTGTATTAGATTTTGCGATTTCGATGGAGTTCACAGCTAAGGAGTTTTCTTGGCTTGGAACAAACACGAGAATGCATAAATTTGTTGCCAGCCAGAGCAGTCTATCCAGCAACGGGCATGCAATCGCTCTGTATAAATGAGCCATTGACAGGTTGATTGCTGGAGCAGCGACAACCAATGTAAAAATTGGGGCAGAAGTGGCCACACAGACAGAGCTTGCTGGAGTAAAATAACTTCTCCAGAGAAGAACGCTCAAAGGAAGAAACATCATTCATTTTAAGGAAGAAAGAATGCAAATTCAATGAGAAAAATTCACAATTGGGAAGAAAAGAACAACAACCGCAGTGAAGCTGGAGCACTTTTCTGATGAAGAACTTAGTCCAGGGTGGTTCACACCACTTTTGGGTAGTCCCAAAACAGAATAAACAACCTATACAAATGGAGATCAATAAGGGGGACTGCCTTCTCTCTCTATTCTCTCTAATTCCTGAGACCATCTACGAACAGAAAGGTAATCAGCTGCCTGTGAAGCCAGTAGATGTGGTCTTGCGGGTCTATACTGAGGAAATAGTGCTTCTGAGAGGTTACATCAGTCAGGGTTGAGCTAAGTGGACAAACTACAGAACTACCACTCCATGTGGTCTCAGGAAATGTTCCAGCTCCCTGCGGTCGCGCTTCACTTTTAAGGATTGAACTCAACTGGAGCGCTGTCAATAGTTTAATTAATTCAAAGTCAGATTTACAGGCCATCATGGAAAAATACAGTCGCATTTTTGAAGACACACTGGGGGCCATCAAAGGACAAGTGTCCCTGAAGATTAAGGAAAATAGCCAGCTAAAATGTCTCAAGGCAAGAGTAATACCCAATGCTAGATGTCCAAAAGTTGAATCTGAACCATTGAGACTTGTGGAAACAAGAGTCTGAGAATACATCATTATTAGTGACTGGGTAACCCCTATTGTACCTGTCATGAAGCAAGATGGTATAATTTGTATCCGCGGCGATTTCAATAAAATAATTAGTCTGGTTCTATGCACGGATCAATACTTGCTACCATTGATTGCAGATTTGTTCACAGGTCTAGCAGGACGGCAGAAATTCAGCATGATTCACCTGTCGCAGGCCTACCTGCAAATGAATGTGAAAGATGAGTCTCATCACCTTCTCACCATCATAACTCACAAAGGTCTATTGCCCTACAAGAGTTCACCATTTGGAATAAGACCAGCTTTATTTCAACGGTCAATAAACCATAGACTAGAACCACAGAATCTCTACAATGCAGAAGGAGGCCATTTGGCCTATTAGGTCTGCACTGACCCTCTGAAAGAGCACCCTCCCTATGCCCACGACCCCACCAAAGTTCTGACATGCCTCGGTCCTCTGTTTGCAGGGTGTGAGGGATGGGCTGGGCTGGTTGCAGAGGGTGTGCCAGTTGGATGGGTTGTGGGGGGCGGGAGGGCCGTGCAGTGGGCCTACCCGGTGCGTAACCAATTACTGCTCAACATCCCCCCCCCACCACAAGAAGGACTGTAGGCCCGTGTAATGGAATGGCTAGCACTCGTGCGTGTGGAATGTGACACCAGGATGGGAGTCAGACAATTCAGAGCTCATCGGAGTGCAGGTCATCATCCTCCATGGACCAGCTCCACTGATGCTGCCGACCCAGGACCACCACCCTGTGGTGCAGCTGATGGGAGGCTCGGAGGAGAGGTTCCAGTGTTGGGGGGTGTGCAGGATGGGGGAACCATGACGGGAGGAGTAGGAGGGTTGGGGCGGTTCACTTCAGTTGCCAGTGGCCAGGCCGCCTAGTCGGTGAACCTATAGGCGATCAGGTTGTGCTATGCGCAGAAGCCCTGGCGAACTGTTGTGCCCATCCTGGCCATCCTCTGCATCCTCCTCCTTGGATGTGACATGCCATTCCTCCACCTCCTCCTCCAGCATGTCCCCCCTCTGCTCTGCGATGTTGTCAAGAACACAGCAGGCCACTATGATGCAGGAGACCCTCCAGGGCTGTACTGGAGGGCCACTCCAGAGCGGTCCAGGCGCATCTTGAAGATGCCGGTGCACCACTCGATGATGCCCCTGGTGGTTGCTGGGCGTCGGCATAGCTGTTCTTCACGTCGGTCTGAGGCATCGGGAAAGGAGTCATTAGCCACCACTGCAGCGGATAATCCTTGTCACCCAAAAACCAACCCAGCACCTGTGGGTTTGCCTCAAAAGTATCAGGAACGGTCGCGTTCACACAGACAAATGTGTCATGCACGTTGAGGGAGTAGAAACCCTTCCAGAAATGAAGCACACCCCACCATGGGCCGGCGTCGATCACCCCCTGGACCTGGGCATGCCAGTGATGCCGGAAAATCCGATTGCCAGGGGAACCCGGTGGGGTAGGCCAACGCTGAACATAATGTATTGTGCCACCCGGGCATACATGGCACCTGTCTCGGCGTGGATGTATCTGTACATGGAGGTCTGTGAGACTCAGACAGGCCTCTGCTTGGCGCCTGGAAGGATCCCATGGTAAAAAGGTTCAGGGCGACCTTCACCTTGATGGCCACCCACCCTAAGACGGCAGTGTGCCAGGGAGCATACCAAGAACCACGGTGCATACGAGAGCTGATCAGGGTGTGCATTCACCCCAAACGCCCTCTTGACGGCCACCAGGAGTTCATGTGAACCCTCATATCGCCGCAGCTGCAGATGCGCCATGACCCATCACAGGTGTCACATGGTCTCCCTGCTCAGCTGCAGTCATCGGCGACACGCCTGGTCTGGCAGGTCCTCATACATCAGGCATTACCAGTATACTCAGTGCCTGATGCGATGGCTCCTCCACACCTCCTCCTTGGCCTGTTGGGCAGCCGGCTCTCCAACATCACTGACTCGCCCCGGTCCTCTGGGCAGGTTCCTGTTCTGCAGGGGCTGTCATGATATGCACTCATGCACATAATGAGATACAGACAGGCTGTGACAGACACCCAGTACAGCCAATCAACACACAGGACAGAACACAACCAATCACCAGGTAGAACACTAGAGGGGGGCTTCCCACTATAAAACACATGAGGCATCAGCACTCTGCCTCTTTCCACTGGTGACAACTGTAGTGACAGTCAGGGTGTATATATCAGTTCGCACCTTCTACACGTGGCTCAGTGCTAGTCTGGTCTAGTTAGTTATAGTTAGCACACTTAGATTAGTAGGGTGTCAACCCAAAGCAAGCTGTGTGCAGTGCTCCAGAAGTTCAATAAAACGTATTGAACTAACGTCTAGGTTTGGTGTCTACTTTACAGTACAACTGCATCCAGTTGCAGTCGGTGTTACCCCAAGGTGAATAACACGACATGGTACCAGTAGTGGTTTACCTCGAGTGATTCAGTGATGACCAGCGAGTGCCTTCCAGCGGCATGGAGAAGATCCAGGCCCCTCCATAGCTACAGATCTCCAGCAATCTCGCCGCCAACTGGCGGGTCTTCAAGCAGAGATTCCTTCTCTACATTGAGGCCTCGGGCCTCGAGGATGCGTCCGATGCCAGAAAAATCGTGCTGCTCCTATCAACTGCGGGGGACCAAGCCATCCAAATTTTCACCTCACTCACTTTTGTCGACGGCGAGGACAAGACCAAATTCAAGACCGTTTTAGCTAAATTCGACAGTCACTATGAAGTCGAAACGAACGAGAGCTTTGAGCGCTATGTCTTCCAGCAACGCCTTCAGGGAAAGGATGAACCTTTCCAATCCTTTATAACTCATCGCCGTATATTAGCGCAGTCCTGCAACTATGGTGACACCGCTGATTCCCTCATCAGGGATCAGATTGTGTTTGGGGTCCACTCCGACTCTTTGCGGGAGCAGCTCCTCAAAGTTAAAAACATGACCTTGCCAGTCGCAATCGAGACGTGTAAAGTGCATGAACAGGTGAGAAATCAGTACTCCCGTTTCAAATTGGCAGAACAGGAACAACTTTCCTCCCACGAGGCAGAGAGTGTACAGGCCATCGTCCAGATGCGGCGCCTCAGTATCGATGACGGCGGCCATTTCACGTGCTTTTCCCGGGGTCCCACGCATGCCCACCACGAACGAAGCGTCCAAAGACCAAACTGCGCAAGTGCGGACGTCGGCTGACCGCACTGCGCATGTGCAACGACGCACGGAGCGTAACAACGTCAACGTCATGACATGACCGAACTGCGGCACCACCCACTTAAAGCGGCAATGCCCTGCAAAAAGCAGGCGATGTTTAAATTCATAGAATCATAGAATTTACAGTGCAGAAGGGGGCCATTCGGCCCATCGAGTCTGCACCAGCTCTTGAAAAGAGCACCCTACCCAAGGTCCACACCACCACCCTATCCCCATAACCCAGTAACCCCACCCAACACTAAGGGCAATTTTGGACACTATGGGTAATTTAGCATGGCCAATCCACCTAACCCGCACATCTTTGGACTGTGGGAGGAAACCGGAGCACCCGGAGGAAACCCACGCACACACGGGGAGGATGTGCAGACTCCGCACAGACAGTGACCCAAGCCGGAATCGAACCTGGGACCCTGAAGCTGTGAAGCATTTTGTGCTATCCACAATGCTACCGTGCTGCTAAATTGTGCGAAGCCTGGACATTATGCAGCCTTGTGCAGGTCTGCACCCCGGTCAAGGGCCAGCGATCCCATTTCCAATGTAAATGCGTTCGATGTGTACAGCAACGTCTACTGGATTCTGATCCTGGTAACACTATGGATCCAGAGGACAACTGCCTGGAGTCCCCCTATCGTGTGGGCATCATCACTACACGTGAATATGCCTCTTCAAATTCAGCAAGATGCCTATCTATCCTCAATGTGGATTCTGCGGACGAATGGCGTGCTGTCATACACGTTAACCAATGCAGCATCCAGTTCAAGCTGGACACTGGTGCTTCAGCCAATCTCATCTCTCAAGCTGATTTTGACCGCATTAAAAAGCAACCCGAAATTCTTCCGCCAGCCTGCCAGCTCCTTGATTATAATGGCAATGCCATAACTGCATTAGGATCTTGTCATCTGTTTGTCTCCAACAAGACCATCAATGTCACTCTGCGATTCGAAATCGTCAAGCCTGACAAGGCATCCCTGCTTAGTGCCCATGCATACAAGCTACTCAACCTCGTACAGCGAGTCCATGCCATGTCCTCTTCCAATGTGGATCTTCAGGCTGACATTGATGACATCCTGGTGCAATACCCGGATGTGTTTAGTGGAATGGGTACGCTGCCATACTGCTACAAGATCTTACTCAGGCCTGATGCCACGCCTGTAATCCATGCACCACGCCGGGTGCCGGCTCCTCTGAAGGAACGTTTAAAGGCACACTGCAGGAGCTCCAAGACCAGGGCATAATCTCTAAAGTGATGGAACCGACTGACTGGGTCACCTCGCTGGTCTGTGTGAAGAAGCCCTCAGGAGAGTTGCGGATATGCATAGATCCCAAAGATCTTAACCGGAACATAATGCGGGAACGCTACCCGATCCCGAAGCGGGAGGAACTTTGGCACACGCCAAATTCTTCACGAAGCTAGATGCATCATGTGGTTTCTGGCAGATACAACTGGACGAGTCCAGCAGGAAGCTCTGCACGTTCAATACACATTTCGGAAGGTACAGTTATAACCGGATGCCGTTCAGCATTGTTTCAGCCTCTGAAATCTTCTACAGGATCATGGAGCAGATGATGGAGGGCTTTGAGGGTGTGCGTGGCTACGTAGATGATGTAATCATATGGTCCACGACCCCGAGGAACACATATCTCGTCTCAAACAAGTCTTTCGACGTGTCCATGCAAACGGCCTCAAGTTGAACAAGGCCAAGTGCTCCTTTGGCATGTCATCCATCAAGTTCTTGGGCAACCAGATATCCCAGCAGGATGTGCAGTCAGATTCGGACAAAGTCAAGGCCATTAACGCCATGAAGACCCCGGAAGACAAGAAGGTGGTACTACGCTTCCTCGGTATGGTAAACGTCTTGGGAAAGTTAACTCCCAACCTCGCATCACACACCACGGCTCTCAGGCATCTGGTGAAGAAGTCCACTGCATTCCAGTGGCTACCCACACATCAAGTAGAGTGGCTCGAGCTAAAGGCAAAGCTCACCACTGCTGCGGTTCTAGCATTTTTTGAACCGGACAGGGAGACAAAAATCTCCACGGCGCAAGCCAGGACGGCATTGGTGTGGTGCTCCTCGAGAAGGATGACTCCTCATCCTGGGCTCCAGTGGCTTATGTGCCAAGGGCCATGACTCCTACTGAACAGAAGTTTGCCCAGATAGAAAAAGAGTGCCTGGCCCTCCTAACCGGCATTGTAAAGTTCCATGACTATGTCTACGTTCTACCAAACTTCACAGTGGAGACTGGCCACAGACCCTTGGTCCATATCATTCATAAGGACTTCAATGACATGACGCCCAGGCTTCAGCGCATTCTCCTTCAACTCCGCAGGTACGATTTTGAGTTAGTATACACACCAGGCAAGGAGCTAATAATTGCGGATGCCCTGTCCCGCTCCATCACCTCGCCCTGTGAACAGGTTGACTTCATCCGCCAGATTGAGGCACAGGTGCAGCTGTGTGCCAGGAACCTCCCGGCCTCAGGTGAAAGAGTGATCAACATTCGAGAATAGACTGCCTAGGACCATGGTTGGCAAAAAGGGCAATGCCCTCAGTTCTTTAATGTCAAGGACGACCTGACAGTCATCGAGGGGATCCTCCTCAAGCTATATTAGGATTATTTTCATTATTTTCATTAGAAAGACGAAGGTTGAGGGGGGGACCTCATTGAGGTCTACAAAATCATGAGAGGTATAGACAGGGTGGATAGCAAGAAGCTTTTTCCCAGAGTGGGGGACTCAATTACTAGGGGTCACGAGTTCAAGGTTGTCATGATATACATCAGCATATCATGGTGCAATCACACACACACTGACACACTGATGGACATACAGTAGGACCAACGAGCCTACACAACATCGCAGCCAATCACCAGTGAGAGCACACGCACTATAAAGACAGGGGACACCAGAGTTCCCGCTCATTCTCGCAGCAGCCAGCTCAGAGCACAGAGCTCACAGCCTGCCTCTCAGACATTCACCATGTGCTGAGTGCCTCACCTAGATAGTGATAGGACAGGGTCCACAGATAAGCTGATAATGCACGTACCCAAGCTTACAGTATGTTAATACAGTTGAGTTGTTAATAAAATAGAGTTACAACATCTCCAGCCGTGTTGACCTGTTTGTAGACCAGAACACCCAACACGAATGGTTCCAGGAGTGGACGCATACTAGCCCCTGTGAGACCTACCTGCAACTTATCAGCAATCCGCCATCCTGCAGCATGGAGAACATCAACCCGCCGCCGCCGCTACGCATCGCTGGCAATCTCGGGGTGAATTGGAAGCTGTTTAAACAGCGCTTCCAGCTCTTCCTAGAGGCCACAGACAGGGAGAATGCATCGGACACCAGGAAGATTGCCCTTCTTCTCTCCACGGCAGGGGAACACGTCATCCACATTTTTAACTCCCTTACATTCGCGGACGGTGAGGACAAAACCAAATACAAGACGGCGCTCCTAAAATTTGATGAACACTTCAGCGTTGAAGTTAACAAAAGTTCGAAAGGTACCTGTTCCAGCAGCGCCTGCAGGGTAAGAACGAGCCTTTCCAGTCTTATTTAACGCACCTCCGCATCCTCGCGCAGTCCTGCGGCTATGGGCCCACCTCTGACTCCATGATACGCGACCAGATAGTTTTCGGGGTCATCTCGGACACCCTGCGCTAGCAGCTCCTTAAAATCAAGCAACTCACCCTAGCGACGGCCATCGAGACCTGCGTCCTGCATGAGAACGCCACCAGCCGGTACTCACACATCCAGGCGGCTGAAACGGCGCGGCACGGGCCCCACGAGGCGGAGCGGGTCCAGACGATCGAGTACCTCCCGGCCCGATGCCCGGAGGAGGGCAGACGTTTTGCGCGCTTTCCGAGGCCTCCCGCGCTTGTACGTGCCAAAAGAGGGGACGTTGACATGGAGGAACACGATGCGCATGCGCGGTGGTGCAACGAACGCGCTAACGTCATGACGTGCGGCAACTGTGGCTCCGCCCATTTCAAGCGGCAACGCTGGCCAAAGCGCGACAATGCCTACGCTGTGGCAGGCTTGGCCACTATGCTGCCTGCTGTCGAGCACCTCAGCCTGTCAACTCACAACAGTTTAACCAGCTTCGCAGAAATGTTCGGGCAATTCTACCCACGTTCACCGAGTCCGATCCTGACATCATACAGACCAGTGACACTGAGGACAGGGAGCCTTTCCGCATTGCTGTCATCAACAGGAACAATCTGTCCCCGAGTCGAACGCACCAGCCGCTGTCGGTGCACAGCATTGATCCGGACGACGAGTGGTGTGCCACCCTGATGGTCAACCGATCCCAGATCACATTCCGCATGGACATGGGTGCTTCCTCAAATCTCCTCGCATGGTCAGCACTTCAAACCCTGAGGGTCAAGCCAGCAATTCTTCCATCCATCTGTCAACTGGTCGACTATAACGGCAACGTCATCCCCGCCATGGGGTCGTGCCAACTCGAAGTGATGCACAACTCGCGTAAAGCCATCCTACCCTTCGAGATTGTGGGCTCTTCAAAGGACTCTCTGCTAGGCGCACAGGCGTGCAAACTCCTCCACCTCGTTCAGCGAGGACACTCTCTCTCTCCAGAAGGCACGTCTGACTTCCAAGATGCGGAATTCAGGGCGCAACTAAACTCAATCCTCTCTCACAACCAGGATGTTTTCGAGGGCATGGGTAAACTGCCCTACACATACAAAATCCTGCTCAAACAGGATGCCACCCCGGTAGTTCATGCACCTCGCAGAGTCCCAGCACCCCTCAAGGACTGCCTCAAGCAGCAGCAGCAGGACCTTCAGGACCTTCAGGACCAAGGAGTGCTTTCCCGGGTGACGGAGCCAACTGCATGGGTCAGCTCCATGGTGTGCGTCAAGAAGCCTTCCGGCGAGCTCCGGATCTGTATCGACCCGAAAGACTTAAATCACAATATAATGAGGGAACATTACCCTATACCCAAATGTGAGGAGATCACGTGCGAGATGGCTCGGGCAAAAATATTCACCAAGCTTGGTGCCTCAAAGGGCTTCTGGCATATTCAATTGGATCAGTCCAGCAGGAAGCTTCAACACTCCATTTGGCAGATACTGCTACAATAGGATGCCATTTGGAATCATATCAGCCTCTGATGTTTTCCATCATGGAACAGATGATGGAGGGCATCGAAGGCGTGCGCGTCTATGTGGACGATATCATTATTTGGTCTACCACGCCGCAGGAGCATATCAGTTGCCTCCAACGCGTCTTTCAACGGATATGGGACCAGGGCCTGAGCCTTAAAGAGCCAAATGTTCTTTTGGCCAAACCGAGCTCAAGTCCTTGGGGGACCACATCTCCCGGTTCGGTGTGCGGCCGGATGCCGACAAGGTGGCAGCCATCACAGCTATGCAGAAGCCGACAGACAAGAAGGCGGTGCTACGCTTCCTAGGAATGGTCAACTTCCTGGGAAAATTCATCCCTAACCTCGCTTCCCACACCACAGCTCTCTGGCACCTTGTCAGGAAGACAACTGAATTCCAGTGGCTTCCCACCCACCAACGTGAATGGGAGGAGCTCAAGGTCAAGCTTACCACCGCCCCGATACTGGCGTTCTTCGATCCTGCAAGGGAGACGAAGATCTCAACTGACGCCAGCCAATCCGGCATTGGGGCGGTCCTCCTGCAACGCGATGACGTCTCATCATGGGCCCCTGTCGCCTATGCGCCATGACCCCCACAGAGCAGCGTTATGTACAAATTGAGAAGGAGTGCCTAGGCCTGTTGACTGGCGTTGACAAGTTCCACGACTATGTGTATGGCCTTCCTCAGTTCACTGTGGAAACCGACCATCGCCCGCTGGTTGGCATCTTCCAAAAGGACCTTAATGACATGACCCCTCACCTCCAGCGCATTCTGCTCAAATTCAGGAGGTACGACTTCCAACTTGTATACGCCCCGGGTAAGGACCTGATCATAGCAAGCGCTCTGTCCAGGGCAGTCGACACTCCGTCCAACACAGAGGGGTTCGTTGGGCAAGTCGACGCACATGTAGCCTTCACTTCTGCCAATCTGCCGGCCACTGACGAACGCCTTGCCCACATTCGCCGTGAGACTGCGGCTGACCCCCTTCTGCAGCGTGTGATGCGCCACATGATGGACAGGTGGCTCAAGGGACAATGCCCACAGTTTTACAGCATTCGGGAAGACTTGGCAGTCGTGGATGGTGTCCTCCTGAAGCTGGACCGCATTGTGATCCCACACAGCATGCACCGGCTTGTCTTAGAACAGCTGCACAAAGGCCATCTCGGCGTTGAGAAGTGCCGACGGAGGGCACGAGAGGCTGTGTACTGGCCGGGAATAAATGAGGACATTGCCAACACTGTGCTCAATTGCCCCACCTGTCAGTGGTTCAAGCCGGCACAACCACGTGAGACCCTTCAGCCCCATGAGTTGGTCACGTTCCCCTGGTCGAAGGTGGGCGTGGACCTGTTCCATGCGCTCGGCAGGGACTACATCAACATCATCGACTATTTTTCCAGCTATCCTGAGGTCATACGCCTGCACGACACCACGTCATCGGCTGTTATCCGGGCCTGTAAGGAAACCTTTGCTCGTCACGGCGTTCCGCTCACCGTGATGTCAGACAATGGCCCCTGCTTCGCGAGTCAGGAATGGTCTTCCTTCGCTAGTGCATACAACTTTACACACGTGACGTCCAGTCCCCTGCACCCTCAGTCAAATGGCAAAGCAGAGAAGGGCGTCCACATTGTAAAAAGGCTCCTCTGCAAGGCTGCTGATTCAGGATCTGACTTCTGCCTCGCCTTGCTGGCCTATCGCTCAACCCCACTGTCCACGGGCCTATCGCCGGCCCAACTGCTTATGGATCACACCCTCAGAACCACTGTGCCGTCCATTCACGTCCCTGACCTCGACCATGCTCCGGTACTTCGCCGGATGCAACAAGAGCGTGAGCAACACAAGGAGGCTCATGATGCTCGGGCGACTGATCTTCCTGCCCTAGTGCCTGGAGATCATGTCCGCATACATCTTCCGGAGGGTGGCTGGTCGGCAACCGCTGAGGTTCTTGGACAGATGGCTCCCCGCTCGTTTCTGGTTCGTTTGCCTGATGGCTCTATTCGCCGCCGCAATCGGCGTGCCCTTCGTCTGGTTCCACGCTCGCTACGAAATTCTGCACCGGTGCCACGCCCTCCTGTTGTCCCTAACATGGACTTTGTTGAGCTTCCGGATACCCTGCCTCCTCCTCACTCGACCGTGGCCCGGCCCATTCCTCAGCCGGTGGATCCTGAACCACCCTTGAGGCAGTCAACCCGAATTCGTCGCCCACCCCAAAGACTTGATTTATAAACCTTGCACTATTGGACTCACTGACTTGTTCTGCCGTACTGTTTAAGAGGTTTTCATCGTTTGTTAATAGCATTTGTTTTGTTCTTGGTGTAACATAGTTTTCCTCTGCACCTGGCACCTTTCCGTGTATATAGCATAGCCACATGTACATATTGATGTAAATAATGCACACACATGATTAGACACACTCACTACACTTTATTTATTCTCATGTAGGCACATATTCTTTGCGAAAAGGGGGGATGTCATGATATACATCAGCATATCATGGTGCAATCACACACACACTGATGGACATACAGTGGGACCAATCAGCATACACAACATCGCAGCCAATCACCAGTGAGAGCACACGCACTATAAAGACAGGGGACACCAGAGTTCCTGCTCATTCTAGCAGCAGCCAGCTCAGAGCACAGAGCTCACAGCCTGCCTCTCAGACATTCACCATGTGCTGAGTGCCTCACCTAGATAGTGATAGGACAGGGTCCACAGGTAAGCTGGTAAAGCACGTACCCAAGCTTACAGTATGTTAATACAGTTAAGTTGTTAATAAAATAGAGTTACACCATCTCCAGCCGTGTTGACCTGTTTGTAGACCAGAACACCCAACACGACAAAGGTGAGAGGGGAAAAGTTTAAGGGAGATATGTGTGGAAAGTTCTTTCCGCAGAGGGTGGTGGGTGCCTGGAACGCATTGCCGGCGGAGGTGGTAGAGGCGGGCACGATAGCGTAATTTAAGATGTATCTAGACAGATACATGAATGGGCAGGGAGCAGAGGCTTACAGATCCTTAGAAAATAGGCAACAGTTTTAGATAGAGGATCTGGAACGGCATAGGCTTGGAGTGCCGAAGGGCCTGTTCCTGTGCTGTAATTTTTCTTTGTTTTTTTCTTTGTTCTTAGTTCGTACTGTTATTCCTCACAGCCTGCAGAGCTTAGAGCTCAACCAATCCACGAGGGACACCTCGGTGTCAAAAAATGTAGGTGCAGGGCCCAGCAGGCCTGGAATCAACCAGGACATATCCAACATGGTCCTCAGTTGTGCGACCTGCCAGCGTTTCCAGCCTGCTCAGGTGAAAGAAACACTCCAGCAACATGTGATCGTGACCTCTCCGTGGTCCAAGGTGGGAATCGACCTTTTTCACGCCAATGGGAGTGACTATGCGCTCATCATAGATTACTTCTCAAGTTAACCGGAAGTTGTGAAGCTGTCAGACCTGACATCAAGGACAGTCATCAAGGCCTGCAAGGAGACATTTGCCAGGCATGGTATTCCACTCACTGTCATAGTGACAATGATCCCTGCTTCCACAGCCAAGAGTGGTCCAATTTCACCAAGTTGTACCAATTCAAACACATTACCTCAAGCCCACACTACCCACAGTCCAATGGGAAGGTCGAGTAAAGGGTCCATATAGTGAAGCAACTGCTCTGCAAGGCTGTGGACTCTACTTCTGACTTCAACCTTGCGCCATTGATGTACAAGGCAACCCCTCTGTCCACCGGTATGTCTCCAGCACAACTCCTCATGAATAGAGACCTGCGGACGATTGTTCCGGCCATACACTTACCAGACCTGGATCACCTCCCAGTGCTGCAAAAGGTGCAGCAACTCAGGAACCGGCAAAAGCTGACGTACGATGCTCATGCTACTGATTTGCCTGTGCTATCTCCGGAAGATGCTGTTCGGATCAAGCTACCTGATGGAGGCTGGTCAGCGCCAGCTGTTGTTGTTCGACAGGCTGCCCCCAGATCATTTGTGGTTCGTATGGCTGATGGCTCCATTGTCAGGCGCAACAGAAGGGCACTACGCAAACTTACCTGTCCACCAAATCTCACCTTTCCAGATTTGGTATACCTCCTCCAGATACCTCGCACCACGAGGCCACCAATCTGGCAGCAATCCCGCCTGTTAAGGCGCCGTTGTTCCCACCTCCACCTCTCAGGCGGTCGACAGGGATCCAACGCAAGCCCCAAAGATTGGACTTATAGACATTTATCTTGTAAATATTGTTCTGTATCTGCACGCGAGACACCTTTCATGTACATATTCATTCACTCGCCATTTAATGTAAATAGTTATACATGTACATACAGTCGCATATGCTCTTAGCAACCGACAAATTTTTTTTTTCAAAATGGAGGATGTCATGATATGCACATAATGAGATACAGACAGACAGTGACAGACACCCAGTACAGCCAATCAACACACAGGACAGAACACCACCAATCACCAGGCAGAACACTATAGGGGGGTTTCCCACTATAAAACACACGAGGCATCAGCACTCTGCCTCTTTCCACTGGTGACAACTGTAGTGACAGTCAGGGTGTATATATCAGTTAGCACCTTCTACACGTGGCTCAGAACTAGTCTGGTCTGGTTAGTTATAGTAAGCACGCTTAGATTAGTAGAGTGTCAACCCACAGCAAGCTGTGTGCACTGCTCCAGAAGTTCAATAAAAGGTATTGAACTAACGTCTAAGTTTGGTGTCTACTTTAAAGTACAACTGCATCCAGTTGCAGTCCATTACCCCAGGGTGAATAACATGACAGGGGCCACCCGAGCAATTCCTGCTCGTGCAGCCTCAGTGTATCTGCCAGGGCTTTGCTGACCAGGCAGATGTCAACCACACCCAGATCTACACCAAAATCCATTGTCTGCAGGGGGTAAAGGACAGACAGTGTTGGCATGGTGAGTACCCCCATGTCCACCCAGGTCCAACGGGCTACACTGAAACCCATGCCCCATACGTTCCCCACTCCGATCCTAGCCCCAACCCCAGGCTGTTCCCCAAGACACCTCTACCTCCGCACCTCGCCCCTAGCTCCCCCGGTGTCTGTCACGGGGGCCTCCTGCCTCATCGGCCATTCTTGCCAGTGTCTCGCTCTGTGGCCCCTGTCCTGTGACCTCCCTTGGAGTCTTCTATGGGTTCCATCATTGAGTGGGCATGTGCTACCCCACGAGCAGAGTGCCACCTGGCTGCGGGGGTGTCACCGACCAGCGCCAAGCTTGGTGGCATGTGTGAGGGCTGGGACGGCAGAAGGGGCTGGGTGAGGGAGTGGGCACCCTTTGGGACCATAGCTGTGGTGTACCTTGGGTCGTCTGTGCGACACAAGGATTGTGCCCACCTGTCCAGTGCAGAGTGGATGAGGGCAGGTGTGCAGTGGCAGGCGGAGCTTGGTGCAATTGGTGTTCCTGCGAGCTGGGCTGGCTGGTAGTGCCACTGGTGGGTCACGCACCCTGGGGTACCAGTGTGCCAGGGAGCATGCCAGGGGCCATGGGGCATGAGACTGCTGATCAGGGTGTGTTCTGCATGCCCCAACACCCACTGCATCCCTGCAGTGGAGCAGTGCCACAGGTGGGTGCACTGAGGGGTGCCAACACCTGGTGGCCACTGGCCGCGCTGGGCCACACACGGCCCATTAATGAGGTAGCTGTGGTGATCGGAGGGAAGGTGCACCCATACGGCCAGTGGTGCTCTGCACATTCATGGGACACGGTAGGAAGTCACTCAGGTGCGCAGCTAGATGGCTGCCTTGCAGACCGCGGCAATGGCGGTCTGTGCCCAGCCGCCCCGGCCCCTCGGCCCTTCTCCTGGGTGCCCCACACTACTCCTCCCGGTCCTGGCGGACACCTACCCAGCTGGCGGCATAACTGGCACCCCATGGTTGCTCCTTTGGAAACTTTACTCACCTCCTCTCTCTCCCTCATCAGCCACAGCGCCCAGTCCCAGTCCCAGTTTTCAAATACCACAAGTGAACTTTGCCGTAACCACTTCTGCCTGGTTGAGGTGGAGCATCGTGGGATGCAGGAGACTGCCCTCACCGTGAGGGGCTAGGCCCGCGCCGGAGTGGTTTCCGCTCCGCCGTCTGGCGGGATAGGCCTTTGGCGCTACGCCAGCCGGCGCCGAAAGGTCTTCGCCGGGCGACGCATGCGCGGGAGCATCAGCGGCCACTCACGGCATTCCCGCGCATGCGCAGGGGAGGGGAGCTCTTCCGCCTCCGACATAGTGAAGACCATGGTGAAGGCGGAAGAAAAAGAGTGCCCGCACGGCACAGGCCCGCCCGCCGATCGGTGGGCCCCAATCGCGGGCCAGGCCACCGTGGTGGCACCCCCCGGGGCCAGATCGCCCCGTGCCCACCCCCCAGGACCCCGGAGCCTGCCCGCGCCGCCTTGTCCCGCTGTTCAAAAGGAGGTTTAATCCACGCCGTCTGGCAAGGGTTGACAACGGCGGGACTTCGGCCCATCGCGGGTCGGAGAATCGCCGGGGGTGGGCCCGCCGACCGGCGCGGCGCGATTCCCGCCCTCGCCGAATCTCTGGTCGCAGAGAATTCGTGACACGGCAGGGGCGAGATTCACGCCAGCCACCGGCGATTCTTTGACCCGGTGAAGAATCGCGCCCCTGATCTGTAAAGCCTTGTGTGACTGATGCGACCATCAATTCACACAAAACCAGGAGTAGAAGTAAACTGTGTCTTTAATCAACTAGAACAGTGCCTGCCTGCAATTGATCTGTTAGTGGGAGCCACCTACAGGGCGACTACTCTTTATACCACCCCTCAAGGGATGGAGCCAGGGGCGGAGCCCACATAGGCCCCAACATGCTACATCATAGGTAATACCTTACAAAGGTCCATAGGTGGAACCCACATGGGAAACAGCGTAAGACAGATATGCACATGGTGAATTGTTACAGCAATACATTCACCACAGTGACCACAAGGGAGGCTGTTTCCTTCCCCATTGAGATAGCTTAAACTTTAAAAGTGACAATAATTTTAAAAGTCCGAGCAGCCTTGACAGGAGACAATGAAAAGACTGAAACAACTCAGGTGGAGCAGCCATTTAAAGACCTTCCGATAGAGTCTGGAGGGGTTCTCACAAGAGCCAGAAGCTGCTTTGTAATGCAAGGATTTTAGGCCTTGCTTGTTTCAGCTGGATGGAGAGCCGTATGTGCATTTTCTTATTTTAAATGAGAAATTGAATAGCAGTTTTCAAGTTTACGAGAAAGCGGTTCTTTTCATGTTTGAAGTTAAAAAGTTTCATATTGGAGCTAAAAAAAAGTTTTGTTTTAAAAGAATCAAGCCCTATTTCTTCATGCAATCACTCCTGGAGTGAATCGACCATTCCACACTGTCTTAAAAAAAACGTAATTAAATATTGGGGTTTCGCTCCAGTGTTCAACCCACTTTTGGGATCTGGTTTGGGATCGGAATCGTCTAAAAGCAGGTTTTGGAAATTATCTGCGTAAGTGTCCGACATTGATTATGAGGGAGGCTATTGCAAGGTTGCAGTTGGCAGGTTGAATGCGGGAGAGTTAGTTGGCCTGGACTGATTGTGTGTTCCTCCAGGGCCCTGCTTAAGAAATTGTGGCCCGAGATGAATGGCAGTCTGTACTGATGTAACACAGAGAAAGTATACAGCAGTGAGATAAAGATGAAATGTGGACCACTGCACATTTCTGACCAATAAATCATTTTAAGATGGTTTTATGAGGGACAGTAAAAAGAGTATATGTTGTTTAGCCTTGTAGCCAGAGTAACAAATTATACCTACAAATTATTACTCTGTTACTGATGATTTTATGTTGGACCACTATTGTTGCAATCCGGTTCACACTCTCAGTCAATATTTCAGTGCCATGTTGTATTTACCAGTTCAGCTCTCAGCACAGGCCTTGTGCCAAGAGGGATGGGAATTATACACCATGCTGCTCCCAGCAAAATGCAAACAGCCAGGCACATCAGATGATTTCTTGAATTATATAAATGTGCGTGGGGGTGGGGAAAAGGCTGGGGAATGGCACTGGGTCAAGATGCTCGTTTAGAGAACCGCTGCAGATACGATGGGCCAAATGGCCTCCATCTGCACCATTACATCTCTGTGATTCCTGCAAAACAGACAAGCTCACATTTTCCCACATTATCCACTTTGCGCCTGCTCACTTAACCTACCTGCATCCTTTTGAAGACTCCTTATGTCCTCTTCACAACATACTTTCCTACCTACCTTTGTGTCCACATACTGACTCTCAGCTCACACTGACCCCTTGCACTGACCTTGCGCGATCGCAGCGACTGCGCGGGCCTGGCACACAGCCATGAAGTGGCCCTATTTACTGCAGGCTTTACAAACTGCAGTGTGGGCTGGGCAGTGTTGGCGGGGATGCTTCTGCTGACCGCAGAAGTAGCAGCAGGAACCCCCGGGATGCGCGGATCGGCATGCGGCGCAGGCATATTGCGAAGGCAGGTCCCTGGCTGAGGAGGTCGGCGGCGGTGTCCAGGAGGGGTAGGAAGGGGTAGAAGGGTGGGCAGCATGGCGGGAGAAGTATGATTGTACGTTACGGGATGCGACTGTCAAGGAGAGCGCCAAGGTTTTCGTCTCCGCCAGTTCGAGCATGGCCCCTTCCAGCAATCGTTCTCGGATGCGGTCCGACGCAATCCCCATCACGAAGGCATCGCGCATGAGGAGATTTGCGTGTTCGGCGGCCGTGACGGCCTGACAGTCACAGTCCCGGATGAGAGGAATTAGGGCCCGCCAGAAGTCTTCGATGGACTCACCAGGCAGTTGCGAGCGGGTGGCAAGTACATGCCTGGCGAAGAGCGTGTTCGCCTTCTGCACGTTGTGTTCTTTGAGGAGTTCCATTGCTTTTGTGTAAGTTGTGGCGTCTTGGATCAACGGGAACATGCTGGAGTACAGGACGTTGATCTTCTGAGCCTACGTTGGCGCGGGGTCCGCCGCGTTGATGTCAGCTTCGAAACATGCGAGCCAGTGAGTAAAGTCTTTCCTGGCGTCAGGCGAGTGAGGATCCAGCTGCAGGCGTTTGGGCTTAATTCGGATATCCATTCTGTGGAAAATCTGACTGTAATAAATTGATGCACGATCAATTGCACAAAGACTAAAGTTGGGTACAACTGTGGCTTTATTACAGTCAGGTGCGTGGCCTCTTGCTGCAGCTGGCGAAATGGCAGGGCACTGGAGGTCATGGATATTTATACAGTTCTCCCTGGGCGGAGCCACCCGGCTGGAGCTACCGGCGAACCTGTAGTGCAGGTCCTACCTTACATCTCCTATTACAGTGGATCACCACACTGATAATTCGATTTATCATCCGTATGAGGGTTGATTGTGTGAAGGAGATATTGTTTAACTCAGCCATGTGTGAAAATATTTGCACACCAGCCTCCTGTGCTTTCACACCTTGCCCATGTCAGTCATCAGGCGCTGATTATATTCTGAGACCAGGGAACCTGGAAGTGCATCCTGCTAATAATCAATATATGTGGTCCCAGTGAGGGCATTAACTCTCTGGTGTGATCTTTAATCATTTTCCAAACATCTCAATTCAGTTGGTTTGAAATAGATGACATGATAACACTCATAAAGTAGTTTCATTTCAACATATTGTTCCACTTTGTAACATAGTATAAGGCTTATGCTTCATCATTGACAGCTTGAACAAGTTACAAATAAAATAACCTAATTCTATGATTGTCACAAATACACACCCTCAGAGGAATACCGTGTGACACACATCCTCACAGGAATACAGTGTGTGATACACACACATCCTCACAGGAATACAGTGTGTGACACACGCACACACACATCCTCACAGGAATAATGTGTGACACACAGACAAACACACACACATCCTCACAGGAATACAGTGTGTGACACACACACATCCTCACAGGAATACAGTGTGACACACGCACGCACACACCCTCACAAGAATACAGTGTGACACACACACGCACGCACACACCCTCACAAGAATACAATGTGACACATGCACACACACATCCTCACAGGAATAATGTGTGACACACAGACAAACACACACACACATCCTCACAGGAATATAGTGTGACACACACACATTCTCACAGGAATATAGTAAGAAGTCTTACAACATCAGGTTAAAGTCCAACAGGTTTGTTTCAAACACAAGCTTTCGGAGCATTGCTCGAGGAAGGAGCAGTGCTCCGAAGGCTTGTGTTTGAAACAAAGCTGTTGGACTTTGTAGCGCACAAAGACTCCGTGAGACGAATAGAGTGAAGTCGATGAGGCTTTATTAAGCGTGTCTGTTCCCCCGCAGCTCGATAGTAAACTGGCCTGCGGGGGAAGACTCCGGCTTCTTATACTTCGCCTTCAGGGCGGAGCTTGAGGTCAACGGCCAACCAGGACCCGGGATCTGTCAGCCAATGACATTAGGGCTTCCAGTCCCACATGACCCCCAATACATACTACCACATTCACCCCTTGTCAAAAATGAACCCGGCGGGGTGATGCTTCGTCTGGTGGTAAGGGTTTACAGGGCTGGTCCTGGGAGGACAAAACATTCACATGGCAATACAGTATTGGACAATTTCGTCCTGTTGCAACTATATACAGAGGGTATAGGAAGAAAAGCAAAATGTTCTTGTGAACAGTCCATATTTGTTTTACATCGACGCCACGAGTCGGTTGGGCGGTCTGGTCGTCCGTGTCGATCGCCTCGGCCCCGGCGGTGGTGGTGGTGCTTGTACCAGTGTTGTCGCCTCCAGGAGCCGTACGGTTTCAGCTCGGGCTTGACTCTTGGTCGGTGCTGAGGGGAGGGGGACCGATCCTCCTGGGAAGGGGGCGGTCGCGAGGTGCGGTGGTGGCAGGAAGGGGGGGGTTGGGTTGATGGTGTCGGGGGGGTGTGCGTGTTGCCGGCGGGCGCCAGATCCCGTAGGGAGACCGTGCCCTGTCGGCCGTCGGGGTACTCCACGTAGGCGTACTGGGGGTTCGCGTGGAGGAGGTGAGCCCTTTCGACCAACGGGTCTGCCTTATGTGCCCGCACATGCTTTCGGAGCAGGATGGGTCCTGGGGCCGCCAGCCAGGTCGGCAGCGACGTTCCAGAGGAGGACCTCTTAGGGAAGACAAGGAGACGCTCATGAGGCGTTTGATTAGTGCTCGTACATAATAACGACCGGATGGAATGGAGCATCCGGGAGGACCTCCTGCCACCATGAAACTGGGATCGGGGCCTATTATCCCATTGCGCACTACGTAGCCCAGAATGGCTAGCCGGTCGGTGCTAAAAACGCACTTGTCCTCGTTATACGTGAGGTTCAAGACTTTGGCGGTCTGGAGGAATTTTTGGAAGTTGGCGTCGTGGTCCTGCTGATCGTGGCCGCAGATGGTTACATTGTCGAGATACGGGAACGTGGCCCGCAACCCATGTTGGTCAACCATTCGGTCCATCTCCCGTTGGAAGACCGAGACCCCGTTTGTGACGCCAAAAGGGACCCGTAGGAAATGGTATAATCGCCCGTCTGCCTCGAAGGCTGTGTACTTGCGGTCACTTGGGCGGATGGGGAGCTGATGGTAGGCGGACTTGAGGTCCACGGTGGAGAAAACTTTATATTGGGCAATCCGATTGACCATGTCGGATATGCGGGGGAGAGGGTACGCGTCTAGTTGTGTGTACCTGTTGATGGTCTGGCTATAGTCAATGACCATCCTTTGTTTCTCCCCTGTCTTCACTACTACCACCTGCGCTCCCCAGGGACTATTGCTGGCCTGGATTATGCCCTCCTTTAGTAGCCGCTGGACTTCGGACCGAATGAAGGTCCGGTCCTGGGCGCTGTACCGTCTGCTCCTAGTGGCGACGGGTTTGCAATCCAGGGTGAGGTTCGCAAACAAGGACGGGGGTTGCACCTTGAGGGTAGCGAGGCCGCAGATAGTGAGTGGGGGTATGGGGCCGCCGAATTTGAACGTAAGGCTCTGTAGATTGCATTGGAAATTTAATCCCAGCAAGGTGGGGGCACAGAGTTGGGGAAGGACGTTTAGTTTGTAGTTTTTGAACTCCCTCCCCTGCACCGTTAGGGTAACTATGCAGAATCCCTGGATCTGTACGGAGTGGGATCCTGCAGCTAGGCAAATCTTTTGTGCGCTGGGATAGGTGGTTAAGGAACAGCGTCTTACCGTGTCGGGGTGTATAAAGCTTTCCGTGCTCCCGGAGTCGACTAGGCATGGCGTCTCGTGGCCGTTTATTAGTACCGTTGTCGTCGTCGTCTGGAGTGTCCGGGGTAGAGCTTGATCGAGCGTAATTGAAGTGAGCCGTGGTTGTAGTAGTGGAGTGGGGTCCGTTGTTGCCGTCCAAGATGGCGTCGGGGATGAACAAAATGGCCGCCCCATACATCGCACATGGCTGGGGGGTCACAAGATGGCGGCGGGGTGGACAAAATGGCCACCCCCATGCGTCGTACAGGTCTGGGGCGGTCCAAGATGGCGGCGCCCTTCCTCCCCTCGTGGTGGCCGGGACCCAAAATGGCGGCATCTGCGGGTCGCACATCGGCGCCCCTCCTCCCCTCGTGGTGGCCGGGACCCAAAATGGCGGCGTCTGCGGGTCGCACATGGTGTGCTGGGGGGGCTGGGAGCGCTAGGACCGCGAGCGCTAGGACCGCGAGCGCTAGGACCGTGCGGAGCTCCCTCACCGCGAGCGCTAGGACCGCGCGGAGCTCCCTCACCGGGGACAGCGGTGGTCGGGGCCCAAGTCGGCGGCGCCGGTGGGTCAGGCGTGGGGCCGCGAGCGCTGGGGCCGCGCGGAGCTCCCTCACCGGGGACAGCGGTGGTCGGGGCCCAAGTAGGTGGCGCCGGCGGGTCAGGCGTGGGGTGCGCGGTGGGGGTTAGGGTGGCGTTAGGGACGCGGAAAACTCCCTCCTCTCCGTGGAGAGTGTTGGCCGGGACCCAAAGCGATAGCGCCGGCGGCGGGTCATACATGGGCTGCGGGGAGGGGGGTTGGGGAGCGTAGGTGGCGTGCAGGGCTCCCAGTTCTCCCGGGACCGCGGTGGTCGGGACCCAGAGCGGCTGCGCCTGCGGGTCGCACATGGCGTGCTGGGGGGGTTGGGGCGCGTAGACTGCTTGCAGGGCTCCCTGTGCTCCCGGGACGGCGGCGACCTCGCGGGACCGGTACACAACCGCATAATGGCCCTTTTTCCCGCAGCTTTTTCAGATTGCTGCGCGGGCCGGGCAGCGCTGCCGGGGGTGTTTCACCTGGCCGCAGAAATAACAGCGGGCGCCCCCGGTGCGACTCGGCGTTTGGACCGCGCAAGCCTGTGGGGGGGGTAGGGGGTTTGCCGCGACAGGTACGTACGGGGCCCAATGGGTTGCCGCGCGGTCGTGGCCGTAGGCGCGGGTATTACACGCGGCCACGTCTAGGGAGGCTGCTAGGGCCCGTGCCTCTGAGAGTCCTAGCGACTCTTTTTCTAGAAGTCTTTGGTGGACTTAGGAGGATTGCATACCGGCCACAAAAGCGTCGCGCATTAACATGTCCGTGTGTTCGTTTGCGTTTACCGACGGGCAGCTGCAGGCTCGTCCCAAAATCAGCAGCGCGGCGTAGAACTCGTCCATCGATTCTCCGGGAGCTTGCCGTCTCGTCGCGAGCTGGTAGCGAGCGTAGATTTGGTTAACTGGGCGAACCAATGCTTCAGTGATGCGAAGGCCGTCTGGAAATCGTCCGAGTCTTCGATGAGGGAGAAAATCTCCGTGCTCACCCTCGAGTGCAGGACCTGCAGTTTTTGGTCTTCTGTGACCCGGCCGGTGGCCGTTCTGAGGTAGGACTCGAAGCAAGTCTGCCAGTGCTTGAAGGCTGCTGCCGCGTTCACTGCGTGGGGGCTGATCCTCAGGCATTCCGGAATGATCCTGAGCTCCATAGTCCTTTTTAGGCACGCTTAATAAATTGTAGCGCACAAAGACTCCGTGAGACGAATAGAGTGAAGTCGATGAGGCTTTATTAAGCGTGTCTGTTCCCCCGCAGCTCGATAGTAAACTGGCCTGCGGGGGAAGACTCCGGCTTCTTATACTTCGCCTTCAGGGCGGAGCTTGATGTCAACGGCCAACCAGGACCCGGGATCTGTCAGCCAATGACATTAGGGCTTCCAGTCCCACGTGACCCCCAATACATACTACCACAGACTTTAACCTGGTGTTGTAAGACTTCTTACTGTGCTCACCCCAGTCCAACGCCGGCATCTCCACATCAGGAATATAGTGTGACACACACACACATCCTCATAGGAATACCGTGTGACACACACACATCCTCACAGGAATACAGTGTGACATGCACATCCTCACAGGAATACCGTGTGACACACATACACATCCTCACAAGAATACAACGTGACACACGCACACATCCTCACAGGAATACAGTGTGACACACACACATCCTCACAGGAATACAGTGTGACACCCACATATAAATCCTCACAGGAATATAGTGTGTCACACGCTCACACACACATCCTTACAGGAATGCAGTGTGACACACACACACATCCTCACAGGAATACAACGTGACACACACACACATCCTCACAGGAATACAGTGTGACACCCACATATAAATCCTCACAGGAATATAGTGTGTCACACGCTCACACACACATCCTTACAGGAATGCAGTGTGACACACACACACATCCTCACAGGAATGCAGTGTGACACACAGATCCTCACAGGAATACAGTGTGACACATACACACATAGATCCTCACAGAAATACAGTGTTTCACACTCATACATCCCCACAGGAACACATTTTTTTATTATCCATTCAAGTGATGTGGATTTTGCTGGCTAGGCCAGCATTTATTGCCCATCTATAATTGCCTTCGAGAAGGTGGTGGTGAGCTACCGCTTTGAGCCACTGCAGTCATGTGGTGCAGTTGCACGCGCAATGCTGTTGGGAAGGAAGTTCCAGGATTTTGACCCAGTGACAATGAAGGAACAACAATATAATTCCAAGTCAGGAAGGTGAACGGTTTGGAAGGGAACTTCTAGAAGGTGGTGTTCCAGCTGTCTGATGCCCTTGTCCTTCTAGGTGGCTGTGGCCGTTGGTTTGAAAGGTGCTGCCTAAGAAGACTTGGTAAGTTGCTGCAGTGCATCTTACATGTGGTACACACCTCTCTTACCTGACATTGGTTGTGGAGGGAGTGACTGTGGATCGCATGCGAATCAAGTGCAATGCGTCATCCTAGACAGTGTCAAGCTTTTTGAAGATTTGTGACGCCCAGCCTCAAAGTAACACCATTCTGACTCCACTGTGGCTGTGCAATATTCAGACATTGGAAAGAACTTTGTGAATTAGGCAATTAGATATAGATCAAGAACTGACTATCCAGGATATCCATCGATGTTAAGGCAGGAAGAAAAAAAGCTTGTGGTTTATCAAGACTGCCCCATGCAGCCATCAAACTCCACCTCAGACACCCATTCTCCATAAAGAGGGGAAAAGAAAGGGACATGATAGTCCCGGAAAATGACTGTCATTGTGGGCAGAAATTGCGGGGTGATTTGCACCAGGCATGATCCAGATCACAATTCACCACACTTATTGCAAAAAACAGGAGCCCATGTGAAACAGGCTGTGTGTGAGACTCCAGGCGTCAGATTCACCAGGCCTGGAAGGCAGTGGCAACATCAGAGAGTGCAGGCAGGATGACACGGAAGACCAACTTCCCATTTCGGAAGATGATGAATGACTTCATATGAGATGCAAGGGTAGTTACCACCTCCTCTCTCCTTCTGGCATCAGTCCCGCCTGCCACCCTTCAATGCCCAACCCCCACCCTCGCACCTTCCCAACATCCAACTTCCAAGCTTGTTCCCAAAGTGGTCAAGGCAGCAGAGCAGTCTGATTTATTGCTCAATGACAAAATGGATGGCAGTGTGAGCCTCATTGTAATAGGTCTCCGCCACGGTCTCAGGCCTCCGCATAGGCGTAATCAGCCATGACCTCAGCGGGTATCCTTTGCCCTCCACGAGCCAACCTGCCATCCTGGGGTGGTCCTCAAAGATACCAGGGTTCTTCAAGTGCCCTAGGATGTATCTGTCCTGCATGGTTCCAGGATAACATTCACACACATGCATGCTCCGGATGCAATGGTCACGTGCTATTTATAGAGTGGAATGCTTTCCTGTTAATATAGGGCACTCCCTGATGTCCCATTGCTCTTATGGTGACATGCATGCCATCGATGATCTCCTGGATTTGCGGCATCCTGGCGATGTTGGCGAATCCTGCAGCCCGGGCATCTTGATAAGTCTGGTCAGATCGAACGTGATGTCGTTGGATGTCCAGGCATACAGAGCATCCATTACCTTCCCGATGCACCTGTGGGCTGACGACTCAGAGCTGCCACACAGGTACCCGCTCGAGCCTTGGAATGATCCAGTGGCGTAGAAATTAAGGGGTGTCATGACCTTTACAGCCACCGGGAGCAGATGCCTCCTCCTCCACGGGTTACCATGTCTGCAAGAATGTGACACATATGAAACACTGTCTCCCTGTTGAGACAATCTTCTGCAGCACAGGCTGCCGATCACCTTGTTGTATGACCATCATCTCCTGTACACCCTGACATGTCCTTGATTTCCCCTTCTAGCCCCGTCCTCAGCCCGATGTGTGGCTGGGTCTTGAGCCTGTGTGGTGGCCTCCTGCAGGTGTGGTGCAAGCTCCATCCCGCATTGCCCATGATGCTTTCTGAGATGTCTGCCCACCTCGGCTGTGACTATCAGTACTACAACGGCGTCAGCGGGATCAACACTAACATTCATTTTTATATCTTGAAGGATTTGGAGAAGAAGAGAGACTGACATTAAGTTAGGTCTTCTATTTTGGGACCCTCAAGTCCACCAATCCTCCCCACACCCCTTGTCCCCATGATCCTTGTTGTTGACCACCCATCTTGCGCTCAGCACCCTTGGCCACCACTCACGTGGCCTGGCCTGCGACCCTCAGCCCTTGCCTTTCAAGGAGATTTCCCCTGGCTCTGACTTGGAGAGCGATGCGGTTGAGGGTGCAGAGGCATACTGGTGATGGCCAAGTAGTTGTAGGGGCCTGGACTGTAGGAGGACGCAAGATCTAACAGAGTTGACGAGGAAACAAACAACCATGCATGGTTGATACCCAGTCTTGGGACACAAGATCTTATTGATGTCATGCCATCACACTCAAAGTACCTGGGCTGCCTGAACTTGCATCGTGCTTTTAAGCTCACAGGGAGTTTGTGTTGCAACCCTCCCCTCAGCATTATCATGACTTTCCCACCTTCTCTCATAGTATTATTTTGCAAGCCAATTGTACTGGCACATTTGCTCTGCACACACACTCCAGTCCAGATCAGGAACCCCTGGACCTCAGACCTCTGCCAGCAACATTAGGGAGGTCGTGCTCAGCTGTCATCTGTTCATCCAGATAGTTACCCTTTGGCCGTGAGAGGGTTCTCAGTGAGAACCCCTGCTCTTTACTGTTGATACTCCGAAGTTACAGGCACACTGCTCAGGCATAAAGGTAGCAGGACATCTAGTCCACAAATCATCCTCTCAGACAGGCCACCTGATATTTTGAGGAGGCGCTTCAGAGCTCAGGGACCGTTAAGTGCTGTCACAACTAACAAGGCTAATCCCTCCTTTGAGATAGCCTTCAGCTGTCAAGTTAGAGGATTGTCACAGTCAATGGGGTGTGAAACGGAATGTGAATATCCAAGTACAACGGTAGAAAAGAAGGCAGATTGCAAAATTGAAACTACAGAGCCAATTTGAACCTCAAGTGGGGTGAAATGGACTTTCATAAGACAAGCTACAGCATGGTTCTGTCCTGTGAGTGTTTGATAGGATAGGCAGGCTGAGGGTGTGGTTGGCATTTTATGGCCTCCACAATGTTTAAAGATCATAGAATCCCTACAATTCAGAAGGAGGCCATTCAGCCCATCGGGTCTGCATTGACCCTCTGAAAGAGCACCCACCTAAGCCCCCATCCTATCCCCATATCCCAGTAACGCCACCTAACCTTTTGGACAATAAGGGGAAATTTAGCATGGCCAAACCACCTAACCTGCACATCTTTAGACTGTGACAGGACACCGGAGTACCTGGAGGAAACCCATGCAGAAACGGGGAGAAAATGCAAACAGCACACAGGCAGTCTCCCGAGGATGGAATTGAATCCGGGTCGCCTGGCACTGTGAGGCAACAGTGCTAACCACTGTGCTACCATGCTGGCCAATGATGGCTTGAATGCCTCACATACGCAATGCATCCATCCCGATCCTGCCTCTGGGACGATGACCCCCGACATGGTCTCCCCCAACCCCCCAAACAACCCTCCCACAGTATTAGGGCATCAGCAATGGTGAGCGCATGCAGGTAAATGGAGAGAGCTACTCACCCTCTCGGTGTCCATGGCACCTAGTTTCCACTTTTGTAGAGGAGTGAGGAGTACTAAAAAACACCCGGGTGATTTCTTGCTGTGTGTGTGTGGGGGGGGGGAGGGGGAGTGGTGGGGGGGAGGGGGTGGTGACTCGTAGGTGTCTTGAGAATGTCACTCTAAGCAATGTTTGTCTGCTCATGTTACTGCAGTGATGTCAGAGTGTGGGTGGAGCTGAGCTCTGGCTCTGATTTTTAGTTTCACTTTGAGAAAAGCTTGGGTGTGTCTGTGTATTCTTTTAGTTTTGTGTTAGTGTTGGAGCTGCAGCCAGCCAGAGAAGGTGCAATGTTGTTCTCTCTGCCCTGTAAAGACTATCTCTTGATTATTTGGTGAATTCAGAGTGATAACTGTTCTCAGTGGTGAATTTAAACCTGATGTGCTTCTGTTAACCGTTTTTTTTAATGTCTTATGGATGTTGAAAGGAAAGTTTAAGGATTACATAGTGTTGTATTGTTTGGGGGTTGCATTTGAATTGATGGTTGCTAAGATGTTCATTGTATGTTTTAAAAAGGTTAACTTGAGTTCATACAATAAACATTGCTTTGCTTTAAAAAATACTTTTCGATTTCTGCTGTACCACATCTGTAGAGTCTGCGGTGTGCTCCCCATACCACAATCTAGTAAAAGTTGTGGGTCAGGTGAACTCCATGATAAACTTTGGGGTTCTCTAAACCCTGGCCCATAACAAATTGGGGGCCCGTCCGGGATAAAAGTCTATCTATTAGATTTGCTTAGTGAACTTAAAGACAAAGAGGGTGAGCACATTGTGGTTGCTTTTCAGGTGTGGTATTTCAGTTTAAGTAGAGTGTGATGTGGACAATGGCTCTTTCAGAGGCTCAGAGGTTTTTGGGGGTGGAGACGTTCACACGCAGTACCTTACGGACAGAGACTAGAAGGATTGGATTGGATTTGTTTATTGTCACGTGTACCGAGGTATAGTGAAAAGTATTTTTCTGCGAGCAGCTCAAAAGATCATTAAGTGCCTGGGAAGAAAAGGGAATAAAAGAAAATACACAATAGGGCAACACAAGGTGTACAATGTAACTACGTAAGCACTGGCATTGGATGAAGCATACAGGGTGTAGTGTTAATGAGGTCAGTCCATAAGAGGGTCATTCAGGAGTCTGGCAACAGCGGGGAAGAAGCTGACTGTTAGATTTGCCAAAAACATTGCAGTTAACATTACCTGACACAATGCGAAAAGGTGAGGTAATTATGGCGGTGGCTAAGCATTTAAAATTGCCTGAGATACAGTTGACTCATTGGAAATGGCAAAAATTCAGTTACAAATTAAACAAATGGAACATGAGAAAGAATTAAAGCAGCTTGAATACGAAAGAGATAGAGAGGAAAAAGAAAAACAGACAGAGGAAAAAGAAAGAGAGAGAGAGTTTGAACTTCGGAAAATGGCCATGAACCATGACAGTCAGTTAAGATTGGCGGATTTAAAGGGAAACATACAGTTTGAGGATAGTGATAAGGATAAAGAGAAAGAGCATCAAAGTCAAAGGCTTGGTAGGGATCTATTTAAATATGTCCAAGCATTGCCAAGGTTTGACGAGAAGGAGGTAGAAGCCTTTTTCATTTCATTTTAGAAGGTGGCTAAACAAATGAGATGGCCACAGGACATGTGGGTATTACTGATTCAAACAAAGCTGGTAGGTAAGGCTAGTGAAGTGTTTGCATCCCTACTGGAGGAGGTATCTGGGACGTATGAGGAGGTGAAAAAATCCAACTTAGGTGCATATGAACTAGTGCCTGAAGCCTACAGACAAAGGTTTAGAAATTTAAGGAAAGAATTTGGTCAAACATACATGGAGTTTGAAAGGATCAAACAGAGTAATTTTGATAGGTGGATAAGGGCTTTGAAAATAGACCAAACGTATGAAGCTCTCAGAGAAATTATACTTTTGGAGGGGTTTAAACATTAAATTCCTGATGTAGTGAGAACTCATGTGGAAGAGCAGAGGGTCAAAACTGCGAGATTGGCAGCAGAAATGGCAGATGATTATGAATTAGTTTGTAAATCAAAGCTTGGTTTCCAACATCAGTTTCAGCCTGTGAGGGATAGAAACTGGGGTCATGAGAAACACTCAAGTGGTAGAGGCAAAGGTGATCTGATGGGAGATAATAAGGAGAGTATACCTCAGATTTTCTTTTCATCCAGAAGGGTGGAAAAGAAATGAAAAGTTTCAAATGTTTTCACTGTAATAAACTAGGCCATGTAAAGGCACAGTGTTGGTGGTTGGAGCAAAGCACTGGGAAGGCTGATGTGGTAAAACAGGATAAGACAGTGGGGTTTGTTAAAGTGGTAAAGGAAAGCCCAAGTGAAGCGAAGGAGGTGCAAAAGATTGTACAGCCTGATCAAGAGGTGATTGATAAGAAGGTCCCAGACCCCTTTAAATAATTTACTTGTGTGGGTAAAGTTTACTCATGCTTACCAGGGGAGCAGGTAAAGAAGTCACAATTTTAATAGATACGGGAGCTAGTTCACCTTTAATGGTAAGAGATGAGGAGTTATGTAGTTTGGGAAGAATATTGCCAGAAAAGGTGGTATTATGTGGAATTTAGGGTGAGAGGAGTAGCGTTCCATTATATAAGGTAAGATTAGAAAGTCCAGTGAAGAGTGGTGAAGTGGGAGTAGGAGGAATAGAGAAACTATCTTGTCCAGGAATACAGTTTATCTTGGGTAATGATACAGCTGGATCGCAGGTGGGAGTGATGCCAGTGGAAAATCAGACAACTGAAGTGTTGAAGGATGAATATCCTGGGATTTTTCCGGATTGTGTAGTCACAAGGTGGCAAAATCACAGGTTAAGACAAGAGGAGAAATCAAAGAGTGAAGATGAAGTTGAATTGCAATTATCAGAAATTATTTTTGATCAGATGGTTGAAAAAGAACAAGAACAGGTGGAGGATGAGGCGGAAAATTTTAGTTCAGGAAAATTGGCGGAGTTACAACAGAAAGATGTAGAAATAAAACGGATGTATCAGAAAGTATATACGGAAGAGGAATCTGAGTGTATACCAGAGTGTTATTATCGTAAAAATTATGTCTTGATGAGAAAATGGAGACCTTTATGTATGCAGGCGGATGAAAAGTGGGCAGAAGTTCATCAAGTAGCATTGCCGGTAGGGTATAGAAAGGAGATGTAGCGAGTTGCACATGAGGTACAAGTGGGAGGTCATTTGGGAGTAAGAAAAACTCAAGCTAAAATACAAAAACATTTTTATTGCCCTGGGCTACATAAAGATGTTGTTAAATTTTGTCAATCATGTCACACATGTCAAGTGATAGGGAAACCTCAAGCAGTGATAAAACCAGCACCCTTAATACCCATTCCAGCATTTGAGGAACCTTTTACAAGGGTCTTAATTGATTGCGTAGGACCGCTTTCTAAAATAAAAAGTGGGAATCAATATCTTTTGACGATAATGGATGTGTCTACTAGGTTTCCAGAGGCCATTCCAGTATGTAATATTACAGCTAAAAAGATTGTGGAGGAGTTACTTAAATTCTTTACTAGATATGGACTACCCACAGAAATACAGTCGGATCAAGGATCAAATTTTACCTCAAAGTTATTCAAAGAAGTTATGGCTAGCTCAGGAATAAAACAATGTAAATCAACTGCGTACCATCCAGAATCACAGGGAGCGTTAGAAAGGTGGCATCAGACATAAAAGACAATGTTGAGGGCTCATTGTCAAGACTATCCAGAGGATTGGGGTTAAGGAATTCCATTCGTTCTGTTTGCAATTAGGGATGCACCCAATGAGTCAACCAAATTCAGTCCTTTTGAACTAATTGTTGGTCATGAGGTAAGAGGATCCCTTAATTTGATTAAGGACAAATTGGTGAGTGAGCAGTCGGAACTTACATTATTGGATTACGTGTCAAATTTGAGGGAACGATTAAATAGAGCAGGTGAATTGGCTAGACAGCATTTAAAAGTTGCACAAAATGTGATGAAATGGGTAGCGGACAAGAAATCCAAATTTCGTAGTTTTGCCAGTGGAGATAAAGTTTTAGTATTGTTACCAGTGGTAGGTGAACCTTTAAAAGCAAGGTTTTGTGGACTGTATCAAATTGAAAGGAAATTAAGTGAGGTTAATTATGTAGTACGAACGCCGGATAGAAGGAAAAGAGTGTGTCATGTGAATATGCTGAAAAGGTACTTTGAAAGGGAAGGAGAGAAAAAGGAGGAGGTTTTAATGATTCTAACTCAAAGTGACGAACCAAATCCAGATGACTGAATTTGACATACCTCAAATTAAATTGGAAAATGAGGATATTCTTAAATAATTGGGATAAATTGTTGAGTTACCTTCCCGAGGAAAAACGGACTGACCTGAAAGAGTTATTGATATCACATGGCCAAGTTTGGAGAGATAAATTGGAAAGTACTAAAATGTCTATACATGATGTAGATGTGGGAAATGTTGTTCCAATCAAACAACATCCATAGACACTTAATCCTTTCAAATTGACACAGGTTAACAAAGAGAATGAGAGTTTGCTTAAAAATGGCATAATTGAAGTGGGTTGCAGCCAACGGAGCTCACCCATAGTGATGGTACCTAAACCAGATGGTATCCAACGGTTGTGTGTGGACTATAGAAAGGCTAATGCAGTTACAAGAACGGACTCTTATCCTATCCCACATTTGGAGGATTGTATTGAGAAAGTGGGACAATCAGTTTTTATTTCCAAACTGGATTTACTTAAAGGTTACTGGCAGGTACCTTTATCGGAAAGGGCGAAGGGGATTTCAGCTTTTGTGACTCCAGATGGTATATACCAATTCAAAGTTATGCCATTTGGCATGAAAAACGCCCCAGCCACATTTCAACGGTTAACTAACAAAGTTGTTTCAGGATTACCCAGTTGTGCGGTTGATTACCCATTGATGATCTGGTAATTTTCAGCCAGACATGAACAGAACATTTAAAACATCTGATGGAGTTATTTGATCGACTTCAGGAGGCGTGTTTGGTGATAAACCTAGCCAAAAGTGAATTTGGAAAAGCCCAAGTCACTTTCCTTGGCCATACAATCAGACAGGGTTGAATGTCGAATGGTCCCACGCGATGCGAAAACAAAAGTTATTGGGGAGTTTCTGATACCCTCGACACGACAGGAAATAATGCGATTTCTTGGTGTGAGTGGATCTTACTGAAATTTGTACCAAATTTTAGCTGCGTGGTCGCTCCACTGATGGACTTGCTCAAGAAGGGTAACAAATTCCAGTGGACAGCGGAGTGTCAACAGGTATTTGACGGCCTGAAGGCTGTGTTAACCACTGCTCCTGTGTTAGCCATCCCAAATTATACAAAACCATTCAAAGTGGCGGTTGATGCGAGTGATGTGGGCGTAGGTGCTGTGCTTCCATAAGACAACGTCGAAACAGTGGAGGCACATTTAGAAGTATCTGAGGTGCACAATGTGGTTTAAAATGGTCAAAAAGATCAAAGCAGAATAGAGGCTGTGAACTGAGCAATTCTATGGCTGTGATTCCATTGTGCTAGAGCTGATAAGGATTTATTAAAAGGTTTGATTAAAGGGGTCTCTGAGGAACTTGTTCTCTCAAGCCCCTAATGATCATGGTTGTGCAGGGGCGCACGATTTGGGTGACAACTATCTCTCGAGTCTTGAATAGAGTGGAGCTACTGTTGCAGGCAACTGAGGAACTGAGTTGGAAAAACTATGAGATTGCATGTTGTGTGGTATTTCTGTGTGGAGTTATTTGAATGTTTGTAATCTCATGAGATAATCTTTATTGTATCTGCTATTCTACGTGTCATTTATTTTTCATGCTGACTGCAATTTTCCTGTTAATTCATGTTTTATTTGCATTCGTTATGATTCATTTTGAAGGAAAAGTTAATAAAAGTGAACTCTTGTTGGTAATTTCTTCATGTGGGAGTTGTTTTGCTTGGAGATGATTTTAACAGCTGCCACATGTGAGGTTTTTAATTGTATTTAACTTTCACAGTGTGACGTTGTGAAAGCCTAACAAAAAGAAATGGGACATTTCCCAGCTCTGTCTACCCAACTCAAGTAAAAGAGGTCCAGTTGGCCAGATTTTCCTTCCAGATGGCAGCTGAATTAGAAGTCTGGCCCCTGCCCACATATGAGCATGGATGTGGTCAGGCGAGGAGTTGAGGCTCGCTAGGAGGCTGCCTTTATGCTCCAGCACTAGGTTTAAGTTATCAAAATGTTATAAAACATAAGGCAGTCCTCCAACCCTCACATCTGTCCCCCCAACCCAGCACTCTCCTGTCCCATCAATGCCGAACTATGTCCCCACATGCCCCCACAACATCTATGCCAACTCATCTCTCTCTACCCACCCCCATTGTCCTTCATATACCCTATGCCAACCAATTCCCCCTACCTACCCCTTATGGCCCCTCATAACTTCTATTCTAACCCATGCCCCAACTAATACCAATGGCTGTTTATAGCCCTTATGCCAACTTAATGCCAACCCATGCCGCCACCCAAACTCTTTGCTCTTATTCTCTCCATGCCAACTTACCTATTACCCAAACCTCAGGAGCCATGTTGACCTAAAATAAAGTCCTATGTCCATGAATGATGTCACTATTAAAAACACTCATTGATTAAAAAATATTCAGCAGATCAAAATTCATTAAATAATTCTTCTGAAACCAGATATTTCTATTCTATAATCACCTGGAGCTGTAAAACAAACTGTTGATTTAACTGGCACCCTACTATGATGAAGCTAGGTTGTCAAATCAGTCATACAGCAGAAATCTTATAATTAAAGCCTTCAGGCTTATGTCCACAAACAGAGTTCAATTTATTAAACTTAACAC
Organism: Scyliorhinus torazame; assembly: GCF_047496885.1. Lineage (NCBI taxonomy): Eukaryota > Metazoa > Chordata > Chondrichthyes > Carcharhiniformes > Scyliorhinidae > Scyliorhinus > Scyliorhinus torazame. The sequence continues at coordinate 55,350,885 of NC_092727.1, forward strand.
TTCAAAGAAAAAGTACAGAATGTAGTCCCTTGATAGGGTTGCCAATTCCACTGACCGTTGATTGTTCCAATGAGTTTTTACTGTTCATTGACCCACTGGAACTGTCGAAGAACTGTCAAATCAATGCATTTTTATGCACAAACATGTCTAATTTTAACAATCCCAAAGGGCACATGACTGATCCTAAAGGATTCCTTACCTATCACAAAAGGTTTCCCAGGTGGCACTTTTAACTTTGGGCTTCAAAATCTCATCAAAATCACACAAGAGCAGAGGCAGCTACTGATTTATCTTGACGACTACCTCCTGGAACCACGCATGTTAAATTTAGTACCTGCCCCCATTCCTCCTCATCGTCCCTGCCTCCCATGGAAATGACAGAGGCTGGGCTTAGAGGTTGGACTCCTGGATTTGAGCCCCAGTCACATTTTTGTGCAGTTAGTAAGGCCCTCCGCCTGCATGGAAATTCAGGCCATAGTTTATGCTGCCTGTGTTAGCAGGACAAAACTGAAGCCTGAAGTCATTTGGCACTCTTTATGGAAATGAAGGAACAATTTCAGCAAATAAATCGTGGGAGCTCGTTCAACAGCACTTAAGTACAAGACAAGTGGAAATGGCAATGTGCATGCATGATAAATACCTTTTCAGAACCAACAAGCTCAAACCAAGCTAATCTGACTTTAAATGCATTAAAAAACAAATTAAAAAGTGAACTTGACCAGAAAATGCTATCAAAAATGCCAGCAGGTTAAAAGGAGAATCAGACCATTGGGATGAACACAATGAATTGCCTAAACACATTAATAGAGTCTTGAAATGTCAGCAAATCTGGGAGGGATGGTGATACCCCTTCAGTGTAACACATCAGTGATCCAGTTGGGTTTTTAGGACAAGCTAATAGTTTCTATGACCATTCATCTCCTGTCCGCTCTTAAATGACTAGATTTCAAAAATTCATTTTTCATGACCTAAAATACTGAGACTTGAACTCTCAACCACTCAAGTTACTTGTCCTTTTCCTATTGGGAAAACCTCTCCACAGAAGCTAAGCAATAAAATTTCCGTACCACCAGCTTAAGACGGTAATCAGAGAAAGGGTGAAAACTGTAAAAGATGAAAATGGGCTTGAGAATAAGCACGAGATAATAAATATACTGAATGATCACTTCCTCCAAGTATTCACAGGGGATGAAATGTGACACATACACTCCCTAGAAGGGATATATACAAAATAAAATCAATGACTTCTTTAGAAAGGAGATGTAATTTCAGGCCCAAATAAATGGAGTCAAACTAAATGAATCCTCAAGAGACAGATGGGATATATACTAGAATTATGAGACATCCAGGAAAGGGTGGGAGTTGGGGGAGGGGGTAGGAGGCGATGGGAATTTCTGAGGCCCCGATGGTCACAAGGGGGTTAATGAGCATCTCGAAGATGTTAGTAAGATATTAAGCATGTTAATAAGGTGTCCATTACAGAAAGGGCGATGAAACAGGCACGGGTAACTACAGACCCATTCAGTTTTCTCCCATTTCATGTAAAATTATGAAATTGTTTCCCAGATTATCAGAACATCGGGATAACTCCCATGACAGCAGTCAGCGGGACATAGAAATGGGGCCAATTTTGCCCAAGAAATCCCCTTAACTGCTTCAAGGACGTAATAACTAAAGCCCCATCACAAAAGATAAAATATCGTGGGTGTTTGAAATCTGGAATAAGAGCCAAAGGTTGCTAAACAAGATAAGAGCTCATGGTTTTAGAGGCAGGGTACTGGCATGGATAGAGGGTTGGCTGACTGGCAGAAGGCAGAGAGTAGGGATGAAGGGGTCTTTTTCAGGTTGGCATCCAGTGACTAGTGGTATTCCACAGGGGGTCAGTGTTGGGCCTACAACTATTCACAATATACATTAACGATCTGGAAGAAGGAACTGAGGGTATTGTTGCTCAGTTTGTAGATGATTCAAAGGTATGCAGATGGACACATGGTGTTGAGGAAGCGGGGAAGCTGCAGAAGGACCTGGACAGGTTGGGAGAATGGGCAAAGAAATGGTAGATGGAATGCAATGTGGAAATGTGTGAGATTATGTATTTTGGTAGGAAGAATAGAGGCATAGACTATTTTCTAAATGGGGAAGGTTCCGGAATCTGAAGTACAAAGGGACTTAGGAATCCAAGTTCAGCATTTTTGTAGGTTAACACGCAGATTGTAAGGGCTCTTCCTGTTTATTCCCTGTTTATTCACCCTTTCTTTTGCTATTACATTTTTGATCCATAGGTGTTTAATGGACTTGGGACTTAAAGATAAAGCAGCCTGCAAAAAGCCTTTAATTCAAACAAGCAGATTCCAGAAGGCTGTGCTGTTTTAGACTGATAACTGGAGATTGGCTGGGCCCAGTGATGTATCGGTCCAATTGATATGGCTGGTGGCCAATGAATTGGTGCAGAAGGCTGTGATCTGATAGTAACAGGTGGTGATTGGATATTATACTTCTGTAATGTTTCTCAGAGCCACAAGGTTCCATTTTAGTCTCACGTTTGGTTCTGCAGTCTGGGTGGAGGATTTCAACTAATTCTTTCCCAAAAGACCCAGCTAAATTCTCTTAGTTAGGCCACTATGAGGGCTGATTTTCTCTCCAGCAAAACTGGGTGTCATTCTCTCGAGACTGCAAAGGCTTGAAGTGAAACCATGAGCTGGAAGCAAGGGTTGAGGTGAGATAAAGTATCTAAGGAAGGAAATAGGCCTGAATGTGAACCTTTGAGTTGAAGCCCCAGGTTAATGAAAACTAAACGGTCTTGCCAGAAGAAAGCCTGCTGCCTGTAAGTACCGTACTGAATGAATGACTTTGCAAAGAAAAACATCATCAGCTGTAAACCAGAGGCCTTGATCCACCAGTGTTCTGGGAGGAAAACCTGCTGCAAAGAATTCTCTTCTGAAGCGAGGACTCTTATCTTTTGACCTTAATTCCTATTATTGTTACCCCTTTCCACCCCTCTGTTTATGGCTGTCTCGCATGTGTGTGTGTGTGTGGGGGGGTTGCAGAAGGTGGGACAGTTAAAGGGGGGGGGCGGTAGTAGGTTAGCTTGCTTGCTATCCAGCATATATTACTGCCTATTTTGTCTTTATTCTTGTGTGTAATCAGTAATTATGTTTCAACTTACAAACCTGGTGACTAATTACTGGGCAGCCAAATGTCAAAGAATTTGGGAATTTTAAAAGAATTATTAGTTCATTCACTTGAGTGTGGCTGGAGTGCATACTTCCCCAGGGTGTCGTAACAAGGTTCAGTTGGCAATGAGGAAGGCAAATACAATGTTAGCATTCATTTCAAGAGCACTAGAATACAAAACAGGGATGTACTGCTGAGCTGTAATAAGGCTCTGGTCAAACACTATTTGGAGGATTGTGAGCAGTGTTGGGCCCCATATCTAAGGAAGGATGTGCCGGCCCTGGAGGGGGTCCAGAGGAGGTTCACAAGAATGATCCTGGGAATGAAGGGCTTGTCATGAGATGCAAACATGCAGCTAATGAACACATAGATAGGACACGTCCAATGAGCAGTCAGGACACTCAGGGTTGGTATCTCACTGTAAAAGGGACGAGGCCCTCACACCCCGCCTCTTTCCACAGACCAACATCTACAGAGTGAGACAGGGTGTATCCTCAGCATCACACCCCAGCACGTGGCTTAGAGCAAGGCTGGTTCAGTTAGACCGAGTTACTACATTTAGATTAGCAGAGAGTCAAACTCATTGACAACTGTGCTAATAGTTCAATAAAACACATTGAACTCACTTCAAAGTCTGGAGTATCTTTTACTCAAAACTGCATCAAGTGGCAGCTTGTGTTATTCAAAATTACAACAGGGCTTTTCATATGATGGGCGGTTGAGGACTCTGCGTCTTAACGCAGTGGAGTTCAGAAAAATGAAAGTGAATCCCATTGAAACTTACAAAATACTGAGAGGCCGATATGGAGTGGATGGGGAGAAGATGTTTCCAGCAGTAGGAGTGACTAGAACCCAAGGGCACAGCCTCAGACTGAAGAGACGATGTTTTAAAACTGAGATGAGAAGGAATTTCTTCAGCCAGAGGATGGTGAACCGATGGAACTCATTGCCGCAGAATGCTGTTGAGGCCAAGTCACAGTGTGTCCTTAAGACAGAGATGGACAGGTTTTTGATTAATAGGGGGACAAGGGGTTACGGGGAGAAGGCAGGAGAATGGTCAGCACGCTGGCACAATGGTTAGCACTGCTGCCTCACAGTGCCAGGGACCCAGGTTTAATTCCGATCTTGGGTGACTGCCCTTGTGGCGTTTGTATGTTCTCCCCTTGTCTGCGGGGGTTTCCTCTGGGTGCTCTGGTTTCCTCCCACAGGCCAAAGAACAAGGAACAATACAGCACAGGAACAGGGGGCGCGATTCTCTGAAATGGAGACAGAGTGTTCGCGCTGTCGTGAATGCCGTTGAGGTTCACGACGGCGCGAAACGGCCCCTATCCCGACCGATTCAGGGCCCAAAAATGGGCTAGGAGCGGCGCTGCGTCATTTACGCACGCCAGGCCTTGGCGCCGCGTAAAGGTGGCGGCGCATACATGACAAGGCCGGCGCCGCATAACTGGCGTCACCCGCGCATGCGCGGGTTGGCCGGCACCAACCCACGCATGCGTGGTTGCCGTCCTCCCCGAGTCCGCCCCGCAAGAAGATGTCAGACGGCTCTTGCAGGGCTGCGGAAGAAAGGACGTCTGCCTTCAGAGAGGCCGGCCCGACAATTGGTGGGCACCGATCGTGGGCCAGACCCCATTTGAGGCCCCCCCCCGGTGCAGGATCCCCTCTCCCCCATCCCGCAAGCCACCCCCCCTCCCCCCAGCGTTCCCGTGCTGTTCCCGCTGGCAACGACCAGGTAAGGACGGCGCCGGGGGGAACCCGCCGTTTTGGGCAGGCTGCTCGGCCCATCTGGCACTGAGAATCGCGGGGGTACCGGTGAATCGCCATTTTAGCCGTCTCGTGCGATTCACTGGACCGCGCCGCGCAAAACGCGATTGTGCCGTTCTGGCCGCTTCCGTGAATCGTGGGAGGGCATCAGAAGGGCGTCGCGGGAAAATTTGGCGACCCAGGCGATTCTCTGAAACGGCGCGGGAGCAGAGAATCACGCCCAGGCACTTTGGCCCTTGAAGCCTGTACCGGTCACGATACCAACCTTTGCCAAAACCCTCAGCATTTCTTTGTGCCGTATTCCTCAATACCTATCATATCCATGTGTTTGTCAAGATGCCTTTTGAATGCCGTTACTGTATCTGCTTCCACAACCTCCCCTGGCAACGCGTTGCAGGCACTCACCACCCTCTGCGTAAAAGACCTGCCTCGCACATCTCCCCTAACGTTTGCCGCACAGACCTTAAACCTATGCCCCCTGGTGACTGACCCCTCCACTCTGGGAAAGGGTGCCTGCCCATCCACTCTAGCCATGCCCTCCATAATCTTGTAGATCTCTATCAGGTCACCCCTCAACCTCCATTGTTCTAATGAAAACAGCCTATTCAGCCTCTCTGCATAGCTAACACCCTCCAGACCATGCAACATCCTGGTATACCTCCTCTGCACCCTCTCCAAAGCCTCCACATCCTTCTGGTAGTGTGGCAACCATAATTGTGCGCAATATTCCAAGTGCGGCCTTACCAAGGTTCTATACAACTGTAGCATCACTTGCTAGTTTTTATACACGATGCTCCATCCAATGAAGGCAAGCATTCCCTATACTTTCTTGTCTACCTTGTCCACTTGTGTTGCCACCTTCAAAGAAAGATATGTGGACCTGCATGCCCAGATTTCTCTGACTTTCTATATTCTTAAGAGTTTTGCCATTTACGGTATATTTCCCCTCTATGTTAGACCTATCGAAATGCATCACCTCACATTTGTCCGGATTAAACTCTATTTGCCATTTCTCTTCCCAAATCTCCAACCTATCTATGTCCTGCTCTATCTTCTGACAATCCTCAACACTACCTGCCACTCCACCAACCTTGGTGTCATCCGTGACAATACTAATCAGACCAGCTACATTTTCCTCCAAATCGTTTATGTACACTACAAACAACAGAGGCCCATGCACAGATCCCTGTGGAACGCCACTAGTCACAACCTTCCACTCAGAAAAACACTCTTCTACTGCTACCCTTTGCCTTCTGTGACCGAGCCAGTTCTGTATCCATCTTACACCTCTGATCCCGTGTGACTTCACCTTTTGTCAGTCTGCCATGAGGCACCTTGTGAAAGGCTTTACTGAAGTCCACGTAAACAACATCCACCACCCTCCCTTCATCAATCATCTTTGCCACCTCCTCAAAAAACTCGATCAAGTTAGTGAGGCACGACCTCCCCTTCACAAAACCATGCTGTCTATCGCGTATGAGTCAATTTGTTTCCAAATGGGTATAAATCCTGTCCCTGAGAATTCTCTCCAATAATTTACCTACTACCGACGTGAGGCTCACCGGCCTATAGTGTCCAGGATTATCCCTGCCACCTTTCTTAAACAGCGGTACCACATTCGCTATTCTCCAGTCCCCTGGGATCTCACCTGTAGCCAATGAGGATATAAAGATGTCAGCCAAGGCCCCAGAAATTTCCTCCCTTGCTTCCCTCAATATTTTGGGGTAAATCCCATCCGGTCCAGAAGACTTATCTGCCTTAATATCTTTTAGGACCCAATACTTCCTCCTTTTCGTTGTGAACATGATCCAGACTATCCACACACCCAAGAATTATCTTCCACGAAGCCCCTTTCTTTGGTGAACACTGATGCAAAGTATTCATTCAGTACCTTGCCCATTTCCTCTGGCTCAACACATAAATACCCCCCACTGTCCTAAAGTGGTCCAATCCATTCCCTGGCCACCCTCTTGAATAATGAATAAAATGCTTTGGGATTCACCTTAATCCTACCTGCCAAGGACTTTTCATGACCCCTCCTAATTTCCCGCTTAAGTACCTTCCTACTTTCTTTATACTCCTCAAGGATTTTGACTGTCCCCACCCTTCTAGACAGTATAAAAATCTCCTTTTTCTTTTTGATGAGGTTCACAATATCCCTCGTTATCCAAGGCTTCCGTAACTTCCCATACTTATCCTTTGTTCTCTCAGGAATGTAACTTTTCTGAATCCTAATCAACTGTCGCTTGAAAGACTCCCACATGTCCAATGTTGATTTACTATCCAACAGCCGCACCCAATCCAAATTCTTTCTGTCTAATGTTATCGTAATTTGCCTTTCCCCAGTTTAGTACCTTAATGTGAGGGTTGCCCTCATCCCTGTCCAAAATTACCCTAAAACCTACGGAATTGTGGTCACTACTCCCAAAATGTTCCCCTACTGCAACCTCAACCAGCTGTCCAGGCTCATTCCCCAATACCAGATCCAGTACTGCCCCTTCCCTAGTTGGACTGTCTACATATTGCATCAAGAAGGCTTCCGGGATACACCTTACAACTCTGCCCCCTCCAAACCCCTAGCACTAAGTGAGTCCCAGTCAATATAGATGTGCTAAATTGCCCCTCAGTGTCCAAAGGTTAGGTGGGTTACAGGGGTAGGGCGGGGTGTGGGCCTAGGTACGCTGCTCTTTTGGAGATTCAGTGCAGACCTGATCAGCCAAATGGCCTCCTTCTGCACTGTAGGGATCCTATGAATGGGGATGAGAAACAGATCAGCCATGATTGAATGGCAGAGTAGACTCGATGGGCCGAACAGCCAAATTATGCACCTATATTTTATGGTCTATGGTCATGAATGCTGGAAAATCTCAGCAGATCTGACAGCAGCAGAGGTGGAAAGAGTTAATGTTTCAGGTTAATGATCCATCAGCAGAATTGGGAAAGGTTGTAAACGTAGGTTTTAAGCAAGTGGGTGGAGGACAGGAAAAAGATCAAAAGGAAAGGCCTGTGATCGGGGGCCATCGAGGAGAGTTGACATGACTAAAGAGTTGGTGGTGCAGGGCCAAAGTGAGTGAGAATGGGAGAAACAAATAAATGAAAGGTGTGTCTAAAGGAAGTGTGAATGATGAACAGCTGCCATCTGAACTTTAGCGTGTTTTGGTGCAGAGGGATCTGGGCGTCCTCGTGCTGTGTACCGTTTTGGTCACTTTATTTGAGGAAAGATGTATTGGCGTTGGAGGCAGTTCAGAGGAAGTTCACGAGATTGATTCCAGAGATGAGAGGTTTGTCTTATGAAGAAAGATTGAGTAGTTTAGTCCTATACTCTCAAGAGTTTAGAAGAATGAGAGGAGATCTAATTGAGATGTATAAGATGATAAAAGGTATGGACAAAGTAGACAAAGAGCGGATGCTTCCTTTTGTGGGACAATCTCGAATAGTTGTAGGAGAATATATAAATGATTTGGAGGAAAATGTAACTGGTCTGATTCGTAAGTTTGCAGACGACACAAATGTTGGTGGAATTGCGGATAGCGATGAGGACTGTCGGAGGATACAGCAGGATTTAGATTGTTTGGAGACTTGGGTGGAGAGATGGCAGATGGAGTTTAATCCGGACAAATGTGAGGTAATGCATTTTGGAAGGTCTAATGCAGGTAGGGAATATACGGTGAATGGTAGAACCCTCAAAAGTATTGAAAGTCAAAGAGATCTAGGAGTACAGGTCCACAGGTCATTGAAAGGGGCAACACAGGTGGAGAAGGTAGTCAAGAAGGCATACGGCATGCTTGCCTTCATTGGCCGGGGCATTGAGTATAAGAATTGGCAAGTCATGTTGCAGCTGTATAGAACCTTAGTTAGGCCACACTTGGAGTATAGTGTTCAATTCTGGTCGCCACACTACCAGAAGGATGTGGAGGCTTTAGAGAGGGTGCAGAAGAGATTTACCAGAATGTTGCCTGGTATGGAGGGCATTAGCTATGAGGAGCGGTTGAATAAACTCGGTTTGTTCTCACTGGAACGAAGGAGGTTGAGGGGAGACCTGATAGAGGTATACAAAATTATGAGGGGCATAGACAGAGTGGATAGTCAGAGGCTTTTCCCCAGGGTAGAGGGGTCAATTACTAGGGGGCATAGGTTTGAGGTGAGAGGGGCAAGGTTTAGAGTAGATGTACGAGGCAAGTTTTTTATGCAGAGGGTAGTGGGTGCCTGGAAGTCGCTACCGGAGGAGGTGGTGGAAGCAGGGACGATAGTGACATTTAAGGGGCATCTTGACAAATACATGAATAGGATAGGAATAGAGGGATACGGACCCAGGAAGGGTAGAAGATTGTAGTTTAGTCGGGCAGCATGGTCGGCACGGGCTTGGAGGGCCGAAGGGCCTGTTCCTGTGCTGTACATTTCTTTGTTCTTTGTTCTTTGAGAAGGAGTAGCAGATTTAAAACAGAGATGTGGAGAAATTACTTCTCTTGAAGGGTTGTGAATCTGTGGAATTCGCTGCCGCAGAGTGCAGTGGATGCTGGGACATTGAGTAAATTTAAGGAGGAGATGGACAGATTTTTAATTAGTAATGGGTTGAAGGGTTACGGAGAACGGGCAGTAAAGTGGAGTTGAGGCCGAGAGGAGATCAGCCATGATCGTATTGAATGGCGGAGCGGGCTCGAGGGGCTGAAGTGTTGACTCCTGCTCCTGGTTCTTCGGCTCTTAGTAAAGCAAATTAAAGGGAAATAAGAGTAAAACGGTGATAGCCATAGGTGAAGACTTCATATGACACCAGGTAGCCAGGATAACAACTAGTTTTATTTACTCTACTCACTCGTCCTCACCTCGCAGAGTCACCCTCCCTGACCTGCTCCCAGGCCAGGGTTTATATCCTGCAAGGTTCCTCTCAATTAGGGGGAGGATCCTCCTCACCAATCACCTGGAGAGTCCGTACTCCAAGGTTCAGGAAGGGAACAATATACAATTTGGGTTTGTCCCCTGAGGGGGTTGTAACACAAACTAAAACCTTCAGAATAAAGGAAACAAAATGGAGGCAAAGATGGCAATCTGAAATTACTAAACTCCAACGTTGAGCCCTGAGAGCTGCAAATTTCCCAATCAACAGATGAGGTGCTGTCCCTCCAACTTATATTTATCTTCCCTAGCCAAGAACAGCGAGCTTAGTGTGAGCACAAGGTAGAGAATTAAAGCTTAAGGTCATGCATGTTTGCCTCTTACCCCTCTTGTTTTCTTCATAGAGATCCGCTGATGTAACAGCAGCCACCTTAATTTCTCTGCTCCCCTCTAGCCTGTCTCCCTCTGAAGTTGCAGAACTTTGTTCTCTCTGATTCAATCCTACAATTTTCACCAAAACTGCAAATGGGAGTGGTGCTGCTGTTGCCTGGTGATGTAATCACGACCTTGCAAATTGTTGAATAGCAATTCATACAATCATAGAATCCTTCCAGTGCAGAAGAAGGCAATTTTGCCCATCAGTTCTACACCGACCCTCCGAAAGAACATCCTACCTCGGTCCCC